>NW_003852505.1:2955242-2961807 GCF_000181295.1 Otolemur garnettii | reverse complement strand
ATGAAGTACCAAAAATACTAAGAAATAAAGCACAGTCTTTAGTTAAGGAGCTTGCAGCTTAGTGGAGGGGAAAGTCTGCATACAGATTACGTATAGTGTGGAAAGCACAGTCACAGGAATGTGTGTATGTGGGAACAGAAGGATAACGATTAGTCAACCTTGGTGGTAGGAGGATAGGGTGAAGGTTGTTGAGAGGGGAGAGCAGGTGATCAAGAAAGGCTGAGCTAAGTCTTACAGTTCAGATTAACCAGCTGGCATGTAGTGGGTATTTGTCCATATTTGTAGGAAAAATAGAATAAAGAGAATAAGTTATTCAGAACCAAAAGTATCCATTTATGTGCACATTGTAAGGGCATATAACGTGCCCCCTGGGTGAGAGGCTCTTTTACAACTGGAATTTTACCCTGGAAGTGAGAACAATGAAATCTAAAAATTTATACCCTCTGGTGGCTCTTGCCTGTAATCCTACCACTCTTGGAGGCCGAAGCAGGTGGATTGCCTGAACTCATGAGTTTGAGACCAGCCTGAGCCAGAGCAAGACCCTGTCTCTAAAAATAGTTGGGTGTTGTGGCGGGCACCTGTAGTAGGGAGGCTGAGGCAAGAGAATCACTTAAGCCCAAGAATTTGAGGTTGCTGTGAGCCGAGACGCCATGACACTACCAAGGGCGACAAAGGAAGACTGTCTCAAAACAAACAAACAAACAAAAATAATAATAATAATAATAATACAAATTTGTACCCTCATATTAATTTGACATAAAAAGAAAGACGTTGAAAAGTCAAAATCTAAATCCAAAAACCAAAACAAAACAAAAGTATCCATTGAATGTGTTAACTAGGATGGTGGTGTGGGTCAGTCTACAATGTGTTGAAATGAAGAGTGAATGGGAAGTAAAAAAAGATGAGTATTATTATTTCACAAAATCTCCACCCACCCATTGAATATCTGTTGGGCACCTACTATGTGTCAGGCCTTATGATAGGTGCAGGCCAGAGTTGACGGCTAAGGGAGGAAAAGACAGAAGGAAGTAGTTGGGAGAAGTGGATGGTTAGGAAAGATGTTTTTTTAGATGAGAGAACATTTAAACCTATTTATAGATTTAGAGGAAAGAGTCAGTAGGAGGTGAGGAAATGGTAGACGAAGCAAGGATCCCAGACAGTCTGAAAGGGAGGAAATCAAGTGCACAGGGGCATTTTTCAAGGACAGGGAGTGAGGCAAGAAGTTGTGGAGCTGTGAGCCTGGTGACCTTGACTTCATTGGTAAAGTAGGAAGTAAGACCATCTTGTGAGAGTGAAGGGGTCAGGAGTCAGTTTTGGAGTTTGAGGAAAGTGACAAAAGTTTGGAAAGGCCAATGAGGGCAATGGAAAGGAGTTAATGAAGGCCAAATAAAGGGACTGTTATGTTGCTCCAGAGACCCAGAGGAGGACAGGGACCAGGCACTCGTTGTGGTGTCAATCATGGTTTTGTGATTGCTTCTAGACAACTTGAGCAGCCATGGGGCAGGAGCAGAGGAAGTAGATCCTGATGTTTCTTCAGTGTAGCAATGTTGTGGAAGGAAAGGTGGAACGGAGATGAGGGCGTGGATAAGAGTGGTTCAGGTGGTGGGTCATGGGGTTCTGCTGGGGCAAAGAAGGAGATGAGGCCAGTAAGGGGCTGCTTCCCTGTGAGATAATAAAAGGGTCAAGGTTCCAGACCTGATATGCTCTTGTGTACTCTCATAAGTTCTCATACATGCTCATATGCTCACATGTAGATTGCATACGCTCTCCTGGCTCTCCTAAGCGCTCATGTGCTCTCACACACTGTTATATTCTCTCATAAGCTCTCACGTGTTGTCATATGCTCTCACAAACTCTCATAGCCTCTTGTACTCTCCCATATAGTCTTTTTTTAGTTTTTGGCTGGGGCTGGGTTTGAAACCGCCACCTCTGACATATGGGCCCGGCGCCCTACTCCTTTGAGCCACAGGCACCACTCACTCTCCCATATAGTCTTCTATGCTCTCAGATACGTGCATAGTGTCTGATGAAGTGGAAGACTGGGGTTAAGAGAATTGAAGGCAAAAGAACTGGAAAGAGGTGCGGTTGTGGTCAGGCGGTTGGATGTTAGAGTGAGGGTTTCTTGGGTGGAGCCGGTCCGGCTAATGGAAAGGTGGGGAGGCGGCTGGAGAGGAGGGAGCTAAAACTTGTGAAGTTGATGCAGAGAAGGAATAAAGAGGCTGAAGTTTGATGGGTTGTCCACACATACATCACAGTCACCCAGAATGTAGAGAAAGACTGAACCAGAAGAAGATGGAAGAGGATGGAACAGGGCTCAGGTGTGGAAATGTTTTTATACTGAGGTGGAGAAGTCAAATGGTCTAGAAGGGGCACTGAGGAGCCTCACGAATGCCTGCAGCGCCTAACTCCAAGGTCCTCAGAATGAGAGGGAGAATGAGAAGCCAGAACCTGGCTGGATAATGATATCCTCAGGGGAGAATTAGGTTTCCATTAGGGTAAGAGGGTAGACTCCTGTGAGGAGGTACCTAGATGACATAGGCTGGCACTTCTCAAACTTCAATGTACCTACGAGTTCCTGAGGCTCTTGATAAAAAGCAGATTCTGATCCTGTAGGTCTAGGCTGGGGACCAGAGATTTCTACATTTCTGACTAGCTGTCAGGTGACGAGGGTGCTGCTAGCCCAAGGACCACACTCTGAGTGGTGAAGATGTAGGCAGTTTTGTTTATCACAGAACAGGGGTTTCAGAGGTGCAATGGCAATGTTTTGGGTGAAGGCGAATTCTAGGAGCATGAGTCCAAGAGGGACAGAGCAGAATAGGGATGTATGCAGAGGAAAGAAGCAGTGACTAGAAGTGTGGTAAGAGGATAAATTAGCTCTTGTCACTTTTGGCATGGGTCCAGTAGTCCTAACTGACCTTGGGGCATCTTGGCGTTGGTGCCTGACATAGTTGTGTTCAGGTGCAGTGTCTGTGATCAGGCCTCATGGGTCTCTAGCAGGGGACCCTCTGATGGCTGTCTTTGCTCAGAGGACTGACCTGAGAGAGAGTAAGATAAGGATGGCATTCAGGTGTCTAAGAAGTATGATAGAAGTGGTGGCGGTGGTTAGTGGTGACTGAGGCCTTGAGAGGGAGTGAGACCGCCTGGGGACAGTGTGCATCCAATGTACAGAAGGCCAACAGAAGGTGGTCCAGGATGGAACCACAACAAAGACAGGCCAGGAATTTAGCTGAGGTAAGTGACAAAGAAGAATTAGAGAGGTAGGAGATAATGATGTCGGTGAAGCCCGGGGACAGTGTTCAGGAAGGGACCAGCAAATGTTATCAAGAAAGATGACAATTGAAAAGTGTTCATTGTGAGGTAAAATGGTTATTTTTCTACAATATGACTATTTAGGAAACCTAAGGTAATCAGCTGAAAAACAATTGTAACAAATAATAGTTCAGTAAGGTACCAGTCTTAAAATAAACATGCAGAAAGCCATATACTTCTTATAAACCAACAATAACCAATGAGAAGGCATTGTGGAACAGAAGACCCCATTTGCAGTTAAAAAGCCCTCCTTCCAGGGCTGTGCCTGTGGCTCAAAGGAGTAGGGTGATGGCCCTATATACTGGAGGTGGCAGGTTCATACCCAGGCCCAGCCAAAAACAAACAAACAAAAAAACACCTCCTTCCTACATCCTACCCACAAGACCCTACATCATCTGGCCCTTGCTACTTGCTTGCGTCATCCTTTATTATTACTTTTTTGTCTCGAGGTGAAATTCATATAACATAAAAATTAACTATTTTAAGGTGAACAATTCAGTGGCATTTAATACATTGCCAACTATGACCTTTATCTACCCCCAAAGCATTTTTTCAGGTTTTATTTTATTTATTTTCATTTTCATTTTCTTTTTTTATTTATTTATTTATTCATTTTTTGAGACAGAGTCTTACTGTGTTGCCTTTGGTAGAGTGCTGTGGCGTCACAGCTCACAGCAACCTCCAACTCTTGGGCGTAAGCAATTCTCTTGCCTCAGCCTCCTGAGTAGCTGGGACTACAGGTGCCCACCACCACGCCTGGCTATTGTTTTGTTGTTGTTGTAGTTGTCATTGTTGTTTGGCAGGCCTGGGCCGGTTCCAACCCGCCAGCCCTGGTGTATGTGGCCGGTGCCCTAGCCACTGAGCTACAGGCACTGAGCCATTTTTTTCAGGTTTTAAAACTTTATTTGCATATTAAAAATTGTGCATTCCAATAATTAAAATCATTTGAACAAAAAATTTGGCACTCTGATTAAATTGCATTTTACAGTCTGCAGGAAACGTTGGGCCAGCTTGGTTTTATGCTATTTCACCCTTGCCCCACCCTGCTTCTTCCTTCGCCAACATGCAAGTTCTTTGCCTTCCATGCCAGCCAGACAGGCAGATGACAGAGGCAGGCGTGGCCTTTGCTGTGGGTAGATCTCAATACTCTGATGTGAAAGGGGCAGCACAGCCCTTTAAACTGGATCCAACCTCTTTGCATCTTACAAAGTTAAAACAACTAAAAGAAATAAGACAATGCTTGTGGGATGTGTGGTGTGCCTTGGGGGCACTCACCTCCTGCAGACTCGGCTGCTTGCTTCTCCTGTTTGATCAGTTTTCTTTGGAAGGCAATGGATTTTTCTATTGGGTTTCTGTCTTCTTCAATTTTGACTTATCGAATTTCTCCATCTCAGTCACCTTGGGTTTGTCAGGCATAGTGGCCGAGGAAGTGGAGGGAGGCAGGAGAGGGAGCAGGATGGGATCTGCCCGGTGGCCACCGCAGAGTGTTCCAGAACATTTTCATCACCCCCAAAGGAAATCCACTAAACAATGACTCCCCACTTCCTCCTCCCCTCAGCCCCTGGTAACCACTGTTCTATTTTCTGTCTCTAGAAATTTGAATATTCTAGGTGCTTCCTATAAGTGGAATCATACACTATTTGTCCTTTTTTTGTTCATTCACTCTGATGTCTTCTTCAAGGTCCTCCTTGTGGGAGCATGCTGCAGAATTTTTTTCTTGTCTTGGCTGAGTAATAGTCCATTGTATGGATAGTCCAGATTTTCTTTCTCTAGTAATCAGTTGATTTTGACTATTGTGAATAGTTTCTTCACACTTAATTCATTGAGTCCTACCTCTCTGGCCTTCCTCCTCCAGCTCAGACTTGACAGACTTGTTTCCACCTCAGAACCATTATATTATTTTTATTCCCTCTGCCTGGAATGCTCTTCTTCCATATCTCTCCTTGGAGCCCTCATTCTCATCCTTGCAGCTCCAATGTTACATTTTCAGAGAAGCTGTCCCTGATCACTACATTGAAGTAGTTGAACCCCCAGTCATTGTTTATCCCATTATCCTATCGTGCGAGTGTAGTGTCTTCATAGCCCAGATCACCGCCTAGTAGTATTGTCTAGACCAGGGCTTATTTTGTGCTGCTGGCCATTTAGCAATCTAGTGAAGCCTGTAGGCTCATTCTCAAAATAATGTTTTTAGATGCCTAATATATACCAGTTATACTAGAAATACAATTACTAAAATATTGAAAACTTGTGATTTAGTAATCCACCTGCATCCCTATCAATTCCTGAAATAACAATATCTATATGCAGGCTTAATAATTATCAGAATTTAGAAGTTGTGATATATAAAGTGCTATTTTAGGAGATTTGCAACTAGAATAGGAAACGAAAATATCAGTGCATCCACTTGTACTCCTAACATTACTGTAGATTATTGTTACCTATGTTTGTTTTTCTTTCTTTCTTTTTTTTTTTTTTTTGAGACAGAGTCTTACTTTATTGCCCTCGGTAGCGTGCTGTGGCATCACAGCTCACAGCAACCTCCAAATCCTGGGCTTAGATGATTCTCCTGCCTCAGCCTCCCGAGTAGCTGGTACTATAGGCGCCCGCCACAACGCCTGGCTATTTTTTGTTGTTGTTGTTGTTGCAGTTTGGCCGGGGCCGGGTTTTAACCCACCACCCTTGGAATATGGGGCCGGTGCCCTACCCACTGAGTCACAGGCACTGCCCTGTTACCTACGTTTTTAATGAAGAAGCTGCTAAACTTCAGTTAGAGATGAGTGAAAAAAAAATGAATTATTTTCCTATCTATATTTATGAATACTCTGAATTCTATCCCTAGACCCTTTGGAGGTTCAAGGACCCCAGGGTTAAGAACTCCTGTCTTGAGCAATCAAAATTCTCAGTAGTGATGAGGAAAGGTAGAGTCTGTTGGAGCTAATTTTGATCACAGACTGGAGATATCCTAGTAAACCAGAGGATAAAAAGCCAGAAGAAAGTTACTGCCCTCTCTGGCCCTCCATGGAACTGAGGGTGTGGGAGATGAAGAAATTGCCAGTTGAGGACAATAAAAAAGCAATGTCTTTGAAAGACAGGTATTACTTACCTAGACCAGTGTTTTTCAACCTTTTTTATCTCACGGCACCCTTGAACCTATAGTTAAACTTCTGAGGCACACTTAAATTATGTTGATCAAAAAATAGAGTAAGAAAAATATATACGTAACTGTGCTTTGAACTTCTTTTGAAAATAATTTAAT
>NW_003852505.1:2932736-2954987 GCF_000181295.1 Otolemur garnettii | reverse complement strand
CACAGCAACCTCCATCTCCTGGGCTTAAGCGATTCTCCTGCCTCCACCTCCCAAGTAGCTGGGACTACAGGTGCCCGCCACAATGCCCAGCTATTTTTTGGTTGTAGTTGTCATTGTTGTTTGACAGGCCCAGGGTTGGATTTGAACCCACCAGCTCTGGTGTATGTGGCTGGCGCCTTAGCCGCTTGAGCTTCAGGCACCAAGCCTAATTAGATCTTTCAAAATGTTCATGGCACACCTAAGATCTTCTCACGGCTGTGGCTCACCAATTGAAAATCACTGACACAGAGGGAAGGAAGAAGTTTGAGAGGAGGTAGTCTATGACAGTGTGGTATTTTGTTTATCATTGACAGGAATTGGCTGAACACAATAGAGTATGGAAGAGAGGTGGCCACCAGGAGTGATGGCCGCTGTGGGAAGCTGAGCCACTGGGGCTGGGGGTGGGGGATCTCAGAGCAGTAGGCGGAACCTTACTATATTCCAGACAGCAGGCTAGACATTGAGACTATGAAGATGAATAAGACAGTGATGAGTCACCCATTTAGGAGTCATCTAGACCAAATCCTGGAGGCTGATTGGCTGTTTTGGCTGGTCTGATCCATGCACCTCTTCAGAGACTCAGCAAGACAGTGGCAGTGGCAGTAAGATAGGCACTAGAGATTCAGGGTGGAAAAAGCCAAAAGATGTACCCTTTTCTTCCCTGCTTTGATCCCTTCTGCAAAGCAAAAAGAAATGGAGTTTAAAAGTTACGTAATGGTGAAAAAAAATGAAGCATCACCATGATCAGATCATTTGAACCAGCCAATCATCCAGAAATTCATTGGATAAACCTAGGGGATGCATCTCCCACCGTCACTCCGTATTCGTCAAGAACCTTCTAAGGATCTTTATAAGCAAGAGATTCCTTGATGTTATTACCTTTCAGAACAATGTTGGCTCAGAGGGATCAGAGGAAGAAAGAAAGGACTATATTTTTAGATTTTTCTGTGGGGCTCCAGAAATACCCTGCACCTGGATCTCTCCTCTGTATGCAGCTCTCAGAATCTACAATTCTTAGGTTTTTGTTATTTTTTTAAAAAGCTATTTTCCCTTTCTCTACTAGGGGGATCTTTCAGAAAGGCTCAAGTCAGAGGCTGCTGGAGGTAGGAGGTATTGGTTGGGGCCAGATCCTCCTTTGATCATGTTCCCTTCTGGTAGTAGTGTCTGAAAACTCCCTGCCCTGGGCCCAGATAATGAGCCTCTTCTAACCTGAAGGGAGGCAGCCCCTCAGGTGGAGAGGCAGTAGGCAGACAGCAATGAGAGCAGAGGCAGGGCTGAAGTTCAGCTGACCTAGTTAGAGCAGACAGAGGCTATAGGGGTAGCAGAGATGGCTTAGGAGTAGGTGGGACCAGGGAGAGAGGGAAGCTTCCAAGTGAGCCAGGCCCAGGACAAGGAGGAATAGAGTCATGACTGTTGTTCAAAAAGCCCTGGCAAGACTTAGGGGCCACCTAGGGGAGCTGTGCTTGGAGACTCAGTGAGCTGGGGGTGCATGTGTACCTGTGTGGTGGGTGTGTGCAGGAGGATCTTTACCAGATTTTGCCTGAATATTTAGATTTTAAAGTCATAACCTTGGAGGAATTGAGAGCCAGAAAAATATCTGGACCTCAGGGGAGCCAAGTGGGGAGCTCCACTAAACCCAACAAGAATGAGCAAGATCCCCAGAGCGTTCTGACAAGGTTCCCCAGCAGTGGCTCAAGGAGTGGGGCTACCCACAGTGTAACATATTAGGCACCATGAGGGCAGATACAGGAAGCAAAACTATGAGCCCAGCCTAGAGCAAAAGCAGCCCAGGTTGGGACCCCTCAGGGGACAGAGAAGTGCCCTTCCCAGGCCCTGCCCTGCCCGGGGACACAGTCTCTGTTTGAGAGAATACTAATCCTTGTGAAGCAACAGTAAACAATCCAATGCCACATTTTTTTGTTAAGCCCCTGGGTCACAGAAGCCATTTCCGGTGTATGTGGAGAAGGCTGTAGGAGGGAGGTGGATGTTAAACCGAGCCCTGAGGTCTGGGAGGGCAGGATTGGGATGAGGAGAGAGAAATCGGCATTCCAGAGTGAAGGCACACATGTAAACGTAAGTGTGGCTCAGGCGGGGACCAACATGAGGTGACCAGGCTGACAAGATTAGAGGCCCACTGAAGGGAGACAGAAAAATCCAGCTAGGGGAGAGTCAGCATCTTGGAAATATGTCAACAGCCAAGATTTGAAAGCTTTTCTCGATTCCTCCCGTTAGCTACAAGCCCATCGTGGAATTCATCGATGCGCAGTTTGAGGCCTACCTGCAGGAGGAGCTGAAGATTCGAAGAGTGTTGCACACCTACCATGACTCCCGAATCCACGCCTGCTTGTATTTCATCGCCCCAACGGGTCATTCCCTGAAGTCTCTGGACCTGGTGACAATGAAGAAGCTGGACAGTAAGGTATGGAGATAGGGCAGGGGCACAGGTGGGCAGGAGGCAGAGCAAGCTGGGCTCCCTCTTCCTCATTTCCTGTGCAAAGTAGATCCCCTCCCTCATTCCCTGCCCCTCTCTAAAGAGGGTATTGTTGATCCAGCACCTGTGTCATATGTTTTGTGATCTGTTTTCCCAGCATTAGGAATGGGTTTTCCCTGAGCTGTCGTTCTGCCCTGATCTCTCTTGGGAATAAGGGTAGATGCAAGCAAGATGGCTATCCAGGTCTAGGGGTCTAGGCTTTGGCAACAGAACGGTGTTTTGTCTTTGTTCCAATATGAACTGGCCTGTGCTGGAATCAAACATGCAAACTTGACTTTGAAAATTATTATTGGAAAAAATTATTATTGGGAACACCTGTTCCTGTGTTGTGGCTGGAGTAGTGTTTCTCAGCCTAGCAGAGTGGCCACTGCAGGTTGAGACCTTTTCATGAGAAACAAAGCTCTCCTAAAAATACATACGTAAAATGAAAGTTATCATTCGTATTATCCATAATGATTTTTATAATAGCAGTTAACATCTCTTAAACTCTCATTGTATACCAATTTTGTGAGGGAAACACTATTATTATCCCGGTTTTATGAAAGAGAACACTGATGCTCGGAGAGGTTAAGTGACTTGCCCATTGTCATATAGCTACTGGTAGAACTTAGATTCAAACCCAGATCTGTGGCACTATGTTTTGTTGTTGTTGTTTTCTGAAACAGAGTCTTACTTTGCCACCCTCAGTAGAGTGCTGTGGCAAGGCAGCTCACGGCAACCTTAAACTCTTGGGCTCAAGTGATTCTCTTGCTTTAGCCTCCCAAGTAGGTACAGTCGCCCACCACATGCCCGGCTATTTTTAGAGACGGGGTCTCACTCTTGCTCAGGCTGGTCTCAAACCTGGAGCTCAGGCAGTCCACTCGCCTCGGTCTCTCAGTGTGCTAGGATTATAGGCATGAGCCACCACGCCCAGCCTTTGTGGTACTATGTTATGTTGCCTCCAGGCCTGAGAAAAATAGCTGTGGGAATCAGGCATGTCCTACTTTAACAAAAACTGGAAAGTGCAAATCCTACCCCACGTCTAAATTAGACAGTGTTAAAGGATTGTTTGCTGCACAAAAGAATTAACCACAGGATTCTTCAAAAGGCCTAATTACTAGTACATTTTTCTCTTAATGTTTAAGAAGACTGTAATGAATACTTCGTATGCATTATTTTATTTCATCATTCCAATAACCCAGTGTAGTGAATACTGTTATCATTCCCATTTTACATATGAGGAACCTGAAGCACAGAGGGTCAAGTGGCTTGCTCAAGGTCAGACAGCTTACAATCAGTCTGGGATTTGGACCTTGCTCTTTCTGACTCTAAGGTATTTTATTTTACAAAAATCTGATTTACATGCAGTCATTTAGTAGCACAGCCACTATAAAAACTAAATTTCAGCTATCATCAGAATAGGAGCAATTTTTCATTTTTCACAGCAGTGAGCTCACTGCCCAAGAATAATAGGCTGCTCTTGAAATGTTGCCATGTCCTGTATGCCCTGTACAGGGTAGCACTGAGCCAGGCGGCTAGAGGACTGGTGGGTGGGCTGGGTTAAATAAGCAGCCTTTGATATATGTTTATAGTATGCTGATAGGGACTTGGCAAAAGTGACAAGGAGAATTGGCTCTGCCTGCTGTTCCACCTTGGCAAGGGCTTGGGCTACTCACACCCCTGAAAGACTTCAAGGGAGGTGCCTCCAACATCCAGTCTTTCTTTGCATCAGCACCTGAACTCTGTGTGATATCAAGGAGCCACTCCTAAGCCAAAGTGCAAAGGAAGCAGGACTTCTGAGTCTAGAGCCCCCAGACTCCCCTTTCTGAGCCCTCGGTGTGAGCACTGCCCATGCCACCCATTGGAGTCTGCTGGCAGGAATGATTGTGCTCTCCATGTGACCCTGAGCCCAGGTGTGCTCTGTCTCATGAAGACATGTGCATTTCAAGTTTCTTTACCTTTTTGCTGTAAAAGCCTTGTTTCTGCTTGGAAATTTTCCAGGAATGGCTAAGTTTAGGGGGGTTGACCTTTAGGATGGCATTAGGCCATTCTCAGCACTGTCTCAAATTGGGCATATATACCTGCCCAATTGCTTCTTTGCCCAGAAACTAGTCATGAAACTCAGACAGTATAATGCTTTTTGTATAAGTCCCAGGTCAGATTGGTAACTGAGAGGGTCTTCTTCACCTGCCTAATTGGTTAATCAGTGTTTGCAGCCAGAAAGAGAGCCACGTGTGCATCCTCAGTGAGCACTGCCCCTTCCTTCCCTGCTGTATCCCAGGTGGGTTATCACACCTGGCTGGGGTTAGCCTGGCCTAGGTACGTTGGGACAATTTACTGTTAACAAGGAGCAGCCATCTCTCCTCCTGTCGACCACACATTTCCAGCTATCATCTCTGTGCTTTGAATCACCCGTACAGTGACCCTGATGCCAAGATGTCACTCACACAGCTTATCAACTGGATTTCAACCTGGTAGACAGCTCATGGCTTAGACTATAGAGTAAGGCTAACCTTGGATTTGAATACCAGTTCTGCTACTTACCTGCTCTGTGTTCTTGGACAAGTGACTCAACCTCTCTATGCCTCCATTTCTCATTGGTAAAATAATACCACCTCGGAGGGTTATTGCTAGGATTAATTGTGCTAATCCATATAAAGTACGTAGTTCAGTGCCCAGCACATTGTAAATACTATGTTGTTACTTATTACATTATTTGGCTACAGAGGTAGCCACTCCTCGACTGTTGCACTGGGCTGCTCACTCTGGTAGGTCCTAGGTCATGCTGCTGTCAGTTGCATGTTACTAACCATAACTGTACTTTGCTCCTCCTTTCCTTAGGTGAACATCATCCCCATCATTGCCAAATCAGATGCCATTTCTAAGAGTGAGCTAACAAAGTTCAAAATCAAAATCACCAGTGAGCTTGTCAGCAATGGGGTCCAGATCTATCAGTTCCCTACAGATGATGAGTCGGTGTCAGAGATCAATGGAACCATGAATGTGAGTAGGAGCACAGGGGCTCAACCTTCTGACCATTTGCTTTTTACTATTTTACCAAATAGCAGTAAAGCATTGTCACCATCTATCTTTGCATAGTCAACTCTTGATTATGTAAGTCCCAGGTATTTGTGAGTGAGAATCCAGAACAAAAACAGCCTTTCCTCCTAGTGGTGGCTGCTGCAAAGCCTCAGATGTGCAGAGATAATAGCCAGAGACAAAGGGAAAGGGAAGGCCAGCTTCAGGAAGAGCGTGGGACAGGGACTTCAGACCTCTTCCTTCACCCATCTCCTTGAACTCCTGCACTCTCATGGGACTGCAGGAAAGGCAAACAGTCTTTGTTTCTGAGCAAAACAATGTTGGGAGAGTTGATGCAGTGAAGGAAGAAAAGGCCGAAAAAGGTCACTGGCTTCAGAGACTCAGGGATAATCAGTACTCAGATAATCAAGCCATCTGCCTCTAGGAAGACAAATGGTTTGTAGCCTCTAATGTCGTTGGTGACTGGTGAGATGTTATTTTTCAATATCAAGGTTATGCTTTGCTTATTAAGTGTCAATGAATCAAAAACATTCTTGCCATCTTTCCTCTCCCTCCCCACTTCCCCCACTAGAGGCATGAGTAATAAAGAAGGCAGAGTCAACTGTCTCCTCATGCTTCTTTACAATGTGTTGATGCTGTTGCCTCGAAATAGTCAATGTTGTGATTTCAAGGAGACAGCTAATAGCTTTCAGAGAGCCTCTGCTTTGGGAGCAGATTTCTTTTTTCTCTATTGAGAGGCATCAGTTTTTCCTAATGACATAATGCCTGGGTACAGCCAAACTCAGGAAAACCTTGTAATAAAAGCCATTTTTAGAAAACTTTCCTGCTGCTGCTGCCCTCGAAGTTATCATTACGGCATCAGCTGCCACCTCCTATGAACTGGCCAGCAAATTAGCATAGCGGGGCAGCAAGCCATTGTCTCGCCTGACTTCCTGCCCATCAGTACACCCGAGATATGTTTGTTATTAGAAGTCCGTCATCATCTTTGACAAATCTAACTCAAAGGTAAGGCTTTGCAGATTGCGGTAGGTGGACATATATCCTCTGTGACTGGCCCTGGGCATGGAAAAACATAAAAAAGATTACCATTTGTCTTCATAAGCAGTCAGGGTGTTTTGATGGCAACTAGGCTGTGTTGTGATGAGAAAACCTGAAAGTGTGCCGAGCTTGCTGAAAAATGGGAGCCTGGAGAGAAATGTCTGGGTGTCACTGGCACTGATGTATGGAAGCACATAGTCACCTCGGGACATCAGCCTCCATAGATATCTTCCAAATGCCAATTCCCTAAGTCATCAAGCAGTTTTCAGGCTTGTGGTTTGCGGTGCTAAGAATAAATAGGGACTGAGATTGTTCAGCAGTCTCAGGGTGTCACACAAACTACATTGTGGATTAGGAGTGACAGTCATCCTGTGCTCTGTTCCCAGCTCGGCTGTGGGCTCCTGCTTGAGCCCAGGCTAGGCTCAGCTTCAAGGTTGGAAATTCCTCATGCTACAAAGCAGCAGTTCTCAAGCACACTGTTCTGGCTGTGAAGGGGTTATGGGTCCTTTGTTACCTGTAACAGTCTAAAGATTGCCAGTGTTTCACTTTGAAAAACTAAATTCAAGTGGATGCAGGGTTATCCCTATAATAATATCACTCACCACTCACTCCCTTACATTCCACCCTGCCTATTTGAGTGGGAAAGAGAGGCGTGGCCTCGCAGCCAGTGTGCCTGAAATTGGGAGTGCTTTATGTTACATGAACTGTGATGGAGAAAAGGTAGGATGTGCTGCTATAAAATAGGTACACCAAGATTGCTTAGCCTGCCTGTCACAGGAAGGTATCAAAAGTCTTAAAGTCTTCAGACAAGCTATGGTGTATAAAGCTGCAGCGTGGGAGAGACCTGGGCTTAGGTGGTAAGAGGAGAGGGTGTTGGCCTTTTCAATTCTGGATTTGAATTCTCCAGCTTCAGCCACCCAGCTAATTGGTATAGGAAGTGGATTAGAAGTGGAAGAAACCTCTTGCCTGAGTGGAGAAGTACGGTGTCCTGTCACTCACCGCGAGGGATTCTCCTGGGAGGAAATGAGAGTAATACGGTCTCAGCTACCCCACTGGCTTGTGGGTGGCTCTAGAAAACCTTTCAGGTGGACGGGGGCAAAAGAAGGGAGAGAGAAGTGTTGCTACATGTTGCTTTCAAATCTGTCGAGGTTGTAGACTTTAATATGAGAAATTGCTATGTTTACCTTTCAGGTGTTTTGAATGGTTCGGACTAGTGAATGGGCCCAATTACTTGACTAAGTTCAGTTGTTGGCCATTTATTCTAGGGTTTGGTCCCCACAAAGGCATTTGGCATTTGGGCCTAGTGAGCTGGTATCTGACCAGTGGAGTCACAGGGAGACCCCCCTCCCCTGCCCAGGCACAAGGTCATCCCTTATCCTGAAACAACAATGGTATCTCCATTGTTTGCATGGACTTTTGCAGAATTCACCAAAGGCTGACTTGAGAGCAAAACAGGTGATGGTCTTCATTGCCAGTAGGAGGCTAAATTGGGGGCAAACATGACTAGCAGTACAGCTGGGAAACGCTGTCCACCATGGGCAGAAGCCAAGTGCAGTCAGGATATTATCGGCAAATGAGGAATAAAGAGCTGGGACAGTATCTGTTTCACTGTGCTAAGGAGAACAATCATCTAGCCTCCCTACTAGAATGGAGGTGGTGGGATGAGAATAAAATGATTAATGTCACTTAGACCATCAAACCAAGAGGGCTGAGTGCAATGGCTCACGCTTCTAATCTTAGCACTTTGGATCAGTAGAGGCCAGGAATATAAGACTAGCCTGAGCAACATAGTGAGACCCTATCTCCCCCAAAATTAAAAAAATTAGCCGGGCTTGGTAGTAAGTGCCTGAAGTCCCAGTTATTCGGGAGAGTGAAGTAGGAGGATCACTTGAGCACAGGAATTCGAGAATACAGTGACCTATGATCATGCCACTGCATTCCAGCCTGGGTGACAGAGCAAGACCCCGTCTCTAAATTATAAATAAATAAAATGCACCAAGAGGAACTTAAGGAATACATGAAACAGTGTAGCACAAGAAGCGCTATCGTTTGGATGTGTCCCCTCTAAAATTCAAGTGTTGCCCATGTGATACTATTAAGAGGGAGGGCCTTTAAGAGGAGATTAGGTCATGAGGGCTCTTCATTAATGGGGTTAGGACCCTTTAAAAGAGACCTCAGGCAGCACTGGGCTACCTCTTGCCCTTCTGCCTTCTGCCATGTGAGGATGTAAGAAGAGGCCCTCACCAGAGCAGATTCTGTGCCTTGATCTTGGACTTCCCAGCCTCTAGATCTGTAAGAAATTTTTGTTCTTTATAAATTACTCAGTCTCAGGTAGTTTACTAAGGTAGTGAATCTGACAACAATAACCTCCCAAGAATAGGCTTGCTACTATCTCTTATTGGAGTTTTCTGAGACTGGGAATCTGCCATTGGAGGATACCACGTTAGAGGTGTAAGTGAGACAGTTGCACAGCCTCACCTTAGGAGCCTGTCCATGTTTTGGCAGTAACACTGCCTTGCTTATCAGAGTTTCTAGATGCACACATACAAAATGTCACCCCCGTCAGTCTCTTATAGGGACTTGAAAGACAAAAAAATCAGGAAGCCTGGTCTCGGATTTGAATCCCCTGGGGTAGGACCTAGAAGAATGGTTGAGGGGTCTTATCTTCTCCCTGCTCTGCTGGAATCCATTCTGGTTGTCATAGCCATCTGTCTCAAACGCACCAGGACAGAGGGCCAGAGCCTGGTCCCCATGACTTCCTGCCTGTCACAGTCAGCTGACTTCCAGAAGATGCCATGTAGCCAGGAGGCAAAGTGCAGGCCACCCTGTGTGGCTGGGGCAGGTTGGCAGGCAAAATTTCCCTCCTTGGAAATATCTAGACATGGGGGTCAGGGCAACTCGTTTAACCTTTCTGTATCCCAATTTCTCCAAATCATGAATGGTGTTTATAATCATTGCCGTATGAGGTTGTTGTGAGGGTTGAATGAAAGGAGAGCACTCAGAGATGCCCACCTTTACGTGCACTTAGCAGAACAGACTCTGGTCTGATACTAGTTGCAAAGTCTGTTTGGTAGAGGCCGACTTTTAGAGCAGGGGAGAAGCTAGAAGAATAAAATTACAGCAGTTTTGAGGAAGAAAGGAAGCAAGTGACCCTGTCATTCTGGCAATGTCTCTTGATGGTAAAAATAACAGGCCCAAGGGAATACTGACCTTTCTTTATGCCTTTATTTTCTTCTTGAGGTTTTTCCTCTTTTTTTTTTCCTTGAGCCCAGACAAGTACCTCCCACTTCTTAGGCCTTCCTCTTCCAACACTTCGGGGGAGAGCCCAGGATGAGCAAGAATGATACCATCTGACTTCCCTTCTCACTTCCTCCCTCAGTCTAGCCCTCTGAAGTCACTGCCTCTTCTGTGTTTTGTGGCTGAAGCTTTGAGGGTCTCCGCAGGGGAAACATTTTTCTGGAAAGTGTTTTGGGGTGGTTTTGAGGCTTCTGACATGTCTTAGGTCCCTGAGTGGGAAAGAATTATGCACAGATGACCCCCCACACACACAAAAAGCCAACTGGCAAAGGTTGGGAGATGCTCAGGCCCTTGGGCAGCATTTGCAGGAATTCATTGCTTCCCAAATGCTCTGTGTGTCTCATGCCCAGTTTCCCTATTGATCATTCCTTCACTAAAACTGGTGAGATATTCCCCACCTCCACCCCACACCCACCTTCCATATCCATACCTCTTCTTTCCTGTGTCCCTATTTTGGGGATGTCAATGGAGTGGGAGGGGATTTGGTGGTAGCTAAGAGGGGAGAGGGTGAAGGAAGAGCAGCTTCAGCTGGTAGATAAAAGCACCTTGGGGGATCAGTGTATATCCTGGAACTGAACTGATGAAATCCTGGGTTTGTCCCCAGTGCTGAAGGACATGCCCAGAGTCCAGAGCTAGAGAAGAAGGAAGAGGAAGGATTGGCTGTGAGATCAGTATGGAGATTAAGCAAACAAGCAACAGATTGGCTGTGGGTTTCCCAAATTGAACTGCATCTTATAATCTGGCTTTGCACAACCAGTTCCCCCCAGGGTTTAAAGTGCTCATGTCATCTGCTGCTTGAACCCCTCAAATGGGAGTAGCAGACCAGTAAGGGCTGGGCTTTGAAGTCAGCAACTGGGATTCCCCACCTAGCTCTGTTCCTTACTGTTGTGTTCCTGCTGGCAAGTCACTTAGACCTTCGGAACTCTGTCTCCCTGTCTATGATGTGGGATAATAAGATGCCCTACCTCCTAGTGTTGTCATAAAGGTTCAATGAGATAATACCATGTAAGCGCCTGGTACACATGCATAGAGCTTAATAAACAGCCACCACCTCCAGAACTGTTAGTACAATTGCTCCTACCTACTCAGTGATGACTTCTTTGACTCCCATCAAATTAGTGGTGCCCTCCTATGTATTCCTCCAGCCTTTGAACCTCTTTTCACAGCCTTGATCTTACTGTACAAGGTCTGACAATTAAGTTAACAAACTCACCTTAGAAAAAGTGCTGCATACCTCTGCTGAATATCACTATGGTCACCTTCAAAGTACTCCCTTTGGGAAGCTATGTAGTGATACTAGTGCCTAGTCTGCTCTTCAAAGCAAATTTAGAACTCTTCCCAGAGTGGCCATCAAAGCTGTCATCATATTACCTTTGATGTTCTGAATATCATCAAAATGTCTTCCTTCCAATATTTCCAATATTTTCTTTATCTTCAGGTAAAGAAAAAAGTCATTGAGGGCCAGATCAGTTGAGTAGGAAGGGTGTTCTGATATAGTTATTTGTGTACTGGCTAAAAACTCCCTCACAGACAGTGCTGTGTGAGCTGGTGCATTGTTGTGATGCAAGAGCCACAAGTTGTTGGCCAAGATTTTCAGTGAAGATTTTTCTGTTTCTTTATCAATGTTTACTTGGTCTGCTGTGCTTCTTATGGTTAGCTGACAATTTTAACACACAGTTTGATGAATTTTTGCAATATTGTTATTAGTTCTACTGGTTACTAGATTCTCTGACCTCTCATCAGCTTTCTTTTCTCTCACAAAAATGTTTAATACATTTGTATACTGATGTTTTCTTCATGGCATTATCCCCATAAACTTGGATTAACATGTCCCTGATTTCACTTCCACTCTTGCCAAGTTTAACAAGAAATTGAATGATTTTTTGTTGCTCTAATTCAAGCTCTGACATTCTTGTAACAGCACACAAAAACACACAACAGTAATGAACACCATGCTGCAAGATACCTCCACACGT
Source organism: Otolemur garnettii (assembly GCF_000181295.1). Taxonomy (NCBI): domain Eukaryota; kingdom Metazoa; phylum Chordata; class Mammalia; order Primates; family Galagidae; genus Otolemur; species Otolemur garnettii. The sequence continues at coordinate 2,943,128 of NW_003852505.1, read as the reverse complement.
TGACACAGACACGACTGTGAAACCCTAATATACTGAGGTTATGAAAACTTACCAAGTTGTTTGTACAGTGCTGCCAATATAAGTGCACAGTGGCAAGTTCAAGAACTTATTTGTCAGACCTCATATTGTCATAGCTAGCACGTCTTTCTCCTTCAGCAAACTGTGTATTCTCTGGGAGCAGTCTCTGTGTTTTTCAATATATTGTGTATTCTTCTTAATGCCTAGCATATAGTAGGAGCTCAGTAAATATTTGTAGAATGGCTGAGTGAGCAAATGGGTCAAAATATCTGATACCATGGCCTGTTTCTCCAAGCAGGCTAAGAAAGCTTGTTCCAGTAGACTTTTTACCTGTTGGGGTTAGTACTCAACCTCTGCTCTCCTGGTTTATAAATAATGTTTATTCCATGGTTCCATTTGGCCAGTGGTGACTCAGTACTCACAAGCTGGTCAGCTCCCTGCAGATCAGACCTTTGGGCATTTCCTAGGCCCCATGCTACCTAGAGGGGACGGCTCCCTCTCCTCTGGCCCACAAAGCTGGGGCCACCTCCTTGTTTCCCTGTAGGTACCAAGCTCATACCCCTGTTTGCACTTTGCCTTTCATTCCTCTCTCCTGTTCCCATAGCCCTACCACTGCCATTCAAGTACTGATTAATTACTTGCTTATATGCTGGGTACCAGACCATGTATTTGAACCCTTAGTCACATACTGCCTTACATGACATCAGGTATGTAATTTGGACTTCCCCAACAAGACTATAAGCTCTCAGGGGGGAAGGGAGTGTGTCTTCTAATTCTTCTGTCTCCCTTACAGCACCTGCAGCAGAACTCAGCACGGTCATGGGTAGATACTTGATGACTTGCCTTCTAGGCTCACAAGTTTAATGTGAGCTCTTGTTCCAGGGAAGGATGAGAGAAAGGACAGTACCACTCAGTCAGCCGCACGGCTGTAGCATGTACCTATTGTCAGGGCTCTCCTACTCTGGGAGGGAGGCAGTAATCCAAGCCCTCCGGCTCTCCTTTGTATCCTGTCTATCCACATGGAACCTTCATCTTCCAATGGCCATTCTCCTTAGCAGCAACTGTGAATAGCAATAGCTTGCTAATGTACATATCTGCTTATTATTCTGCTTATTTTTCCTCTTTGTCCATTCCCTATGCATTCAGTCATGTCATTGTTACCTTCTATTATGAATTTCTGAACAGCAGTAGCCTAGTCTAGGCCTCTTATCCTTAAACAGCTCAGGAGCTTTAATAAATGCCTCTTGATGGTGACAACAGTGAGGGACGTTGCAAGGGGAGGGCCTGAGACCCTGGAGATGAGTAGCAGTTGGATTGTGGGGTGCTCAGTGATTTTCCTCGGGAGTTCTCAGCTTTGGTTTGCCTTTGGTTTCAGGCCCACTTGCCATTTGCTGTCATTGGCAGCACTGAAGAACTGAAGATAGGCAACAAGATGATGAAGGCGCGACAGTATCCTTGGGGCACCGTGCAGGGTGAGTGAGTCTCCACAAGAGAGGTAACACTCAGGAAGCCTCTTTTGACTCTTTGCTTGCCCCCAGCTACTATAGGACAGGGCCCTAACTTGTCCCCAGTCTCTGTTCATTCAGCGTGGGTCTCAAATAGCCATAGGGATCACTAGCAGGCACACTCTGGCTCTAGGCATACCTAGATTCTTAATGCGAGCAAACTCCCTTTGTCTCTAAGGGAGAAAGCATTCCTAAAACAAAACCAAATGGACATGGAGCAAGGTAGCAAGGAGTGTGCAAAAAAAGCATGTATGTTTACCCAAGTGCACCAGGAGATGTACAAGAAAGTTCAGAGCAGTGTTGTTTGCAATGACAAAAAATTGGAAGCAATCCAGACATTGTAAAATATTCATATAGTAGAATATTATATAGCAAAAAAAAATGAACTATACTATAGTTACATCTATGTGAATGAATCTCAGAAACAATGTTGAGCTCAGTAAATCATAGAAGAATACATACTATAGGATTCCATTTGTATAAATTATAAAAGCAGGCAAAACTAGATATATATTTTCAGAAATTTACACATAAGTGGTAAAACAATAAAGAAAAACAAAGGAATGATAACCCCCAAAGTCAAGATAGTGGTTAAGAGTCATTGGGGTGGGGGAGGGATGAGATTGGGAAAGGGCTGGCCGGCAGGTTTAAGCCAGGTTGTAGAGACATTGTGTTAACACATTTCATGCACCCTTTTGTATGAATGATTTCACAATTTAGAAATAAGATGTACTGTACTGTATGTACACTTAAGAAAGTTCCTTTTGTGGTCTGCCTGACACATGTTACGTTACCCTCAGGGTTAGTTGATTCAATGGATAAAATAAGGCCTACAGGCAGCGCCTGCAGCTCAACGAGGTAGGGCGCTGGCCCCATATGCCGGAGGTAGTGGGTTCAAACCCAACCCCAGCCAAAAACTGTTTAAAAAAAAAAGACAAAGCATAGGACACTGCCATGTGTGGAAGGGGTCTCTGGTACTCAGAGTCTATAGCTATAAATGGGGCCATGGATTGCAGGGGCACTGTTTGAGAGGGTGGATGATTACCTGTACACTCATCCATATTTCTGGGCAAAGAACTGAAAGTGGGTGGTGAATTGTCCTTATCTCGTACAAAGGCTGCCATGTTTTAAGCCATGCTAGAGACCCACTGGTGATATCCAGATCCTCCCTAGGTAGAACAGGACTGCTTATCAGAGCTATGCTAAGTTTTGGTCTTTGCTGTTTGGAGCTTGGGATGCTCCACTATAAACATTTGCAAATGGTTTTTGGACCAACGTCCCCGAATAAATCTGTGGTCTGAGACATAGGTGCGATAAGGAGAAGCCAGCAGACGTGGTTCCAATAACTTCCTTCCTCTAACTTGGACTACCCCACACCTAACAAAAAAAGGGGGGTTTTGAAAGTTTTTCTTGTAAGTCTGAGAAATGAGACTGTGGGAATGAGAAAGAAGTTGTCTATTGCTTGGGCAGCTTACAGAGGTCATTCCTTCCAACTGACCACCCGAGATCACTGTCCAGAGACCGAAGAGGAGATGGCTTATAGCATAGTCCTGAGACATTGTCTTGCTGATGTAATTTTTTTTCTTTTTTTTTTTGAATGGTAACTATGTACATTAATGCACTTCTGGGGTACAGTGTGGGGTTTTCACATACAACTTGAAACATTTCCATCAAACTGGTTAACATAGCCTTCATGTCATTTTCTTATCGTGTTAAAACTTTCATATTCTACTCTTAGAAAGATTCACTTGTACCCTTGTAAAATAAACCACAGAAGTGATCCCTCCAATCACCCTCTCTCCACCCATTCCCCCCTCCTCTCTACTTCCCCCCTCCCCATATTCTTAGGCTGTTATTAGGTTATAGCTTTCATATGAAAGGTATAAATTAATTTCATAATAGGGGTGTGTACATTGATACTTTTTCTTCCATTCTTGTGATACTTTGCTAAGAAGAACATTTTCCAGCACTGATGCAATTTTTAATGTTAGCTTATGTTTTATGACAGTAGGGGCCTTTATTCCACGTGCAGTGAGTCTTAAGCACAGAGGGATTCTGTGAGCTGATCTGGGCTTTGGAAAGATTACTCTGACCACAAGGCAGCCTTCTGCAAATATGTCAGGCCCTGACACCCCAGACCCCTTCTCTGCCTCCGCTCCCCTCTGCCAGACTCTGCAAAACAGAATCTGGGGTGACTGTGCCTATTCATCTCAGACACTACTGTCCCTACATGGTCAGGCCAAATTGCACCATCTCACACAATTAAACCACACCTGTAGCCACCTTGACAGAGCACTGCTCGGGACCTGCTGGTCCATCCAGATATCAACTTTGCCATGACTTGGTCCACATCTGTTACTCTTGGCCACTGCCACCCAAAATGCAGACCTTTGCTACACACTCTTGAGGTGGGAACTTGCTCACTTGGGCCAGAAAGTGGGTTCCCCTTGCTTCTTGGCACCACCACCACTGTCAGACCACACTATTCACTCTAAAAAAAAATCCCCCCCCAAAGCCTCTGCCATCTAGAGGGGCCATGTCTGTGGTCCTCATCCCTCTTTGTCACTGTCATCTATTGATATCCTATTTTTTTCCCCTTAGTCTTTGGAGATGGTGTCACCTGGTCATAGCCTTTGCCTTTCCCCTACATTGCCTGGGTTTGAATCCTAACTCTACAACTTACTAGCTATGTAACCTTGCCTAACCTTATTGAGACCCTGCAAGGACTGTTCCCTTCTCTGCCTGATAAATTCCAATTCTTCCTTCTAGAGTTATCTTAGGTGTTGTCTCTTTGGTGAAGCCTTCACTCTCCCAGAAGTTCTTAGCCCCCACCCCCATTCTGAGTTGTCATTGCAACTCAGTTATCTCTCCATATTTTTGTAATTTTGAAGTATATTATATTTGAATCTATTCATCCACTGAACTGTAAGCTCCTGAGGGCAAGACTCCCTGACTTTGTTTCTGAGTTCCACATGCTTCACACAATTCTGGGAACAGAGATTCACAAATATACATTGACTGGTGGATGAATGTACATGTGTTATTGTCCCCAGAGTCATGCGGAATAAACATTCCCGTGAAGGTTCTGATTGCTGCATTTGGGTTGAGGTACTACTGAATGTCATCTTAGGTATTTTTATGGTATCACAGTTTTTCATTACTGCCATTTTGGTAACTTTTCATTTGCACTTTCGGTAGAAAAGCAAATTAGGATGTCAGCTGGCAGGTCCTTACATAGATTGCAAGGTGATATTGTTAGACATTTTGCCTTTCATTTCATCCCTTTCTGCTTCTGCTGGCCTTTTAATACCCCCAACCCTGCTGTGCAGTTGAAAATGAGGCCCACTGCGACTTTGTGAAGCTGCGGGAGATGCTGATTCGGGTCAACATGGAGGATCTGCGGGAGCAGACTCACACCCGGCACTATGAGCTATACCGCCGCTGTAAGCTGGAGGAGATGGGCTTCAAGGACACTGACCCTGACAGCAAACCCTTCAGGTACCACTCCCACCAGCCCAGGCCAACTCAGCGCCCCCAGGTGGTGTGGAAGGAAGCCTTGCCCCTGAACACCTCACAGGGGAGGTGAAACACAGGTGCTAACACCTAGAGGAGGGGGGTAACTCACATGCCAGTTCTGCTCACCTGTTTCCCTTTCTGCCTCTGCACACCTGCCAGGAGAGCTGTGGCAGGGCAGACCTGGAAGCCCTGCTGCCATGCTTACAAGGCCAAGGAAAGGGAGGAGGCCCAGGGAATCAACAAGGCTGGATATGCGTACACAAGCATGCACGTGGCAGCTCCCGTCACCTCCAGTGGAGGAAGACCCTGAGCTGGGGCCTTGTTCCATAGGGTGGCAGTTTGTAACTGTCCTCTGCCCCTCTTCATCAGGCTGCTGCTGCTCAGGCAGGCTTCCAGTCTGTTCTTGACCTATGTCCCCATTTTCAAAACCAGGAAGCAGATACATATTGATGAACTGCATTCTCTTCATTCACTGTTCTTAGTGTTTGCATTAAAGCGCAAATTTAGTTTTGACCACAGGATGTCAATAATCACAGGCATAGCCCTCAAATCAGAATCTAAGATGCTCTCAGAGAAGAGGAATATTTTTGAAAGCAGGTTGTTACTCAGATAGGAGCGATACACCAAGTAGAAGTGTCTGATCTATGTGTGTGACGTGTGACAGAAGCCCCACAGTCTAAGTGAGCACGTGGTGCTCTTTATTATGGTTTGGTCTCATTTTAAGAGATATCAGACGTTGATAAGTGCGTGAGGGAGATGTCTGCATGCTATGGTGGCTTTCAAATGGCCTCTGAGATCCCACAGTAGCTGCTCACAACTGAAACCTGGCCTGGGGACTGGCCTAGCCAGTCCTTTGGGGATGCCTGCTTCAGGAAGGACAGACTCACTCCTATACAGACCGCAGGCCAGCAGCCACCGCAGCCTCTCCTGTTCTTCTTCATTCCCGCCTGAAAGCATCTGTTTCCCTCACCTTCACCCTCTTCACTCCTTTTCTTCTGCCTTCTTTCCATTTTTCATGTTTGTAAACATTCTCATGCTGGGTGGCACCTGTGGCTCAGGGAGTGGGGTGCCAGTCCCATATACCGAGGGTGGCGGGTTCAAATCTGGCCCCGGTCAAACTGCAACAACAACAAAAAAAATAACTGGGCGTTGTGGTGGGTGCCTATAGTCCCAGCTACTTGGGAGGCTGAGGCAAGAGAATCGCCTAAGCCCAAGAGCTGGAGGTTGCTCTGAGCTGTGACGCCATGGTACTCTACTGAGGGTGACAAAGTCTCAAAAAAGATTTTTTTTTCTATGCTAAAAAAACTCTCCCTTAACTGTTCTTTCTCTGCCCTGGAAGAAGTCTGGCTCTGGCAAGAAGGAGAAAAATTTGTTCCATATTTTACTGGTTCTCCCCCCCCCATTTTTCTTTCTTTTGTTCATCAGGCCCAGGTGAGATTCGAACTTGCTGCCCCTGGTGTGTGGAGCCAGGGTGCTAACCACTGAGCGACAGCACCCAGTTTCCTGTCTTTCATTATCCCTCAACCTAGTGCAGTCTGACTCCTGCCTCCAGCATGCTCCGGAAACACCTCTCTCTAAGGCCAGCAACCTTGGACTTGAGGCCAATTCCAGCTTACTTGATCGCGACACCACCTTTGATACTATACTGCCTCCTTGAATACTCTGCCTTGGGCTTTTCTAGTGCTGGCCTGGCTGCTTTTATTCCCAAGTCTCTTGCCATTCCTTAGCCTCATTTGCAGGCTCATTTTCTTTAGCTTCCACCTTTAAATGTTGGTATTCCCCTAGGATTTTTTCTGAGGGCCTCTGCTCCTTTCTGTCTCTGTCCTCTTTGCAGCTGATTCTTTCTGCTCACAGCCCTAATTACCACCTGAAAGTAGATGACTTCCAAGCTGAAATCTTACTTTCAAGCTCTAAAGCCATTGACCCAACTGTATACTAGACATCTCTGCTCAGGCGTCCCATAAACTCAACCTGTCTGCAATCTCATTTATCTTCTTCTTTTAAACATACTCCTTCCCCAGTGTCCCCTGTTGTATTCCTGGCAGCACAGTGGCTGTTGGTCCTTTACCTGGTTGTCCAAGGCCTGAACGGGAATTATCTTTGAATTCTCCAAGTTCAAGGAGTTCTGCTTCCCTTCCTGTTCTTGCAGTTCCTATCAGCCTTTAACATTAAGATTCTGTCATTTCTGGGTGGCGCCTGTGGCTCAAAGGAGTAGGGTGCTGGCCCCATATGCTGGAGGTAGCAGATTCAAACCCAGCCCCAGCCAAAAACTGCAACAACAACAAAAAAAGATTCTGTCATTTCTTGTTGTTTTGGAAAGGCTATCCCGCACACAACAGCCAGAGTGGTCCAAATTGGATCTGGTGAGATTTCTTGCTTAAAACTATGCGGTGGTATATGTCTGATTTTTTTTTTTTTTTGAGATACAGTCTGACTTTGTCATCCTCGGTAGAGTGCTGTGGTGTCATGGCTCACAGCAACTTCAAACTCTTGGGCTCAAGCAATCGTTTGCCTCAGTCTCCCAAATAGCTAAGACTACAGGTGCCTGCCACAATGCCCGGCTGTTTTTAGAGATGGGGGTCTTGATCTGGCTCAGGCTGGTCTCAAACCTGTGAGCTCAGGCAATCCACCCTCCGCGGTCTCCCAGAGTGCTAGGGTTACAGGCGTGAGGCACCGTGCCTGGCCCTATGATTTTTTTTTAATATGGCGTCTGAAGCCCATTCTCCTCTGGCATGCTCAAGAATCTCATCTCCTGCTACTCCATGGCTTACATGGTGCTCCCCTCTAGTCATGTAGGGCCATGCCTGGCTCCCCAAGAATGATGTTCTCTCTCTACATGTGCTTTTACACACAGTGCCCTCCTTGGCACACTGTTGTCCCTCTTCACCAGGCTATCTCATGTTTCTTTAAAAATTAGCCAAGGTATCTCCCACTAGACCGTGAGTTCCTTGATGACCGCACGGTGGCTGTTGGCCCTAGAAGCTGAGTGACTAGCATTCTGTCAGTTAGCACTGGGTTGAGCACATAGTAACATCTCATCAGGAATCTGTGGAAATTATTAATGTGGTCAGTTTCAGACCTAGGGCCTGGCAATGTAGTGCAGAGGGAGGGCCCATGTAAAGAGACAGAAGCCCCAACTTCCAGCCCCAGATCTGCCTTTAACTAGCTGTGTGATCTTGAGCAAGTCACCTCACCTCTCTGGGCCTCAGTTTCTTCATGTATAAAACAAGAGTATAGAACCAGATGTTCTAAGTCTTTCCAGTTCCTCAGGGCTACCCCATCCCCTTCCAGAAGCCCTGTTCTTAATGCGGTCAAGTGCCAGGCTAGGTGCCCACCACTTTGTGCTTCTGTTTTATCAGCCAGCTCCCAATTGGGGGAGGGAGGAGATGGAACCCAGGGAAGATTATTGGCCAGTTTTCAGCAGATAGGAGCCATTCTAAAAGCAGAGGAATTAACCTGACCATGTTTGCAGTTTACAGGAGACATATGAGGCCAAAAGGAATGAGTTCCTAGGAGAGCTTCAGAAAAAAGAAGAGGAGATGAGACAGATGTTTGTCCAGAGAGTCAAGGAGAAAGAAGCAGAACTCAAGGAGGCAGAGAAAGAGGTAAATGTGAACCTGGGTGCCAGGCAGAAAGGGCAAGAGGGCTGTGCATGGCATGGAAGCTGACGACAGGGGCTTCCTTCTCAAGAGAGAGCAGCCAGTGGGAGCCTCCCAGCCTCTGGGCAGGTATAGGGCATAGTGTCTGTAGCCCTTTCTTGGCTGGCACAGATGGGGCTGTGAGGTTTTTTATTTTTTTGGTAGAAACAAGATCTTACTATGTTGCCCAGGTAGTCTTGAACTCCTGGCCTCAAGCGATCTTCCCACCTCAGCTTCCTAAAGTGCTGGGATTACAGGTATGAGCCATTACACCTGGGCTAGTTCTGTGTCTTCTTGATCTTTCATTCCCAAGGCTGAGATGTTTTCTCTTTCTGTGTCACTTAATTCTCCAGACCCTTGCCATCCCATACAGTAGCCATGTGTGACTATTTAATTCTTCTGAATGGTTTAAATTGTTTTCTTAATTGACAAACAACAACTGTCTATGGGGTGCAATGCAATGCTTTAATTTATATTTATATTGTGGAAAGATTAAATCAAGCTAATTATCAAATCCATCACCTCACATACTTATTTTTTTGTGATGAAAACATTTTAAAATCTACTCTTTTTGCAATTTTGAAATATACAATAAAATTAAAATCTCAGTTTCTCAGTCACATTAGCCCCATTTTAAAAGCTCAACCCTCATGTACCTCATGGCTGTCATACAGGGTGCCCATAAGGTTCGTGTGCAATTTACCATGCTAAATGATTTTAAATTGCACATGAGCTTTATGGACAGCCTATATCAAACAACACAGCTGTGGAACATTGCCATAGTCATAGAAAGTTTCCTTTACTGGGAAGCTACGGAGTCAAGCTCTTGAGGTCAGGTGTGGGGTGATTCTTTCGCTCTTCTCGGGAGTTTGGAGCTCAGTAGGGACGACTGATCCCTTTCTCTGATGGCTATGGGGAGAGATGGTCCCAGGTAGTCCTGAGCACTGTGCTGAAAACTACAACAGTGACAGCTGGAACATTTCCCCTTCTACTTGGATATCCTGTTCCGTTATGTTTTAAACATCTCTGCAGCTCTGGAATTGTAAAACTAAGGTTTGATGGTCCTATCTGGGCTTTTCATTGATTACGCTGTGTCTAGGCATGTGTGGTCCTCCATCCCATGGCCTTGCCTCCAAGGTCTCCCCTCCCAATTCACTTACTGCTGCCTGAGGTACAGTTTTGGTCATGTCAGCCACTGCTTCACCTCTCTGGGCCTCAAAACAAACCCTCAGCCTAACAGAAGGAAAGCACTTCATTACTTCCCAAGTCTGTACCACCTTGAAAGGTTATCACTAAAGCCAATGGCAAAGGTATTGATTTTGTATCAGTTTCATTCATAAAAAGAAAAATATCACCCAACACTTTTAGGAGAGGTGAAGGGGTTGCAAAGATAAATGAATAAAAGCACAATGAAGAAAAGTCAGGTTAAAGCACCTGATAGGCAGCCCGAGTGACACCCCCACCCCAAGTGACTAGTAAAAGCTGGTTTGTACAGCAATCTATCATTCACCACACCTTACTAAGTGACAGTTCCAAATACCTGTAGGATCCAGAGAATTTGCCTTCTTCATGGTGTGCTACAAGTGCTACAGAATCCTAAATTCTTTTTTTGAGACAGAGTTTGACTTTGTCACCCTCGGTAGAGTGCTGTGACATCACAGCTCACAGCAACCTCAAACTCTTGGGCTCAAGCGATTCTCTTGCCTCAGCCTCCC
>NW_003852505.1:2914959-2932308 GCF_000181295.1 Otolemur garnettii | reverse complement strand
GGCTATTTTTTGGTTGCAGCCGTCATTGTTGTTTGGTGGGTCCGGGCTGGGGATTTGAACCCGCCGCCTTAGGTGTACGTGGCTGGCGCCTTAGCCAGTTGAGCTATAGGCGCCAAGCCACAAAAAATAAAAATATCTTATGAGCTGAGCATGGTAGTTCATGTTTGTAACCCCAGTGCTTTGGGAAGCTGAGGTTGGAAGGTTGCTTGAGCCCAGAATTTTGAGACCAGTCTGGGAAAAATAGCAAGATCCCCATCTCTATAAAAAAAAATTGAAAAATTAGCTGGGTGTAGTGGCACAAATCTGTAGTCCCAGCTACTTGGGAGGCTGAGGCAAGATGATGAGCCCAGGAGTTTAAGGCTGCAGTGAGCTATGATTATGTCATGACCTTCCAGCCTGCTGACTCTAGCCCAGTCTCAAAGAAAAAAAAATCCTTTTATTTCCTTCCATGTCTAAACCCAAGTATTTCCTTTGATAAGCTTTACCATTGCTACAGTTTTTTTAGTAATCCATGGTGATCCTGCCTCATTGCAGGGGATTGAAATAAGGCCTTGGGTCCCTTATGTATGAGAGGTCCTATTACATAACCCTCTAAAGATTGGGTTGTAGGTGGTGCCTGCAGCTCAGTGGGTAGGGCGCCAGCCCCATATACTGAGGGTGGTGGGTTTAAACCCGGCCCTGGCCAAACTGCGAGAAAAAATAGCCAGGTGTTGTGGCGGGTGCCTGTAGTCCCGGCTACTCAGGAGGCTGAGGCAAGAGAATTGCCTAAGCCCAGGAGTTGGAGGTTGCTATGAGCTGTGACACCATGGCACTCTACCGAGGGCAACAAACTGAAACTCTTACTCAAAATAAATAAATAAATAAATAAATAATAAAAAAATAAAGATTGAGTTGTCCTTGGGCAAATTCCTTAACTTCTCAGATCCTTTGTATCCTCATAAAATTGTTGTAATACTTAAGTGAATATACACAAAGTGCCTATAAAAGTCAGTGTTGGCCTATAATAAACACTCAGTAAATGTTATATTATTATTATAAATGTTATTTACCACATTTGGTAACTATGGAGACTCCTTCAAACAATGATTAAGTAGAATGCACTGCTCTTGACCATATTCAGGAGCCGAGACTTTGAAATAAAAAGGCAAGAGGAGAGAATGACCCGAGTGTGGCCCTCTTTGGTGCCATTATGGCAGTCCCCGGCAGAAATGTCTCCTGAGGTCCCAGGGTCCTACAGGGTTATAGCCCTGCCTCCCCACCTCCCCTGGGCTTGGCCCGGCTAGCGGCTGCTCGTGGAGGGCTCCCTTCCATCTCCCTGTGCTTCCCTACCAGCTGCATGAGAAGTTTGATCGCCTGAAGAAACTGCACCAGGATGAGAAGAAGAAGCTGGAGGATAAAAAGAAATCCTTGGATGATGAAGTTAACGCTTTCAAACAGAGAAAGACTGCGGCCGAGCTGCTGCAGTCCCAGGGCTCCCAGGCTGGAGGCTCACAGACTCTGAAGAGGGACAAAGAGAAGAAAAAGTAAGTAGTAGGCTGTCCTGGGGTGGTGCCTTCTTCCTCTCCTCTTCCTCCCCAAGGGGCAGGGCCTGGAGGCTGAGGAGGCTCAGGGCTGGTAACCCAGGGTGAGCCATGGACTGTCGGACTAATTTGGGTACCTATCGCTAGCCTCAGTGCCCGCATGGGACCTTTGGACTCCTCAAGTTTGGGGAGCTGAAGGTAGGGGAGGGTTGTGGTCTTAGAAGCCCCACCCCTCTGTTTGGCCCACTTAGGAAAGCCCCTGAAAACTCAAGGTAGATGGGAGAGGAAAGCAAAGAAGAAGAAAAGGAAAGTGAGTGTGAGACAGAAGGGAGCAGATGCTGAGAGGTACAGAGTTACATAGATGAGAGGAGCAAAAAGAAGGGCAGATAGAAGGTAGTGGAAGAAAGTGATTCTTTTTTTTTCCTGCAGTTTTTGCCTGGGGCTGGGTTATGAACCCGCCACCTCTGGCATATAGGGCCGGTGCCCTACTCCTTTGAACTATAGGCACCTCCCAAGAAAGCGATTCTTTAACAGACGCCTCTGGGCCCCTTCTTCCCTGCCTCTGGTGAGGTTGCAGCTGATGTGGCTTCTAGGCCTACTCACTCCTCCTATAGCTGAAGTGGTTTACCCCTTCACACCTGTAAGTCCAGTCCTCATCCTGCCTCCGTTCTCGCTAGCTGCAGCCAACAGACAGAATTTAACCAGCCGCCACTGAAGGCTTTGCTATCCCTCCTTTCCTGGCTGCCCAGCCTGGGGTGCCGAGAACTTAGCAGGGAGCCACTCCAGATGGCAGTGTTCTTACTCTGTGTGCCCCATCCTCAGTCTGGGGAGTTATTTTCAAACCAATCTATATCGCCTGACATTTGGTAAAGCAAAACAGTATGAGCTCTTGGTTACCTTGTGGGTCAGTGATCCTAACCCAACCCCAGTCTCTGCTTCCTGAAGTTACCCATTCCTGATTTTAGATCCAGATAAAGGTATTTCTGATGGGACCTATACAACATCAAGAAAACACCCAGTGGTCCCCTATTGCCCTGTAGTTGTTTGTACACTGTGACTGAGGAGCTCCCAGATGGAGTAGGATCTAAAAGATGTCCATAGTCATTGCCTTCTATTTTTAGCCACTTGTTCCTGGACTTAATTATTGGACATTTGCCAGAAGGAAGAAGCATCTTTCTTCTGTGCCTGGCTTATCCCTTAACATAGTAACTTTCATACAACAGTAAAATATTTTTATATTTATGGACGGCACCTATGGCTCAGTGGGTAGGGCACCGGCCCCATATACCGAGGGTGGCAGGTTCGAACCCGGCTCTGGCCAGACTGCAACAAAAAATAGCTGGGTGTTGTGGCGGGCGCCTGTAGTCCCAGCTACTTGGGAGGCTGAGGCAAGAAAATCACCTAAGCCTAGGAGTTGGAGGTTGCTGTGAGCTGTGATGCCACGACACTCTACTGAGGGTGATAAAGTGAGACTCTGTCTCTAAAAAAAGAAAGAAAGAAAGAAAATAGTTTTATATTTAAAGGCACTTACTTTTTGCAATCCAATTATCTTCTATTCAAATATTTAATTTGAATGTTTTCACAGATTAGTCCAGAGATTTTTTTTTGTTACTGGATCTTAATACTATATGTCAAATTTACTGATTAATTAACATTTGGGGTATTACCTGATGAATAAAGTTCAACTAGCCAGAAAAAAGTCTCTTTGGATAACCCTCTACTGTTATGAACTGTCATGGTGTATTGCACCAGCAGGAATGGATTCCTAGTTTTAAGATCAGAAAAATCTAAATTTTTCCAGCTCTAACCTGCTACTTTCATAGGCCTATGGTATGTGTTAACTCAGTCTCTGGGACAGTTTCACAGCCTGCATGTGGAATTGAGAGATGAGTGTCAGTGCAGTCTGAACAAACTACCCTATAAGTATTTCTTTCCTATTCAGATGTTCAATAAAAGTTCCTCTCTGACCAGGCTTTCCCCTAGTCATCTCAAATTGACTGACTTTCCCTACCCCAGGCAGAAGACCCTAGAAAGGGAGACACTTCTCTCCAGTCTCCAGGAATACTTGGGGTTGGCGATGGTACCCTTTTCAAGTTCAGAGATGGTTGAAAACCTTGCTGGCATGCGACACCTCGTATTAGCAAAAAGGGACTAATTAAATGGCCTGTCCTCTGTACTTCCAGATACCTAAGTGGCCCTAGGTCTGGGCTTCTTAGATAATTCCATGAACAATTAGTTAATTTCTGGGAGAGCTATCATTAGACCCTGCTCCCATAGTGGTAGTGGGTTTTAAGGGTAGAAATCATGGTAGTAGTATTTCTTCTTGAGAGATGGTAACTGGATCTAATATTTACACATGCAGAATTTCCTTTGGCTTTCCCTAAAGAGATTAAAAAAGAGTTCCAGTGTTTCAGGGGTCCCTACCAACCTGCCCTTCCCACTTCCCCTTCCTACTACTCCTAATCTCGGTTGACCTCTAACCCTTCATTGTTTGTGTCAGCTCATAATATTTGATTTCTCCTCATGCTCCCCCATCTTCATCAGCTCTTACTGTTTTACAGTTAACTGTGCTGTTTGCTGCATGCTGCATGAGACCCAGGGTCCTGGTAAGCTTTATTAACTCTAAATAGAACTGCCGGTGGCTTCTAGTAAATGTTTCTCCCAATCCCACACCCCTGACACATATATCTAATCATAAAAGTCACTGCTTCATTGGTCTAGGCGGTTTCCTCTTGTGATTTACAGTCTTAAGAAGTAGCCTGGTGTGGTTTCGAGTGTACATGTGGAATGCCTGCCTGTCTGATCAAAAGGGGAGATGTTTTTAGACCTTTGTTGCTAGAACAGCTGGGTAGCATAGGTGGATCCTGTGATCAATAGTTAAGGTTTCAGTTTGGGCAGTTTTAATTTTTTCTTACAGAGGCATAATCATTACTTTCAAAACTTTAGTATAAGAGAAACTTTGGCATTCAAAAACCCTGTCCTACAGTGTCAGAGGACATTGAGGATGTCCAGAGCCAATGGAATCTTGCTTCTCTCCCAGCTACTTGGAAAGCTAAGGCACGAGGATTCTTGAGCCCAAGAGTTTGAGATTTCTGGGAGCTATGACGCCGAGGTGCTCTACCAACGGTGACAAACTGAGACTCTGTCTCAAAAAAAAAAAAAAAAAGAAAGAAAAGAAACTTGCTTCTCTGTTTCCTTTTGGTACCTGTTTCTTATCTGAGGAGTTCAAGTTCTCAATTTTTCTTGGCTGTGTACCCTCCAAAATCATAATAAAGGGGAAGAAAATGAAGAGACCTCAGATATTAGAGAGAATTCCTTACGTTTAATTTTACAAGTACCAGCTTCATGAAAACTTCTGATAAGGAGATAAACAGGCAACCTCTGGTAAGAAGGATTCCTGAGTACTGGGTACATGTATTGTGTCTACAGAAGTGAGTACAGCAGTCCCTGACATCACCTACTTTATAGGGAGACCAAAAGCAGTAATTAAGCACCTTCTATTTATTCTAATAGACTCAGATAGTAGAGAGGAAAAAGAAATATTTTTAATTTAAAATTTATTATATTTGAGGAGGTTTCTTTTTTTTTGAGACAGAGTCTTATTTTGTCGCCCTTTGTAGAGTGCCATGGTGTCATAGCTCACAGCAACCTCAAACTCTTGGGCTCAAGCAATTCTCTTGCCTCAGCCTCCCAAGTAGCTGGGACTACAGGTGCCCACCACAACGCCTGGCTGTTTTTTAGAGATGAGGTCTTGAACTTGCTCGGGCTAGTCTTGAACCTGTGAGCTCAGGCAGTCCACCCACTTTGGCCTCCTAAAGCCAAAATTTATTGTTTTTATTCTTTTTTAAACGTTATGGAAGATGTAAAACATATACAAAAGATGGTATGATAGTACAGTGTAGCCCCATCTACTCACAACCCCAAGCAACCACCAACATATGGCCAATCCTATTTCATCAATTGCCCTAGACCTGCTGAATTATTGCAAAGAAAAACTTATATCATTTTATCCATAAATATTTTAGTATATATCCCAGAGAGATCTTTAAAAAAATAAAAAAACATAGGCACAATCCCTTTATTACCACACTTACAAAATTAACAATAATTAGATAACATGAAATGTCTAGTCAGTGTTTGTAATCCCAGTTGTCTCCTAAATGTCTTTCTTACATTTGGTGTGTTTAGATCAGGGAATATAAAATACTGAAGACTTTTCCCCACTCACCCATGTAGTTTATGATTTAAATAGACAGCCTACTGTTAGTCACCAAACTGATTGCTGTAGCTTTTGCACTGGGGCCTTAGAGCAGCTGGCAAAACATCCTACTTTCAAGCAGATCCCAAAGAAGAAGTCCAAAGAGGCTTCTGAGACATGGCCTGTGAAATGGAGCCATAGGAAACAATCTTAAAAGAACAATGAGGCTAGGCCCCTGTAGCTCAGTGGTTAGGGCACCAGCTACATACACTGGGGCTGGTGGGTTCAAACCCAGCCCAGGCCTGCTAAACAATGACAACTGCAACAATAACAACAACAACAAAAAAAAATAGCCGACCGTTGCAGTGAGCCCCTGTGGTCCCAGCTACTTGGGAGGCTGAAGCAAGAGAATCACTTGAGCCCAGGAGTTTGAGGTTGCTGTGAGCTATGACACCATAGCACTCTACCCGACATAGTGAGACTCTGTCTCAGAAAAAAAAGAAAAAGAACAATGAAATGATTTACTGTCTGGCTTAAAGGCAAATCTTGGAGCTCTTGCTAGTTGACTGGAATTAAACAGCGGATTTCCATTTATGAAGACTATAATTTCCTAGAGTAGCTCCACTGCTGTTGTCCCAGTGCCTAGCAGTGTCTGACATGCACTAGAAGCTCAATTTATGCATGTTTTCTTTGTTCCCCCATTTTCACTGAGATCTGTAGTCTACTAAATTAGATTTCAGTTAATTCGGGTTTCATTGCACATGACTTGACAAAATTTCATTCCATTTTCCCCAAGTAAATCATTGTTAGTGGCCATTCCTAAACTTAATTCTGCCAAAACTATAACTAAAGCTACACTTTAAAAGGAAGAGGCAACTGGGAAACATCTGGAACAGCCAGCCCCAAATAGGTCAGCTCTTCCTGGCAGACTTCTTTCTCCTTGGCATACCTCAAAAGCAATGCCACATTAACTAGTTGGGGGACGCCTTAGATCCCTAGGATTTGAAGGCAACAGAGGCAACTGCCTTGTCCCCAAAGCCCTCATTCTAGTGATGGATCAGAGAGGCCACCTAGCATGTGGGCACAGTGAGTCTTACTATTCCTCCTTCATTTTGAAACACTTGAGGCATTACTTGTAGCTGTCTACGATTTTAAGAGAAATTCCTTTGTGACCTGTACACAGTGGCAGATCCTGTGTCTCAATGGTTCTTGGTCCTTGGGGGTGTGCACTGTATGGACAGTATGCAAATATCAAAATACATCAGCCTTCCTCTGAAGCCCAGAACATAGTCCACTGCAGTGTTGTTGTTTTTTGTTGTTGTTTTAGACACAGTCTCATTATGTCATCCTTGATAGAGTGCTGTGGCATCATAGCTCACAGCAACCTCAAACTCTTGGGCTTAAGCAATTCTCTTGCCTCAGCCTCCCAAGTAGCTGGGACTACAGGTACCCACCACAACACCCGGCTATTTTTTGGTTGCAGTTGTCGTTGTTTAGCTGGCCCAGGCTGGGTTTGAACCCTCTAGCCTCGGTGCACGTGGCCGGCACCATAACCACTGTACTATGGGCGCCAAGCCTGCAGTGTTTTTGTAGGTTACTTTTTCCCTAAGAATTAGACAAAGTTAAGAAAGTAAGAGGTGAGCATTCGTTTAGCATTTGTTACTTTTCAAAGTGGTTTTTCATATGGTATCTCATTTTATCCTTAGAACAGTTCCGTGAGGTAAAGAAGGAAGGAATAATTATCAGTTTACAAGATGAGCAAAGAGGGAATCAGGGAATTTGAGGGACTTACCAAGGACCACACAGTGAGTTAGTGGCAGAACTGGAACAAGAACACAAAACTCCATGACCAGCTCACACTGGCCCACAGTGATTGCGGTGGCTCACACCGGTAATCCTAGGACTTTGAGAGGCTGAGGCAGGTGGATTGGTTGAGCTCAGGAGTTCGAGACCAGCCTGAGCAAAATAAGACCCCATCTCTACTAAAAATAGAAAAAGTAGGCGGGCGTTGTGGCTACCTTATAGGCAGTAACTGCCTATAAGTCCCAGCTACTTAGGAGGCTGAGGCAGGAGGATCACTTAAACCCAGAAGTTTGAGGTCCCTATGAGCTAGGCTGAGGCCATGGCACTCTAGCCCGGGTGACATAGTTCTGTCTCAAAAACAAAAAATAATAATGCACATCTCCTAATTCCTGGTACAAATTGCCAGTCATCTGAGTGTGTGTAAAGGGTGTGCACGTATGTGTGTGTGGGGGTGTATTCACTTTGAGGAGTTTACTGTAAAACATAATATGCATATATTTCTAAGTATCTCCCCCAAATATCTAATAGTCTTTGTTTAATGAGATAAATGTATTCTTCAGGCAATAAACAGGGGCTCAGATGCACAGCCAGTTATTCTCAGGGACAGTGTGGTATGATAGGAAGAGCCTTAATTCACCAGCTCTGATCCCAGCTTGACTCCGTGACCATGGGAAAGTCTGTTGACTTGTTTCTCAGTCTCCTAACATGTCAAATGGAGATAATACTAATTGCCTTATTTAGTCACAGAGATGAGGGTTTATGTGAGCAAAAATGTCAAAGTACTATGTGAACACAAATCAATAATGGGTTTCTGTAGTTCAGGTTTTCGGGTAACTGTGGTCTAGACTCTAGAATAGAGCCCAGCAACCATCCCTAGATGCTCTGCAAACAGGTCTTGCCCTGGGGTACCAGTTAGTTAGCTGACCAGGACAGTTCTTTTTTTTGAGACAGAATCTCACTTTGTCACCCCCAGTAGAGTGCTGTGGCATCATAGCTCACAGCCACCTCAAACTCTTGGGCTCAAGCAACTCTCTTGCTTCAGCCTCCCAGGTAGCTGGGACTACAGGTGCCCACCACAATGCCCAGCTATTTTTAGAGACTAAGTCTCAATCTGGCTCAGGCTAGTCTGAAACCTGTGAGCTCAGGTAATCCACCTGCCTTGACCTCCCAGAGTGTTAGTGACCAGGACAGTTCTGAAGGCCACCAGAGTAGAGACTTCAGCCTCCTCTGCTTTCCCTTGGGACAGGAGATGCAGTGGCTGAGAGGTTCCTGTGCAAGGTATCTAGGTGGTCGTGTGTGGAGGGGACGTTAATTGGGACTTCCTAATTAAGAGATAAAAAGTATGTTGGGGGTTGATGATCATTATTTTGCTAGCTAATGCCACTACTGCCACCATTTGCGTGTGTGTGGGTGTATGAGAGAGAAAGCGTGTTCCCACAAGCCAGTGCAGTAAGACCTTAAGACCATCTAACAGCTATATTCTCATTTGTCATCCATTTGTCATCATGACTTAAATAATTTTCTTCTGACCTTTTTGGGGGTACTTTAATCCATCCATTCATTAACCCAACTTCTCTTTTCATTTTCAGTTTGGGCTTCCTGTAGCCGCCCTTTTCCTGCGCAACCGAGCTGGGCCTCCTTTTCTTTAATTTCCCCCTTAACACATGGGGGTAACATAGAATCTATGCCCTCTCCTCTCTTCCTGCCAAGGTTTATACAAGCCTGAGTGCCTGAGGATGATGTTTGGCTTCTGATCAAGAAGCCAGCAGTGACATGGCTTGGAGATGCATGCTGCACCCAGCACCCCAGCCATCCCTCCCACCTCACCCCCATCTTTGCCAGACTGTAACATGTTCAGGGGCACATCCGCTGCTCTTCACCTCCAGCTTCCCTGTTCGAAACTCTGATTGCTGCATGTTTCTCTGAGGTATTTGCATCCACCATGGCTGGGTAAGGACCAGTCTGGTCTCCCCGGACCCACTCTACCTCTGCTCTCAGGAGCCACAGCCGTCTCAGAATTCCAAGAGGAGATCCTTTCGTCCCTTTTCCTTCTGGCCTTTTAGCCTAGCCCTTTCCAGTCTTCATTCACTGAACTCAAGCTGTGCTGCAAATCTATGACAAGTTTATTTACATAAAACACAAATGCTGGAGAAAGCAGCATAAATGTCCCCTTTCTTTTAGCCCTGGAGTACCTCATAGATGCAAAAGAGAGAATAAACCTGAATATTATCAGCCTAGAGTCTTGAATGATGGACTTGCAGAATTCTTCTAAGGTGTTTCAGCATGTTCAGGGTAATTCCCCGGGGGGGGGGGGGTTCTATACTATCCCAATCAGATGGGGCCAGTAGCAGGAATAATAATCCCACTTCAGAAACTGGCAGACTCAGCTGTCAGAGAGTCCTGTGTTTGGGAGTTAACTCTGATGAGTCTACCTGGTGAATGTGATGGTGATTTGTAATGTGCATTTTGCACACATCTTCCAATAAGAACAGATGTGGCTATCAGCTAGAGAGAAGGAAAGACGTATTCAGCTTTGCAAGGTCCTTAATTTTATTTCCAGTCTAAGGAGTTGATACTTAAAAAATATTCCAGCCCTCATTTTTATAATAGGTCCATCAGATAGTGGCTTTGGGAACCCCTTTGAAGTAGAGAGTCCTCAGTTGTCAGGGCCCTGAGGCACAGTGTGGCCTTTGGTGTTTGGCCAGTGGCAAAGTGAGAGCTGGAGGTGACCTGACAATGATCTGTGGCTAACATGCAGTCTCTCTGCCCTTCCTTTGCAGTAATCCATGGCTGTGTACTGAATAGTATTCCCTGCTACAGCTGGACTGGACTCCATTTAGCCTTTTAAGCTAAGGTTCCTATTATAACTGACAGCTTTCCTTTGGGGTGCCAGGCAGCTAGCCCCCCTCCCCCTTGCCATGTACTTCAAGTCCCACTTCTTCTTTTTGAGTTCTGCTACTTTCTCCCGCCTTGCAGTCCCACTGGGCACTGACCATGACCATCTTCTTTCTTTTCTTTTCTTTTTCTGAGTTTTTTTTTCATCATTTCCTTCAAAGCACACAGTCAAACGAGGCTAATTTCCTAGTCTTTTTTGAAGCGCTGTGAAAGGGAAGGGGTTTCTTTGTTCAGTAATAGATAATAGTAGGAAGCCAAAAAAAAAAAAAAAAGCAAAAAGTAGAATAAATGAAAAGCAAACATAAGCACGCACTTTCTCATGTTGGCAAAGCCAGAGTGCAGTTTTGATGCCTATGGTTTGGTGATTCACTGATTAGTTAAGCGGGTAGAGAGGCCAGTATGAAGACGACGCTGCCAAAGCAGAAATCTAGTTTCTTAG
This sequence comes from Otolemur garnettii, assembly GCF_000181295.1. Taxonomy (NCBI): domain Eukaryota; kingdom Metazoa; phylum Chordata; class Mammalia; order Primates; family Galagidae; genus Otolemur; species Otolemur garnettii. Next base: position 2,921,453 of record NW_003852505.1, on the reverse strand, counting down.
GAAAATCCTGGTCACAGTGGAGCATTTTAAAGACCTTGTGCTTGGAACTAAAAACAATCCCCCCCCAAAAAAACTCTAAAATGGTAACAAACAAACAAACCACCCCCCACTGAGATACTCAGCCAGCAGTTTAGAGGGAAGCTGAGTCAGGGCTGTTCTAGAGAAAGGCTACTTACTTGTAGCTTTGATGTTTCTCTTTTCAACTTCAGAGCTGCTTTCTCAGAAGCTCACACTTAACCAACCGGTAATGACTGTCTCCCTGGGTAATTATTTGCATTACAAACCGGAGGCCCCCTCATTTGCATTTGTTTACAGATTAACGACCTGAGGCTTGAGGAGCTGTGACTATTTCCAAAGTACTAAAGCCACACAGCCTTTGAGAAACTGTCAGAAGTGAAACAGGGATTTTATAAAAGGGGGACATTTTGGTCAGTAAGACAGATGTAACCCGCTTATTACATAAGAGGAAACTGAAGCCCAGAGAGGTAAAGAGACTTGACCTTGTCCCACTGCTGCTTCCTGGCAGAAGCCAGGCTAAATTCCGCGCCGCCCGACTCCCAATCCATTTCCCAGAGGGATTCAATATGTTTATACATTCCTGGAGACAAGGTCTTTTGATGTTCTGAAAAACTGAATAATCAGGAAACTTTTCAGGTTATTCCCTGGAGAAAAATATCTGAGGATAGAGCGCGTGAGGGTGGGACAAGGCAAAGGTTCTGGGTTAGCTCTGTAGGGAGTAACAGGGCACCTGCATGGGGTCCAGGCACGGATCTGTTTAACAAGTGCTGTAGGTGATTCTCTCATCAAGAAGCTCTCATCAGAGAAGCGTGGTATGCAAAAACCTAATCTGTGAGGATAAGACCTTTAAAATGATGCTCAAGCCTATTAAAGGAAGTGAAATGCTTATTTCACTGGGTAGCTTTTCTCACTGTAGATAGAAAGGTTTTCCCTTTTTCAATGAAAAGGCTTTTAAATTGATACAATTGTTATTATTTTTAAAACATACCCTAAGTGCTCTGTTTACTTCTGGTGAAACCAAACCAGTCATTAGAAATGGTCTATGCTTTTATTTTCCCAGACTGGAATGGCTTTTCTGAAACACACACATGCACGCACCCCTCATTTCCCTTAAGCCAAGAGCTTTGCTTTCCCTAGCTGCAGTGCAAATTGATCTTCTTTTTGTTTATGTTTTTTATTTTAATCATTTGGCATTCACATGTGGCTGTTAATATGTGCTTGTTTTTAATTAAAACAAGAAGCTTTAAACCGGTGTGTGGTGTTCTTAAAACCTTTTTCGGCAGATTTCCCCGTGGTGATGGCCTACCAGAGACCCTCATTTCTAACCTGTCTTCTCAAAGTATAATCTGTGCTACCTCAACACTGGCCACTCCCCTCCCCTGTCTTACTTTGAATGTCCTTTTTCTTTGGCTAATTTCATGTTTTCTTTCTCTTTCTCTCTCCCTCTCCAGCTTTTTTTAATCTTGTCTTCAGCAGCTGCACTAAGTCTAAAGGAGAAGACTGCCATTATAGAAGAGTTAGGGTTCCATATTGTCTCAAACCAGAAATCATCCAGTTTCCTCTCCCCTCAAACTGCGTACACACACACACACATACGCACACACACACTCCACTCAACGAGTGTTCATGTGTACCCGTGTCCAGGCAAGAAGCTCTCTTCTGACTTACATGGTATTTTAAATGGAAATGTCTTGTCCTAAACTAACAAGGCAGGAAAAGAACCATCAGAGCTGCAAAGTGGACCAAATATAACCTCAGAGAGACAACTACAGGATTACTCACCCAAGTGTAAGTGACTGGGGCAGGAGGCTCCAGCTGGGTGTGGAAGTTCTATTCACAAATTTCTGTTTGAGTTCTGTGTTTTTCTTTTTAAACAATTCTCATGGTTCAGTGGGTTGACTGTGTACAGCCACGATTAAACATTTTTGAACATGGAAGAGAAAGTCAAGCAACATTGTATTTTCTTCAGCATTCACAGACCTTCTGCTGACCCCAGCAAAGGGGAAAAATGTATCCACTAACCCTCAGATGGAGAAGGGAGAGAAAAGATGGGGGTTAAGCTTAGTGAGCAAAATTATGCCATTAAACTTTCCAAGGCCAGTTGGGCTTTCGAGAGGTTTCTGCTCATCCTGGGATCTGGAGGGAAAGCTTTGATGTTAATAAATCTGCCTCGAGTTCATTGGTTTAACTTGCATCAAAATACCATGTGAGTGGCTCATTACCATATATCCCCACCACCGTTCTGCTGTCCAGTGTCTCTTGAGAGAGCCTCTCTGCATGTTTTCCAGAATCTGTGTTTGTTCTTCCTTTCTTCTCCTTTGTTCTTTTTGCTCAAAGGTGTGACCAGTCACTTCCTTCTGGGGCTTTCATTCTCCAGGAGAAACATCCCAGAACCAGCACCCTTTAGCTTGATGCCTTTCTAATGTCCATGTCAATTTTCAATAAAATTCAAAGAAATGCTAAATGGCTGTGTGATCTGATCCTGTCATTAGATGTTCCGGCCCACTGGGGTTTGCCTTGGGAGGAGTGGGTGGCTTTGAAAGGCTCCCAAGTGGTTGATATTAAAAGCTTAGGGAAGCACCCCAGCTCACGTACTCCTCCTAGGTGGGTTGCTATGTCTCCCCTTTCCTCCATCTGGGCCTGAAATCCCCACCAGGGTGGGTGGAGGTGGGCAGAAAGTCTTCTACTTTGCCTTTACTGGCATGGATTTCATTGATCAGGTGAGCTAATTATTATCTAAGATGTTAGATGGAGGAAGTAGAGCAGTAAATCCTACAGAAAAAAAGATTCAGGTGAGTTTTAATTCTGGAAGGGAAAGAACACTGCACTGGATGTCTTTTCTACTTTAATTCTGTGATGTGAGCATCCCCCCAAATTCATGGATGTGGCTGTTCTTTATAACTCAAAGAGTATTTTGTGTGCTGTTGGGTCTACCAGAGAAGGAAGCTTCCTATCCCCTCAGGCATTGAAGTGGCCAAGAGGGGCGTGGTCAGTTTTCAGAACTCCGGTTGCAGATAAGATGGGTTTCCTTTCCTCAGCTTCGTTTCCCTAACTGCCAGATGCTGAAGCCAGGACGAGTGAGCTGCATCCTCTGTGTGGAGGCTTGGAGGCCGCTTAAGGGGCACCGGAGAAAGTGACATTGCTCTGCCTCTGTCTCTGTGCAGCTCACACACTGAGGGGCAGCGGAATGTGACAATACTGGCTTGTGATGTCACCGTAGAGGCAAGCAATGAGGTATCTTGGAAAAATACAAGCTCTGGACGCAGACAGACTCCTTAGATGTGTGCTCTGGGGCAGGTTGTGTTAAAAACTCTTCAAAAGGAGAATATTAGCTAGGCCTGGGTGGCTCCTTCCTGTAATCCTAGCACTCTGGGAGGCTGAGGCAGGAGGACAGCTTGAGCTCAGGAGTTCAGATCAGCCTGAGCAATTAGCAGACCTTGTGCAGACCCCAGCTCTACTAAAAACTGGCTGGGCGTTGTGGCAGGAACCACCTGTAGTTCCAGCTACTCGGGAGGCTGAGGCAGAAGAATCGCTTGAGCCCAGGAGTTTGAGGTTGCTGTGAGCTAGGCTGAGGCCACCACACTCTAGCCCAGGTGACAGTGAGACTCTGTCTCAAAAAAAATGAAAAAAGGGCTTGGCATCTGTGGCTCAAGTGGCTTAAGCACCAGCCACATACACCAGAGCTGGCAGGTTTGTATCCAGCCTGGGCCTGCCAAACAACAATGACAACTGCAACCAAAAAAAAAAAAAAAAATTGCCAGGCATGGTGGGCGCCTGTAGTCCCAGCTACTTGGGAGGCTGAGGCAAGAGAGTTACTTAAACCCAAGAGTTGTAGGTCGTTGTGAGCTGTGATGCCACAGCACTCTACCCAGGGTGACAGCTTGAGGCTCTGTCTCAAAAAAAAATGAAAAAAGGAGAATATCACCTAATAAACACATGTATATGTAAAAAAATATATATACAATTTAAAAAAAAGAATATCGGTGTCATTGTGAAGGCTGCCTGTGCTAATAATGTAAGTTAAAGAGGTGGGTGTTCAGTAAACGGGATCTCTCTGATGCAGGGTTTTTCAACCTCAGCACTGTGAACATTTGGGGCCAGATAACTATTTGTTGGGGGTGGGGGACTGTCCTGTGATAACAAGATGTTTAGCAGCATCCCAGGCATCTACCCACTAGATGTCAGTAGCGTGCCTTCCCCACTTCCCACAGTTGGGATAACCGAAAGTTTCCAGACAATGTCAAAATCGCCCCATGTGGAGAACCACTGCTTTAGACCAGGGGCCAGTAAACTTTCTCTGAAGGGTCAGCTGGTAAATATTTTAGACTTAGTAAGCCACATAATCTCTGTAACTATTCAGCTGTTACTATAACATGAAAGCCAGAGCTGATACATAAAAGCATGAGTGTGGCTGTGCTTCAATTACTTCTGGACACGAGATGTGAGTTTCATATATTTTTCACATATCTCAAGTTATTCTTTTGATTTTTTTCAACCACTAACAAATGTAAAAACCATTCTTAGGGCAAGGATCAGACGAGTACAGACAGTGAGGCCAGATGTGGCTTGTAGGCTATTTTGTTGATCCCACCGCTAATGCATTTCTGTGTTTATGTGTCACCAAGTCTAAAGGTGTTTTCGAAGCAACTCACCTCTCCAGAGAAATCAGAAATGAAGACAAATGGCTGGAGTTTTAATAAAAAGTAGTGAGGAAAGTGGGTTTGCATTTACTAAAAGTATATATAGTTTTGCTAGGGCATTATTGAGGGAGTGTGGACCTACTGTGGTGATCAGAGTCTAGGTCTGGGGTAGGGAGTTGGTGAGCAACTGAGAATGGCACCTGCTTCTAGGAAGAGAACTGGGTCTCTAATACCCTCAAAAGGTTGAACAACCAGGACTCCAATTGTAACCACTGAGGTTAAGAAGTGTCCTCCCCTGTTTGGCATGTCCCCAATTAGGGAGATTCATTCCTTTGCTTACAAGGTCATTCTAAAATGTGGGCATCCCTTGAAACAGTTATGCATTCGGACAGTAGTGCCTCCTAGTGATTTTACCACCTTCCATTGGTGTCCATCCACAACTTAAAACACATAACTACCTCTTCGTTTGGCTTGGGCTTTAGAAAGTCATTGCCCTGGGCTAAATGCTTCTGGAAATATTGTCACCATTACTTATAGGACTAGGGACAAACTCCTTATCTTGCTTTTGAGCTTAATTAAATCTTTTGCACAAGATCTAGTTAGATGCTGCTCTTCAGGAACTTACGGACTGACCCCATAATATCTACTCAGCCATATTTTCCAATACTTCTAACATCCATTCTCCATTCTAGTCCACTCAATCTCTACACAAGCTTCTCTCCGAGTTACACACACTGTTGACTCTGTCTGAAATATTCTCTACTAATTAAAATCCCACCAGGCTCGGCGCCTGTAGCACAGTGGTTACAGCATCAGCCACATACACTGAGGCTGGAGGGTTTGAACCAAGCCTGGGCCAGCTAAACAACAATGACAACTACAATAAAAAAATAGCCGGGCGTTGTGCTGGGTGCCTGTAGTCCCAGCTACTTGGGAGGCGTAGGCAAGAGAATCACTTAAGCCCAAGAATTTGAGGTTGCTGTGAGCTGTGATGCTACAGCACTCTACCGAGAGCCACATAATGAGACTTTGTCTCCAAAATAATAATAATAAATAATAATAAAATCCCACCTGCAAAGCTCAGGCCCTACCTCGCCTTGAAGCCTTTCTTGATCCCATCCACCTATCCTGATCCCTTCTCTATTTTCCTCCCTCCCTGCCTTCCTTCCTCCCTCCTTCCCTCCCTGTGTTAGTAATCATTCCTCAAGACAGTGGTTCTCAAACTTCCTAATGCCATGGCCCTTTAATACAGTTCCTGTTGGTCACGACCCACAGGTTGAGAACCACTGTCTAGAGCACATTGCGATGCAAAATACTCTGCTAAAGAACTTGTCGAGCATAGTTGTTCACACGTGTAATCCTAGCACTCTGGGAGGCCATGGTGGGCGGGTTGCTTGAGCTCAGGAGTTTGAGACTAACCTGAGCAAGAGCTAGACCAGGCATCCTCAAAATACGGCCCGTGGGCCACATACAGCCCACCTAGGACATTTATCCAGCCCGCTGGATGTTTTTGCCGCCGCTGCCTGTCCTGCTTAGCAGCTGACCTGTCCTGGGGCCCGCAGTCTGGCCCTCCAGTGGTCTGAGGGACAGTGAACTGGCCCCCTGTTTAAAAAGTTTGAGGATCCCTGAGCTAGACCACGTAGCTACTAAAAATAGGAAAAAACAAACAACTAGCTGGGCATTGTGGTGGGTGCCCATAGTCCCAGCTACTCAGGAGGCTGAGATAAGAAGATCACTTGAGGCTCAGCGCCTGTGGTTCAAGTGACTAAGGCGCCAGCCATATACATCTAAGGTGGCGAGTTCGAATCCAGCCCAAGCCCGTGAAACAACAATGAC
>NW_003852505.1:2902206-2914756 GCF_000181295.1 Otolemur garnettii | reverse complement strand
TGAGGTTTGGCACCTGTGGCTCAAGTGGCTAAGGCGCCTGCCACATACACCTAAGCTGGCAAGTTCCAATCCAGCCCAGGCCTGCCAAACAACAATGACGGCTGCAACCAAAAAATAGCTAGAGGTTGTGATGGATGCCCGTAGTCCCAGCTACTTGGGAGGCGGAGGCAGGAAAATCGTTTGAGCCCAGGAGTTGGAGGTTGCTGTGAGCTGTGATGCCACAGCACTCTACCCAGTGCTTGAGGCTCTGTCTCAAAAAAAAAAAAAAATCACTTGACGTGGCGCCTGTAGCTCAACCACATACACCAGAGCTGGCAGGTTCAAACCCAGCCAGGGCCTGCCAAACAATGACAACTACAACAAAAAATAGCCACACACTGTGGCAGGTACCTGTAGTCCCAGCTACCTGGGAGGCTGAGGCAAGAGAATCCCTTAAGCCCAGGAGTTAGAGGTTGCTGTGAGCTGTAACGCCATGGCACTCTACCCAGGGGAACAGCTTGAGGCGAAGAAGGAAGAAGGAAGGAGGAGGAAAAAGGAGGAAGAAGAAGGAAGGGGGAAGGGGGAGGGGAGGGGGGAGGCGGGGAGAGGGAAAAGAAGAAGAAGATCCCTTGAACTGGGTGCAGTGGCTCACACCTGTAGTCCTAGCACTCTGGGAGGCAGAGGCAGGTGGATTGCTTGAGCTCATGAGTTAAAAACTAGCCTGAGTAAAAAGCAAGACCCCGTCTCTACTAAAAATAGAAAAACAGAGGCAAGAGGATCGCTTGAGCCCAAGAGTTGGAGGTTGCTGTGAGCTATGATGCCACAGCACTCTACTCAGGGTGACAGCTTGAGACTGTCTTAAAAAAAAAAAAAAGAGGATCACTTGAGCTCAAGTGTTTGAGGTTGGGGCTGCCTGTGGCTCAAGGAGTAAGATGCCAGCCCCATATGCCAAAGGTGGTGGGTTCAAACCCAGCTCTGGCCAACAAAAGAAAGAAAGAAAGAAAGAAACACACTTTAAAAAAAAAGTTTGAGGTTGCTGTGAGCTATGGCACCAAGGCACTCTACCAAGGGTGACAGAGTGAGACTCTGCCTTAAAAAAAAAAAACAGCCTGGCACTATGGGATAGAGGAGTGGTGGTTAGTTAGGCTCCAGGTTTCCCTCCTATTGTTACTTAGCGACTCCCCTATAGGAAAGGACAGGGAAGGAAGCTTTGGGGAAGTCTAAGGGGTGCGTGTGACTAGTACAGAGACAATGGTAGGAGCCTGTGTTACAGCAGAAAAAGATGATGGAGGGGAGGAGGAACTTGATTACAGGAGGTTTCTGGATTGTTTTAGGAGCACAATGGCTGCTTTTATCATCCACACCTACACCTCTCCTCCTACATCTCTCTACAACCTTTATTCAGGCAATATATTTCTACTTAGGGGTTTTAAGTCCTGCTTACTAAGAAACCATCTGAAGCATGTGAGATGGGCATGGCCTGAGGCAATTTTTTTTTTTTTTTTTGGAGACATTCTCACTCTGTTGCCCAGGCTAGAGTGTTGAGGTGTCAGCCTAGGTCACAGCAACCTCAAACTCCTGGGTTCAAACGACCCTCTGGCCTCAGCCTCCCAAGTAGCAGCTGGGACTATAGATACCCACTACCACACTCAGCTAATTTTTGTATTTTTAGTAAAGATGGGGTCTTGCTTTGCTCAGACTGGTCTCGAATTTCTGAGCTCAAGCAATCCTCCAGCTGCAGCTTCCCAGCGTGCTAGGATTACAGACATGAGCCATAGCACACAGCTAGCTGAAGAATTTTTTTAATCAGAAGGATACCAGGAGGGAAAAGAATCCCTGCTCAATAAATGGTGCTGGGATAACTGGATAGCCACATGTAAAAGACTGAAACTTGACCCACACCATTCACCACTTTAAAAAAATTGATTCAAGATGGATAAAAGATTTAAATCTAAGTCAGGAAACGATTAAAATACTAGAAGAGAGTGTGGAGAAAACTCTTGAAGATGTTGGCCTGGGGAAAGAGTTTGTGAAGAAGACTTCTGTGGCAATTGCAACAACAAAAATTAACAAGTGGGACTTAGACTGAAAAGTTTCTAAACTAAGGACACAACAATCAAAGCAAACAGACAACCTTCAGAATGAGAAAAGATACTTGCATATTACAAATCTGACACAGGCATGATAACTAGGATCTATAGAGAACTCAAATTAGTCAACAAAAAGAGAGCAAACAACCCCATCTATGACTGGGTAGGAGACATGAATAGAACCTTCTCTGAAAGACAGACGATTGGCTAACAAACATGAAAAATTGCTCATTTTGCTAATCATCAGAGAAATGCAAATCAAAACCACCCTGAGGTATCTCCTAACCCCAGTAAGATTAGCCCACATAACAAAATCCCAATGTTGCAGACAGTGGTGCGGATGTGGAGAGAGGGGAACACTTTTACACTGTTGGTGGGACTGCAAACTAATATAGCCTCTTTGTAAAGAAGTATGGAGAATCCTTAAAGAACTCAAATTAGATCTCCCATTTGACCCTGCAATCTCACTAGTAGGCATCTACCCAGAAGAAAAGAAATCATTTTATTGTTGTAGTTTTTTTTTTTTTTTTTTTTGGCAGGGGCTGGGTTTGAACCCACCACCTCTGGCATATGGGGCTGGCGCCCTACTCTTTGAGCCACAGGCACCACCCCAAAGAAATCATTTTATCATGAGGATGTATGCACTAGATTGTTTATTGCAGCTCAATTTACAATTGCCAAGATGTGGAAACAACCTAAATGCCCATCAATTCAGGAATGGATTAACAAACTGAGGTGTATGCATACCATGGAATACTATTCAGCTATAAAAAGATGGTAACTTCACATTTTTTGTATTAACCTGGATGGAGATAAAACACATTCTTCTCAGTAAAGTTTCACAAGAATGGAAAAGCAAATATCCAATGTACTCAATACTAATATGAAGCCAGTAGACAATTTAATTCATGGCCACATAGGAGAAAAACCCATTTCAAGTCAAGTTAGGGGGAGGGTGAGAGAAGAGGGGGCTTGCGGTGCCCCTACTGAATGAGCACGGTATAGGGGTAGATGGCACATCTTTGGGTGCAGGACATAGCTACAAGAGGGACTCTACCTAATAAATTCAAATATTGTGATTTGGTTGTTTGTACCCTCACATTAACCTGAAATAAAAAAAATAGAAGGATACCAGGGAGAGGAGGTCATGCAAAATCATGGAAATTTTTGTTTAGCATTGTTTTCTAGAGATGAAACTGTTTATTCCATAGTGGGGATTACAAATAGGATCCAGTTATGGTTGTTCCAGGGCAGATGGCCTCTTACACCATCAGTTTCATTGTCTTTCATTTTGTAATCTAAGTTCAAAAGTCAGACTGCAACTCTAAAAATAGCAGGGCATTGCAGCGGGCACCTGTAGTCCCAGCTACTTGGGAGGCTAATGCAAGAGAATCGCTTGAACACAAGAGTTTGAGGTTGCTGTGAGCTATGATGTTACAGCACTCTACCAAGGGTGACAAGTGAGACTCTGTCTCAAAAAAAAAAAAAAGAAAGAAAGAAAAAGAAAAAAAGTGAGACTGCAATTATTTATTTCTGTGTGATAGAAAAAAATTAATCCAAGCTGACAGAAAGTAATTTTTCTTTTTCTCAGATTGTTTTCCAGGAAAGATGTACATTAATTACAGTGTTGATTTTGATAAAAGTTGGCAGCTTAGCCTGTGTCTTAGTCCATTTGTGCTTCTTTAACAAAATATTTGAGATTGGGTAACTTATAAAGAACAGAAATTTATTTCTTCGGGGTCTGAGGCAAGTCCAAGATCAAGGCACCAGTAGGTTCAATTGTCTGGTAAAGGCTCTGTCTGCTTCCAAGATGGTGTCATGTTGGTGTATCCTCCAGAAGGGAGGCATGCTATGTCCCCACATGGCAGAAGCCAAAGGGCAAGTGAGTAACCAAATACTGCATGAACTCTCTTTTATAAGGACCTTAATCCCATTCAGGAGGGGGGAACATTCATGGCCTAATCACCTCTTAAAGTCCCCACCTCTTTTTTAAGATATTTTTTTTTTTGCAGTTTTTGGCCGGGGCTGGGTTTGAACCTACCACCTCCAGTATATAGGGCCAGTGCCCTACTCCTTTGAGCCACAGGTGCTGCCCCAAGTCCCCATCTCTTAGTACCATCAGATTGGCCACTAAATTTCAAAACTTGAATCTTAAGAGCAGACACATTGAAGGCATAGCAGGCTGAAATTGATTCAGTTATAACAAGACAAATCAGATTAAAATGCAGGCTGCAAGAAAATGAATTTCATTAGTTTGGGACTATTGGAAGAGCCTTCATTCATTCATTCATTCAATAAATATTCATCTGCAGAGTGCCTACAGGAGCCAAGCGTAAGTGCTAACAGCAAGGTGGGAGTTCCCTGGTTCTCATGCTTGAATTTGTGAATTACTCTAAGCTTCCTTTCTAGTATTGTATTCTTTGATTTAATAGTTCAGAGACTGTCATTACGTCAGTAAACATGAAGCCTACCACAGAGAGACATAGAAATAAACAATTATGAAACTGCGAAAAGTCCTGTTATCCTCTGCTCTTCTTAGTCCTCTGCACTTCTACTTATAAAATATGCCATATAGTCAGGAATGTGACATTAAAAAAGTTAAAAAAGGTAATGAATCAAACTCACCTCATCCAGTGGTCTTGCTTTCTGTGGAACATGTAGTTTTTTGCAGGATTAGTTCTTGCCACCTAGATTGTAATTAATTCCAGAAGTATTCCTAATATATTGAACACAAGTAGGCGCTGTGCGAATTCCTGCTGACAGACACTCGTTCATTAAGTAAAGGAGAAGGGGAGCAGGAGTAGCACAGGTTGGCTGATAGGAAGTGAGTGGAGCAGATATGGAGTGATTCAGCTGTTTGCCACTGTGCAGCCTTTAAGCCTCTTCTTTGGGCCCCTTTTGTATTTTGTAATATTTTGCACTTTTTTTTTGGGGGGGGGGAGAGAGAGTCTCACTTTGTCGCCCTCAGTAGCGTGCTCTGCATCATAGCTCACAGCAACCTCAAACTTTTGGCTCAAGCAATTCTCTTGCCTCAGCCTCCCTAGTAGCTGGGACTACAGGCGCCCGCCGCAAAGACCGGCTATTTTTCGAGACGGGATCTCGCTCTGGCGCAGGCTGGTCTCGGAACTCCCCAGCTCAGGCAATCCACCCGCCTCGGTCTCCCAGAGTGCTGGGATTACTGACGTGAGCCACCGCGCCGGCACTCTATTTATTTATTTAATTATTTTTGCAGTTTTTGGCTGGGGCTGGGTTTGAACCCCCCACCTCTGGCATATGGGGGCCAGCGCCCTACTCCTTGGAAGCACGGGCACCACCCTTATTTATTTATTTTTGAATGCTGTGGAGTCATAGCTCACAGCAACCTCAAACTTCTGGGCTTAAGCGATTCTCTTGCTTCAGCCTCCCGTTTAGTTGAGACTACAAGCGCCCGACACAACGCCTGCTAGTTTTTTGGGTTTTTTTTTTTTTTTTCCAGTTTTTGGCCCGGGCTGGGTCTGAACGCGCCTCCGGTGCCGGCGCCCTACCCCTTTGAGTCACAGGCGCCGCCCAACGCCGGCTAGTTTTTTAGAGACCGGGGTCTCGCTCTTACTCAGGCTGGTCTCAGAACGCCTGAGCTCAGGCGATCCAGACGCCTCGGTCTCCCAGAGTGCTGGGATTATAGGCGTGAGCCACCGCGCCCAATTTCACGTTTTAAATTGATACATGAAATACAAAATTATTTGCTGTCGTGATCGGAAGTGGGAAATACAATGTCTGTGTCAGCAATTGGGTTGCAGTAGGACTTTAAAGTTGTTGACTTTAGAAGTAACACTGTACATGTTTTTCTGTGCAAGTGTTTCATTTTTATTACGTTTTTACATAAACTACAAAGCTAACTGCACGGTTCACAGAGCTTTTCACGCCACCCTCTGAGGAAGCGGCAGCTCTGAGACTTTTTTTTTTAACCAAACCTAAATCCATTCCAAAGGGCATGCGTGGTCTTAACTGTCGCACCGCTCAGAGATCCAGGGAAAAGTGTCAGGAGAGCTTACAGCTACCAACAATCATCTGAAAGCACCGTTCACAGATTTAACAAAACCATGTTCTCGAACCTCAGAGAACATTCCTAAATCCCCTTTATGAAGTCCCCGCCCTCGGGTTGTCACCGTAGTGCGTCAAAGATCCACAGTCGTCACAAGAGGGGAAAAGTATGTCGCGCGAGATTCTGTGACGGGATTACAAGTTAGGGAACAGCAGCGGCGCACGCGCACTGGCCTCACAACCTCAAGGCGGCACGCGGGTAGGTAGGCTAGAGCCCAGAGCAGGGGGAGCGGAGCGTGCTGGTGGCTTTTATCCCCCTCCCCACGTACTGCGCGGGTCTGCAGCTGCGTGGAGGTGCGGAGCACGCGGCCAGGTTGGGCCTGTCTGGCTCGTGTGGAAGTGCAGCAGGAACACTCCTGTTTTCCCTTGAGTTGGAGTTTAGCAGGGGAGACACTAGCCCCCGCTCCCCTCTTAACGGTCACCTAACGCACACACGGGTCCCCTGAGAGAGTTGGTCTTAGTGCTTAGGCGCGCCCCTCACCGGCCCCTCCCACCGACTCCCGTTCCCGCTGTCTAGCGGCTAGCTAGCGGTCAGTAGTCGGCTTCATCCCCTGGGGTCTCTACTTGGGGGCGGAGAAGATGGCTGGAGGACGTCTGCTGTTGGGGGGCGACTTCCTGTCGCAGCCGCCGTTGCCCCCCCTCCCGCCGCCGCCGCTGCCGCCCCTCCCGCCGCCCCCGCCCGAGCCAGTACTGGAGCAGTGGCGCTATAGCCACGAAAGTGACTGGCAGTGGGCTCTGCGGCGCAGCTTCATCTGCCGGCACCTGCACAGCTACCCCGGGGCTGCCCTGGACCAGCTCCTTGCGCTCTCCGCCGCCTGGACCAACCACGTCTTCCTCGGCTGCAGGTGAGGAGCCTTTGGGGGTAGGTTTAGGGACGGTGGCAGATCGCTGTTAGGGGTCAGGTTAGAGACGGAGGTGAAAGGATCAGTGATTGTGGCCAGGATAGGAACGCGGGCGGGATAGGGAGGATGGCTTTGAGGCTGGAGATTTGGAGGTGCTGGAGAGTATCGGAGGGTCCGCTATTGGCCTGAGGGGCAGAATGGCCAACCCTGGTAACTCGGGATGACATAACAACTAGGAGGGTGCCGAGATCACGGCAGCGGCCCCTCCAGGACCAGGGATGGAGATTAAGCAATTCTTGGAGGAGGATTATTGAGAGGTGGTCCTCGTGTTTGATGGTGGTATTGGAGGGCGTGGGAAATGATGAATAGCAGGATCTCAGACCTGCGTAGGGCCTTCCGAGGTTGCGGTATCCGCAGAGAATATTGGACAGTTGGGGCTGCAAGAGGAGGGGAGGGGACCCCGAGATTCTAATCCTAGTGTCCTCTTTGCCACACTCTTACATCCCCATGAAATAAAACACCCCACCCCCATCCCATCCACTTGCAGTCCCCTAGCTGGGTCTTACTGTCTTCTTTTGGGGAAGCGGTACGTACCAGCTCTTTGAGCTGCAGCGGCAGTCCTGCTTGTAGATTTGCGCATAATGTGTCTGGACTCAAACAAAGAAATGGATATTTCTACTATAAAAATGAATTGCCCTCTTTTTATCTTACGTGGGATAAAATGGATTAACGTTTGGCCTCTGGGTGAGATTTTAGGGGTGTGTGTGTGTTTCCCCCTTTCCTAGAACCTGGTGATGTTCTGAACAGGCCTCTTTGAAAGCTCTTTGCATTCAATGGAGACTGCAGTATGGTGCCAACGCATTTTTTTTTTAAAGAGGCTACTTGGACCTCTGACGTTCAGAACCCCCAATTCAGCCTTATACCTAGACTAATCATTCCAGGAGAGGTTTTTTGATGTTGTTGTTTTGTTCTGTTTTGACATTCCTGCCTCGCAGTCAATATTTTATTAGAAAGGATGAGAAATTTTCGAAAATAATCAGATCAAATTTGGCCAATTCAGTTCCAGGAATGACTGTTACAGAAGCAGAAAAATAGGATTGTTCACTCCTACCCTTAATTGTTGAACATGACATCCGGTGTCATATACTTCACTTTGGTCTCATCAAAGAAATTTATATTCTTCTATCTGTTCTAGGTTAATGTAATTTCTACCTCAAGAGATAATGATTATTTCGTAGAAGGAACTGGTTACAACTGGGGGAGCCTTAGTTATTAATTAAGTCAGATAAATCTAAATAAATTGACCTTTGCCTAACAATGTTATTCTTGAGTTGAAAAACTACCTTTATCCTATAATCATAAGTCTCCCTAATATCACAGATATTCCTTGAGGAATCTGAATCCTAAAAAAAAAAAAAAAACTTAAATGGGGCAGGAGAATAACTATTCTTTGTGTTAATAAATCTTACCCTCCCACTCTGAGACTCTACGTGGGTCTGAGATTCTGTTATCATTTCCCTTCTTACCCTTATCCTCCAACTCCCTTGGAGTTTTTTGCTTTCTCGTTTAAGCCTTTGTCCTCAGTATGTAGAAGATTACCTGCTGCATGATAGCTGCACAGCTAAAACAGTGGAGGCAAAGAAGTTAAATGACTTGCCCAAGGCCCCACAGTTGGGAGTAGGACCCAGGTCTTCTAATATCCAGTCTGATGCTCTTTCCACTGAGACACAGCTACCATGTCAGGGGAGGATAGACCCCAGGACTGAAAGCAAGTAACTGACATAAGCCATATCATCATATCTCAGGATTTCATTCCAAGAACTGCAGCCTTGGACATAACCAGAACACTAAAAACACAAACCAGGCCAATGGTAGGTAGTGTTAAAAGCTCAAGCTTCCCCGCATGTTTTGTGTGTGTGCACACAAATGCATCTGTGTATATTGTGTATACTAGAGCCATTATGTTGCATTTTAGCAAAGTCAGTTCAGTCAATACAAGAATTGCCATAACATTATCAAATAGCTTAACTGAACATTGATGTTTACATTGTATCTGATAACTTAGACATAGGCGAAAAGGAAGGGCCAATAAAGAATCTTGGGAGCTAGGGATCAAATAGACTGGTCTTCCTCTTTAGGCAGGCTTTATGTTAGCTCTTGTCTTCAGGTAGGTAAAACTTGTGTTCCAGTACTTGAAAATGCTCATTTGATGCTTGGGTTGTAAACAGTAGCAAAAAGGAAACTCTGCACTTTTTTCCCTCCAGCAGGACTTTCTGGGTTCCATTTTACTTGGGGCAGAAATAAACTCCAAAGTCAATGTTATCTTTTAAAATTCCTTGAACGTAAGATCAATCCTGGAAGAGTTCAAATGTGCAGAGAAGCACGACATGTTCATTTCTTTTGCTGATAGTGGTGATTTCCCTAGAACAAGTTTGAATATCTTCTTGACTCGAACTGTGGTTCTTAAGTACACAGCAAAATCTCTTGTTAGGCTTGTTAAAACAAAGATCGCTGGGTTCCACTTTTGGGGTTTCTTATTCAGTAGGTCAGAAGTAGGGCCCCAGAATTTACAAGTTCCCAGGTGATGCTGATGTTGCTAATCCGGGGATCAGCACCCTGAGAACTGCTGTTTTATAGGATAAAATGTTTTCCAGCCTTTTCACTTATTTTTCTCTCAGTAAGCCCAAATAGCTGGAATTATTTCTCTTCATTTTCTCATTTATCTGTTTCATAAAAGTAACCAGCTTATCAAGAACATTTTCTGCAAGCAGTTTCTAAGATATGTCTTGTGGCTAGTGAAAAATTAGGTCAGTTTTCTGATCAACTGCATCTACAGAACTTATTGCGCATATGAATGCCTAAAAAACTAATTTTCACTTGAAAGTTGTGGATCTTAAATATACATCTATGTGTGCGTATGTCTGTATTTAATAAGGCAGAATGGTTAACTGGAACATTCACTTTTCCAATTCTTTTTTTTTTTTTTTTTTTTTGTAGAGACAGAATCTCACTTTGTTGCCCTTGGTAGAGTGCCGTGGCGTCACGTGTCACACAGCTCACAGCAACCTCCGACTCCTGGGCTTAAGTGATTATCTTGCCTCAACCTCCCCAGTAGCTGGGACTACAGGCGCCTGCCACAACGCCCGGCTTTTTTTTGGTTGCAGTTCGGCCAGGCCCGGGTTTGAACCACCACCCTTGGAATATGGGTCCAGTCCCCTACTCACTGAGCCACAGGCGCTGCCCACACTTTTCCAATTCTTTTTTCTTTGTTCGTTTATTTTTTGGCCAGGACTGAGTTTGAACCCGCCACCTCTGGCATAAGGGGCCGGCACCCAACCCTTTTGAGCCACAGGCACCGCCCCTCCAACTGTTGATCAATAAGATTAGAAGCAGAATCCTGGCCTATTCATCTTTGATGAGACATTAATTAATGGAGAAAATATTATCTTAAAATGAAACCAGCTTTGCTCCCTTGATTATTTCTCTCTTCCTCATATGAAACTGGGGTTTACAAGGTAGATGCTGGCTGGATTAATGCTGGGAAACTAACTTTGCATGCAGTAGGAAGAGAGCATAAGTCACCAGGTAATGAAATTAGAGTAGGAGCTTTTGAAAGATTTATCACTCATGTGGCTGTATGTTATTCATAAGGAGTCTTAGGAATTGTTTTGACTAAGCAATTTTATACTTGGAAACCCTAATCTTTGCTTAATTTTTGTATCTCAACTTTTTAATTTGGGTATAGTAGACAATTTAATATATTTTTTAAATTTTTCATAAGCATTTATTACTGAGCGTTTATTAAACTTCAGGTGCTATTGTATAGAATAGTTCATGTTCTTCTCATAGGTATGCACATACATGCACCTGTCTTGTGTCCAAGAATATATGATTCATGAAGACAGATTTGCTGTTAGAAATCATCTTTTTATATGCTTGACATGGTGACTAGCATCCTTGTTTCTGGTATACTATGAGCTACTTTTGAAAACCATAAGACCTGTTGGGGTTCTTTGATTTTCTTTTTTAAGCATTTACAACCAAATGAGTACCATAACAGACTTTTAATATATGCATGCATCATAAAATTACTATGTTAGACTTTCCTTGATGATATCTTACATCTTATCCATAATAAAATACTGTATAGGCATTAAAACGCGTACATTAATGATGTGGAGAAAAAGCTTAGGGTATAGTAATTAAGAACCTAACCCCCCACACACACCAAATTGCAAATCGACATAGATAATCTCGTGCTGATTTGGGGAGCAGGACATATAGAAAGGATAGAAAAAGGAATAAGAAGTAAACCTCAATGTATTAATAAAGTTACCAGCGGTTGGAATTGTAGGTGCTCTTCTTGGCTTTCCTAAAATTTCTGGTGTTAAAGGTGTTACTTTTCAAGTACTATATAAAAAAAATACACTATAGAACAGTAATAAATGCTTTACTGCCTTGGCTTATTTCAAGTTCGTGGAACCATTTTCTTCATCTTTGGATAGCTACTTTCTGGATAATTTTAGAAATAGGAAAGAAATCCTAGTGATCTCATTAAAAACTTTAGATTAATATTTGCATTGTTTGACTAGTCAAGTGTTAGGTACTACATGGTCTTTTTCATTATTGTTCAAACTGGTTGGGCTTCTTCAATATTATGACTTCCTAATAAAGGACAGAGAATCTGACTGAGGTGGCAGCCTACGCGAAGGTTTATTTTTATAAAGTATGAGTGATGTTGAATTTTGTGGCAGATGTAATGAATAGGGAATGGTGAAGTAGGCATAATAATTACTAATGCTGGAAGAAACCTGAGCTAAGGGAGAATGTGAATGGAGTGAGCCCCCAATGCCTCATTCATGCACACCATAAAATATACATGTCATTTGCAGTTGTACACCATACTTGGGAATCAGGCTTTAATTGAAGGCCTGGAGAATTTTGACTGGAATTCAAGGTGAGTGGCATGGCTCTGGTAGCAGCAGCAATTATCAGTGGGAAGTGCAGGTTGCACCTGAACGAGCTTCCTTCAAGTTCAGAAACTTTCATTCCTGTAAAGATGTGATAGTTACTCATTTTCAGAACTTTCTTCCCAAATGCTGCAGGAGTCTGTTTTTTGGTCATAAGCAGGTAAAGGCTCTGAAGGTAGGAAGGGTAAGCCGGTGCTCAGGATAAAAAACAAAAACAAAAACAAAAGCAGAAAAACATCATTTGAGCCTATGTTTTTATTTTTCTGTAGATAAATGCTATTCTGTTAAGCAGCCAATCTACTTAATAAGGAGCCATATTTTAAGTTATATATTTTAAACTTTTTATTATGGAAAATTTTAAGCACACAAAAGTAGAATTTAATGAACCCCAGTGTACCCATCATTCAGCAATTATCAGCCGTCTGTCATGCTATCCTTATTTCATCTGTTCTTCCCCAGTTTGTGTATGGGGGGGGAATACCCTTGAGTATATTAAAGAAATCTTGCCATCGTGTCGTCTGTAAATAGTCTGGTATGTATGTGAAAATCTTGCCGTCGGCTCAGCGCCTATAGCTCAACCGGCTAAGGC
>NW_003852505.1:2880102-2901744 GCF_000181295.1 Otolemur garnettii | reverse complement strand
TTTTAGAAACAGGGTCTCACTCTAGCTCAGGCTGGTCTCGGAACTCGTGAGCTCAGGTGATCTGCCCTCCTCAGCCTCCCAGAGTGCTGGGTTTACAGGCATGAGCCACCGTGTCCAGCCTCGAATAAGGATTTTTAAAAATATTCACATACCATTATTTGTATGATGATTATATGTAATGAAATTATTTGTAATTTCAACAGAATTAACACTCACTTCTTCAAATCCGATGCCTAGTCCATGTTCAGTTTCCTCCATTTGTCTCAGTGTCTTTTTGCAGTTGGTTTGATTCATGATCCAGACGAGATCTATACAATGTATTTCATTGATCTATCCCCTTTAACCTGTTGTCCTTCCCCCCATCCTTTTATTTCCATACTATAGTATTTATTAGATAAAGAAACTGGGTTATCACATAGTGTTCCCTCATTCTGAACTTGGCTGATTATATTCTTATGGTGTTGTTTAACGTGTTTCTGGGAGTTAGGGACATGAATAGGTTTGGGTTCAATTATTTGGAGGGCAATAATACTTTACAGCCAGGTCTGTGTATGTCTTATAGTATCACATTGGGGGGTATATTTCTGATTATCCCACTTTTGTGGTATTAAGATGATGAAGTCCCCCATCAACTTTTTAAATTCAGATTTTTACTGATATAATTGTAGATTCACGGGCAGTTGTAAGAAACAATACAAGAGATGCCCAGTATTCTTTACCTGTGTTCCCCAATGGTAATAAACATTTTGCAAAATTATTTTATAATATCACAACTAGGACAATGACATTGTTTTTGGTTTTGGTTTTGATGCTGTGGCATCATAGCTCACAGCAACCTCTAACTCTTAGGCTCAGGCAATCATCCTCTTGTCTCAGTTTTTCTATTTTTAGCAGAGACAGGGGTCTTGCTTTTTGCTCAGGCTAGTCTCAAAGTTGTGAGCTCAAGCTATCCACCCGCCTTGGCCTCCCAGAGTGCTAGGATGACAGGCATGAGCCACCATGCCCAGCCCGACAGTGACATTGTTATAATCCACTAATCTTACTCAGATTTCCTACGTCATTTTACGTGTGTGTGTGTGTGTGTGTGTGTGTATGTGTAGTTCTATACAGTTTATCACATAGTTAGCTTTGCATACCTACCACAATAGCCAGTGCTGTTGGACAATTCCAGTACCACTAAGACGGTTTGTGTCATCCTTTTATAAGCACATTCACCTTCCTCCTACTCATACACAATTTTGCACGTATCAGTACTTTGCTCCTTATTTTTACTGATCAGTGTTCCATGGTGTATATGTACCAGAACTCAACTATTCACCTGTTGAAGAATACCTGGGCTGATTGCAGTTTGAGTTGTTACAAATAACATGTTGTGAACATTCCTGTATAAGTTCTTGTGTGAACATAAGTTTTCATTTCCATGGAATAAATGCCCAAGAGCACAATGGCTGGATCTCGTGGCAATTGATGTTAAATTTTAAAAGAAACTGCCAAACTGTTTTTCCAGAGTGACTACCAGGGGTATCCAACCTTTTTTCTTTTCTGCTGCATGTTGGAAGAATTGGTTTGGGCCACAAAGTAAATACACCAACACAATACACAAAAAAGTATGCACAGAAAGAAAGTTCTGTGCATACTTTTCATGATATCCAACACCACAGATAAGCAAAAAAATTCCTCATAAAAACAGCATGAGCCCACAGGCCTGCCTGTTGGACACCCCTGGCGCTATACCATTTTTACATGCCTGCCAGCAATATCTGAGTGATCTAGTTTCTCCTCATTTTGGCCAGCATTTGGCATTTTCACAATTTTTAATTTTAACCATCCTGGTAGGTGTATACTGATATCTCATTGTAGTTTTAAATTGCATTTCCCTGGTGGCTAAGGATGTTGAACATCTTTTCATGTACTTATTTCATATAAAGAAGTCTGTCTTCTTTAATGAAATGTTCTGTTCATGTCTTGTTTATTTTTAATTTGATTTTTTTAACTGTTGAATTCTGAGCTCTTTATACTAGATATCTGGTCCTTTGTTGCAAAGGTTACTCAAGTTGGCTCACTTTGGCCAGTAGGGGTAGTGGTTTGTAAATATGTTCTCCTAACCTGTAGCTCATCTTTTCATCCACTTCACAGAGTCTTTCAAGAGCAAAAGTTTTTCATTTCGGTGAGGTCCAGTTTGTTGCCATTTCCTTTTATGGATCATGCTTTTGGTGTCAAGTCTAAGAAGTCTTTGCCTAGCCCTAGATCTCACAGATTTTGTCCTGTGGGTTTTGTTTGTTTGTTTGTTTGAGACAGTCTTATGCTACGCCCAGGGGTTGAGTGCCATGGCATCATAGCTCACAGCAAACACAAACTCTTCGGCTCAAGTGATCCTCTTGCCTCAGTTTTCCTAATTTTTTAGTGGAGATGGGGTCTCACTCTTGCTCAGGCTGGTCTCAAACTCCTGTGCTCAAACAATTCATCCATCCACCTTGGCCTCTACAGGTATTGAGCCACTGCGCCCAGCCTTCTCCTGTGTTTTTTACAAAATTTTATAGTTTACCATTTAAGTCCGTGATGTATTTTTAGTTTTTATATAAGGTGTGATAATTAGGTTGTGAGGGTTTAGTATGGTTGCTTATAAATGCCCATTTGTTCCCATACCCTTTGTGGACTATCTTTCCTCCATTGAATTGCTTTGGTGCCTTTGTCAACAATCAATTGAGAATATTTGTGTGGGTCTAGTTCTGGGTTCTCTCCTCTATCGACTTTTCATCAGATAGGTTTAGGAGCCATTGATGATCATTTTAAATCTTATTATAGGCTGCAAAATGGTCGTGGTCTATCATTCATTCGTTTATTTTACTTTATTTTGAGACAGAGTCTCTCTTGCCCTGGGTAAAGTGCCCTAGTGTCATCATAGCTCACAGCAACTTCAAACTCAGGTTCAAACAATCTTCCTGCTTCAGCCTCCTGAATAGCTGGGATTATAGATGTCAGCTATGACAGTTGGCTATTTTTAGTCTCACTCTTGCTCATGTTGGTCTTGACCTCCTGAGCTCAAGTGATCCACCCTCCTTCGCCTCCCAGAGTGCTAGAATTACAGGCATGGGCCACCACGCCCAGCCCATTCCTTCATTTATTAACTGAAATGCTTCTATAAAAGATTTTCCTCATCGACTCTTTGATTTCTCTGACATATAATTTTCAGGAAAATGCAGGATAAATGCTTGCCTTCTTCCTTTCTTATATACCTGTTTGCAGAATAGTGACTTGATTCCCTCCATCCTCCAAAGGTAACCAATGAGTTTGTAAGTATCATTATGAACTAATGGATTTTCAACATATTTTATGTCTAATTTTGTTAGTTATTTATTGTTATTATGGATGCTCAAGTTGGCTCATTTGCCAGTGGGAATGTTTTCATACTGACTCCTGAGTCCATTCCTTTTTTTTTTTTTTTTTTACTCCTGACTCCATTGGACGTATCCCTTGTGGTCTTTGACAGTTTCCTTGTTTCTATCTGCAAAATCTCCCAGGTTCATCTTAGATATTTTCTGCCCCAGACTTGTAATCAGCCATTGTTCTAAGGACTGATTCCTTTACATGAGAAATAATAGAGACCACAGTCAGGGTGTTAACAACAGCAGCTCTTAATACTCTTAGTACATCTATAAATATAATCATGTACATACAATATGCATATGTGAAAGGGAAAAATAAATCATGAATTTATACCAATATTTTTTATTCAAATTATAGAGATCTTTGCTAAAATTTCAAAATTTCTTGATTTTATGTTTGTATATCCTCTGCTGGAAGGTCTTGATTCCTAATTAGTACCATAATTACTCATTTGATAGGTAAGTATTTTAGGACCCATTCTTTGCTTTCATATCCAGGATACCCTGTTGATAAAGTCTCAAGGGAGCAATTATAAGACTGGCTCATTTAGAAGCTTTTTTTTTTTTTAAAAAAAAAACTACATCCTTTCCTATTTTAACTGTACATTATATTAACTTAAATAGGTACAGCCCACGCTTGATGGAAAAAATTCTCCACATGGCTGAAGGTATTGATATTGGGGAGATGCCTTCATATGATCTGATGCTGTCTAAACCTTCCAAAGGTCAAAAACGACACCTTTCAACATGTGACGGTAAGTATACTTGTTTCTGAAAGGTGGGATTTTTCTAATGATGTGAATGATACATGACTTTTAACAGGATTGGTAACTCTGGTTCTTACACACAGGCAAAAAAGTTGAGTTTTTACCTATGTACAGTTTTTCAAAGGATGCTAAATAGAACTGAAAACTAAGAATACTGAAGTGATGTTGTTACGCAACTTTTTGAAGTTTATGCCATGGAACCTCCCTCAAAATAGAACCTTATACTGTGACCATTTGAGCATCTAAGTAACTAAATCCTCTTGGATGAGTCCAGGACAGACCAGCTTTCTACTGAGCAGTGTTACCGGGAGGAAGCTCTAGTGGAGGGGTCCTCAAACTTTTTAAACAGGGGGCCAGTTCACTGTCCCTCAAACCGTTGGAGGGCCAGACTGTGGGCCCAGGACAAGTCGGCTGCTAAGCAGGACAGGCAGCAGCGGCAAAAACACCCGGCAGACCGGATAAACATCCTCGGTGGCCTGCATGTGGCCCGTGGGCCGTAGTTTGAGGACACCTGCTCTAGCGTCTGGTGTAGCCTCAACACATGGTTCTTCCATAGCTTTAAATTTGGCATCCCCCGTAAATCATTAGTTTCCAGCTGTTGTTAGTTTTAGAAATAAAATATGGCAAATTCCCTTTTGTGCAGAGTAGGTCAGAACTAAGGTTTTGAAGTCGAAAACCTTTAGAATCTTGATAATTCTTTTTCTTTGATTTTTAGTCACAACTGTGTAAAGCACCATCACAGAGTCACTCACCTCTGATGGGAAAAATAAAGGTTTTGTAACTACGTCTGGTCATCATCTCTGTTGCATTAGAGCCATTTACTCCATTTGAAATCCTTAAGTGAGCTTTTCAGCACAGGTGGTATGAGATTGTACTGGAACAACCTTCCAGTCTACTTTACTTTCCAGTCTAGGTGAAGAGTACACTTTCCTGTGTTTTAGCTCATTTGATGCAAAAGCATCTACCAGTCATGCATGGTGGTGACCAGAATACTTGATTCAATGATATATTTTCTATCAAGAGTCTTCTCTTTACACATGGAAGGACAGGGAGCATCCCTCCTTATGCTGGAATCTTACATTGATGTTTGAATCCCTTCGTGCAACGTAACAGGATATGTCTTGTACCAACAATGCAGCTTGCAAGTACTATATTCCTGCTTGGTTCTTTTGAAATATTCCCATTTTAATGAATTGTAAATTTCACTCATTCTATAGGTCAAAATCCTCCTAAAAAGCAAGCCGGTTCCAAATTCCATGCGAGACCTCGTTTTGAGCCTGTACATTTTGTAGCTAGTAGTTCAAAAGATGAAAGACAGGAAGATCCTTATGGTCCTCAAACAAAAGAGATAAATGAACAAACACATTTGGCCGGCATGCAAAGAGACATCTACCAAGATTATACTCAAGACTCTTTCAGTATACAAGATGGGAATTCTCAGTATTGTGATTCATCAGGATTTATTTTCACGAAAGACCAGCCTGTTACCGCCAACATGTATTTTGACAGTGGGAACCCCACCCCAAGCAGCACATCACAGCAGGCAAACTCTCAGTCAGCTCCTGAGCCTTCACCATCACAGACATTTCCTGAGTCAGTGGTAGCTGAGAAGCAGTTTTTTATTGAAAAATTAACAGCGACTATCTGGAAGAACCTTTCTAATCCAGAGATGACTTCTGGATCTGATAAAATTAATTACACATATATGTTAACTCGGTGTATTCAGGCATGTAAGACAAATCCTGAGTATATATATGCTCCTTTAAAAGAAATCCCTCCTGCTGACATTCCCAAAAATAAAAAACTTTTAATAGATGGTTATGCTTGTGAAGTCAGATGCCAAAATATTTACTTAACTACAGGTTATGCTGGCAGCAAGAATGGGTCCAGGGATCGAGCTACTGAGCTAGCTGTAAAACTCTTGCAGAAACGTATTGAAGTTAGAGTTATCCGGCGGAAATTCAAGCATACATTTGGAGAGGACCTCGTGGTATGTCAGATTGGCGTGCCTCCATATGAATTTCCTCCAGCTCTGAAACCACCAGAAGACCTAGTGGTGCTGACTAAAGATGCTTCTGGGCAGCCAATTTTTAATGCTTCCGCCAAACACTGGACCAATTTTGTCATTACAGAAAATGCAAACGATGCAATCGGTATCCTTAACAATTCTGCCTCATTCAACAAAATGTCAGTTGAATACAAGTATGAGATGATGCCAAATCGCACGTGGCGTTGTCGAGTGTTTTTGCAAGATCACTGCTTAGCTGAAGGTTATGGAACCAAGAAAACAAGTAAACATGCAGCTGCTGATGAGGCTTTGAAAATTCTTCAAAAAACACAGCCCACTTACCCATCTGTCAAAAGTTCACAGTGCCATGCAGGCTCTTCACCCAGAGGATCTGGAAAGAAGAAAGATATAAAGGATCTTGTAGTTTATGAGAATTCTTCAAATCCTGTGTGCACACTGAATGATACAGCTCAGTTTAACCGAATGACAGTTGAGTATGTCTATGAAAGGATGACAGGCCTCCGCTGGAAATGCAAGGTGATTCTAGAGAGTGAAGTAATTGCAGAAGCAGTTGGGGTGAAGAAAACTGTCAAATACGAAGCTGCTGGGGAAGCGGTGAAAACCCTCAAAAAGACCCAGCCAACTGTCATTAACAACTTGAAGAAAGGAACTATTGAAGATGTGATTTCAAGAAATGAAATTCAGGGCCGCTCAGCTGAGGAGGCGTACAAACAACAAATCAAAGAAGATAACATAGGCAATCAGCTGCTGAGAAAGATGGGTTGGACTGGTGGTGGTTTGGGGAAATCTGGCGAGGGAATACGGGAGCCTATCTCAGTCAAAGAGCAGCATAAGCGAGAAGGGCTTGGTTTGGATGTGGAGAGGGTAAATAAAATTGCCAAGAGAGATATTGAACAGATCATCAGAAACTATGCCCGCTCTGAGAGCCACACAGATTTGACTTTCTCTAGAGAGCTGACTAATGACGAACGAAAGCAAATACATCAGATCGCCCAAAAGTATGGTCTTAAGAGCAAGTCTCATGGTGTAGGCCATGATAGGTACCTGGTGGTAGGTAGAAAAAGACGGAAGGAAGACCTACTGGATCAGCTCAAACAGGAGGGCCAAGTGGGGCATTATGAGCTTGTTATGCCTCAAGCAAATTGAGATCTTATTAATTTATTTTATAAATGTCTATGAGGCAGATTTATAAATTAAATGCTACATGTTCTGATTGCATTCTTAAGATGTCTCACCTTGTTCATTTAGTGCTTTATTAGATATTGGAAGCTGATGAATTCTGTCCACTTGTATTAGCTTAATCCAGCAGATGATATGGTGCAGTTACTGTCTGTGTCTTTGATATTGCTATGTCCCTCAGATTTTAATAGTTTGTATAAGCAAGAACACATATCCAAATGGAATTTCACTTTGATGAAGAAATTCTCATTTTCAAGGGCATAGCACAGCAATCTGCAACAATATGTAAAGTTGATATTGACTGCAGTAAAAACTCCAGTCTTACTTCCAGACTTTAAACAAATGTCAGATCATTTTGTATTATCTATTTTCATCTTTGTGTGAAGCCAGTTATAGAATGTTTAACAGTAAATTGTGAAGTACATGTAAAAATGTCCTTACAACTAAAAGATGTAAAAGTTTCTTAAAGTAATTTTCGTGTTCTTTTATTTATAACTTCTACCATATGATTTCCAGAATATTGGAAGTGAATTATTGTATCTTGTGATATATGGATTTTAACAAATTCTAGTCTTCATGCTTAGAGAGCACTTCTTGAGAGAGCAGTTGAAAAGTTTTAAAAACTTTGATTCAATCTGAAGAAAGAAAGCTTAAACTGTTTGTTCTTGGTGCCTTGCAGAGAGACTTGCAGCAACTCTCCATTATAGCTTTCACACGGTTTGGATGTGCAGCACATCCAAAGCAACCACAGCTATGGTAGAGCTTGTAAAAGACTGAAGATACATTGGTGCTTTGATGAAAAGGTCAGTTGGCCTGTCCCTCTCTCAAAAAGCTTATTAAGCCTAAAAAGCCAACTTTGTAACATATTTAAAACTGCTATTTTCGCTTACTTCTGGAATGTAAAAAAATGTATAAAAAGAATTAGTGTTGCTTCCTGAATAAAAAGGAGCCAAAGTTGATCAAAACGGTGGTGTGCTTAATTCTGGGCAGCAGCCTGGTAGGAAGACTTTGGGTCTTTAGAGAAAGGAAGTGATGTTTACACAAAATAGTTTAACATCAGCGCCCATGTGGATGATTATGATGATTCAATAGAGGGGACCAGATAGGAATCACTTCCCCACCACAGTTTTTCCCCCCTATGGATCACCATGCTGGCTTTTGTCAGATATTTGGCTGTTAATTTTTATGTGATTTTGTCTTTGCATCTCAGATAAATCAAGTATAACCCCACTTATAACAGCACAGATGAATATTGATATTGATGGAACACCTCCAATGAAATGATGTTCAGGACAGTTAGGTTATAGTGTCTTAAAACATTTAGCACCATGCTTGACATGTAATTGGCCTATAATAAACAGTAATTTCTTTTCTCTACTATTTTGAAGTTAAGAAGCTATTAACTACAGTTAAATGAATATTTTAAAAATATAAAAGGATCATCCTTTACGTCTGGATCTCTGCAACTTGTAGTCACCTATAGTAACTAACAGTGTGTGATATTTGCTTTCTGCTAACCATGTTTCTTTCTACAGTGTATAGCCTTTCCTTATGTTGGTAGGTAGAGAAATGAGGTGTGCATTTTGTCTTAGCATTTAGTATTTTAACAGTGGCAAAGGGATATAAGTTAAGATCTTTATAGAGACGTTGGGATTACAATTTCTTTTTGCCTGCAAGTTTATGCTAAACTTAAGAAGCTATGGTTCAGTCAGTCTTCAATTCTCTAAGAGTGACTTTGGAGATTAAGGAATGTGAAAACTTGACTCATTTATCTCTACATTTCTTCTTTCCCAAGTGATTTTTTTTTTTTTTTTTTAGAGAAAAGGTAGGGAAATGTTCCGTATAAATCTGGTTTATTTAGGTGAGTCCAATGCAACAGAATATAAAGGTAGTTATAGTAAGGAAGGCTCCATGCAAGTGAGTATATACAGATTTGGTTCCTAGATTTGAGGGGCCAGATCCCCTAATTTCTTAGATCAGCTTTGGCACTGATGCAGACTTATAGTTAAATCATGTAACTCTGCTTGAGGATAAAATAATTGTGAGAAATGGGGTTGTCAAGAATGACCTGATGACAACCTTGCTGTTTCATTTTTGTCCCCTTGAGTTGGCTCCTTCCTGTATTTTCCAGTCTTTGAATAATTATTTTTAACCCAGCAACCCTGATATAACCTACACAGGTATGTGAGCAGTTTCAAGTTTTATTTGGGTTAAATATGTTACACTGAGGAACTAATTCTGCTTTCGGTTTTATATATAGCATTGAGTCTCACAGATACACTTTTTGGATTTTTTCCTCAACTTTGATGCAAAATGAATGGAAATATGCATTCTGTTGGGTTTCTATTTTTTTAGTATTATGCAATGCACTCTCTTTGCTATGAGTAACCTCTGATAGGAGAAAGGTCCTAAATAAAGGACTCTAATTACAACCTTGATTCTTCATCATACCCTCTCCCCCACATTAGCAAGTGTAGAATTGAAAACTCAAGTTCAAATTTGACTGCCATTTGAAAAGGGACCTTGAAAATCTGTTTTAGTTAACTTTGCTATAATCATTACATGCAGGCGGCTCGTGGTGTTTGTTAAAAATTGTAAAGGGGGAAAAAGGCAATTGGCATTAAACATTCGAATGAAATGGTTCGTGTTGCCTTTGACCATGGAGACATTGTTTTGGGAGGTCAGCTCCTTGGTTCTGTGGTAAGACTTTAAAAGGATTAGCCCATGAAAGAGATTGAGAATAGTGTTTCCCAGGAGATATACAAAAGAAAATGTTGTTAAATTTATCCTTTCCTAGTATCACCAAAAAGTTTTTTGGTATGATTAATAGTGTCAATATTTAAGGTACCCAGCAAGAGCAGGATGAAAAAGTTAATATAAAACTAATCCACCAAGCAAAGACCAATTTAATGTGGTTCTAGTTTGAGGCAGAAATGGACTTGAGGGAAAATAAGAAGCATATTTAAGGAAATTGCTGCTAGGTGAAACAATGCACTGAATGTGGTTTTGGTGCAGAGTGAACTTCCCCAAATTGTGGCCTAAGTCCCATATCTTCATGGATAAGTGGGATACATGTATAACAAGGACATAATTTCATTTAACAAACACCCCCACCTCACCCAAACAAGTACTTAGAGGTAATAGGCTTTGTTTTGGTTTGGGGTTTTTTTTGCAGTTTTTGGCCAGGGCTGGGTTTGAACCCACCACCTCCGGTATATGGGGCCAGTGCCCTACTCCTTTGAGCCACAGGCACCACCCAAGAGGTGATAGTTTTTACAAAGTTACTGTACTTGGCTCTTTAGAAGTTGGTTGCTTCTCAGAAGAAAGTGTTTTGTTTAAACAAGGTAAATGAGGATACCTGTATTCCCAAACTTTACATAGGATTTAAAACACCATTTTATAATAGTTTGATACTATTTGTTTTTAAGGTAGGGTTTTTTAAGAGTTGGAATGTCAAGATTAAGATAGAGCTTGGTCTCTGAGGCAGCTGGCAAATACTTGTTTTTCTTCTCCCCCCTTATCACAATTTTATTCCCTTGTCTGACCATAATGTATATTGAAGTGGCTTTACTTAATAATTTTATATTGTTGATTTGCTTTAAAAAAGCATTAACACTTATAACTGAAAAAAAAAGGTTCTCTCCAACAGTATCTATTTTCCAGAGTATTTTTGCTTTTACCATAATCAAGAAGAAAATGAGTAGACATTAGACTCCCCCCCCAAAAAAATTTTAAAGTTTATACTGAGTTAAAATATACTTTTGACTATGAAATTTTAAGGTTATTTTTATTTACAACTTTTGAAAAATGTACATTTTTTTACATGGGTTACTTGTGCAAAGTTAAGAGTTGGAAGAGTGATAAATGCATAAAAGGTGACAATGGAACATTAGATAAAACATTTACAAGCCTTGACCCACACTGCTATGTAAAGGTGCTGTATATTTAAAAGTATAAATATCCAAAAGAAGATGCAGATGTTGGCTTTAAGGTTCTCATAATGCTGAAAGGGAAGAAGAAACCAAAGCATGCAGCAATAACTCAAGATTTGAGTGGAAATTAGTTTTCCACAGATATATTCCCTTAATTAAAACTAAAAAAAAAAGATGGAGGACCGTTAAGTTTGTTCATCTAGGGCAGCACTGCTCCTTTGAAAAGATTAAAAGATGTTCACCTTTCCCTGGCTCAAAAACTGATGATGGATTTCCATTCCTCTGCTCCCACACCTCTTTAAAACAAAGCAAAAACCCTGAAGACCAGTATTGAAACTTAGCACAGGTATGTCCAGTCAGTTCTTGCACTGAGAGGATGTGTCAGTTACAATAGCTGCACTACTTTGGCTGAGTCCTTCAACATTCTTCTTTCTACCAGTAAATACCATCTTGTAGTTCATATTGCTTAAGTCTTAGCATCATAGGATTTTGAACTTCTTTCCCCTTTCAAAATTGATGTTTACATGGATTTGTTTCTGTTTTATATAGGCCATATTCCAAACACATTCACTCCTAAATCCAACACAAGAGAAGGACCAGCCAGGATGAAACACTTCAGCATTCATTTTGTTAAAAATAGCATCCTGGTAATCAAGCTATGCATAAGCACCACTTGTATAACAATTCATTTTAAAAGCTTACTGTAAAGCACAGTAACAAAAATAACTCCTCAAAGACAAGAGATGAGATACAACAGAAAAGGAATTAAGCATTAGTAAGTTTTGCAAGTAACCCAGGTACAGTACATTTGATTTCATAGAGGGTGTTTTCTGATGTTCAAGGAGAAGGTAGAAGGGGCAGGAAAGGCTTGGCAAGGGAAGATGGAAACAGCACAATAGCTATTTTGCTTTTAATAAAGTAAATGTAATGACACTGAAGATAGGAAGTCGACAAACACATCAATATGTATTCTTCTGATATCCAGCTGCTTTTGCTGCACCCAGGGTCAACAATCACGCCAGCTCTGTTCTACTATTGCAGAAACACGCTTTTCATATTCCCGCTTGTTCTCCTGGTACAGCTGAGCAGCCTGGCTGTTTGCTGGACTATTGGGATTGGGTTCATCCAAAAGAGACTATTTTTAAAAGAGACAATTTTTAAAATGTCAGTTCCTTAATGCAAAAAATGCATGTTCAGAATAAACAGTCATTGTATAAAGTAGTGACACTCAAATTATTAAGTAACAGCTGCATTTAGTGTCTTTAGCATATGAACTTAGTTACATTAATCTGCTAGTAGCTAGGCAAATATACATATAAATTTTCTGGTGACTTAGATTTTTTTTTTTTTTTGAGACAGAGTCTCATTATGTTGCCCTTGGTAGAGTATCATGGTATCACAACTTAGAGCAACCTCAAACTCTTGGGCTTAAGTGATTCTCTTGCCTCAGCCTCCCAAGTAGCTGGGACTACAGACGTCCACCACAACACCTGGCTATTTTTTAAAATTGTAGCTGTCATTGTTTGGCAGGCCTGGGCCGGGTTCGAACCCGCCAGCCCTGGTGTATGTGGCCAGCACCCTAGCGGCTGAGCTATAGGCGCTGAGCCTGGTGACTAAAATCTTAATGGTCTACCTTTCATCTATGAAACAAATAAGCTTTGGCCAAAAATTAAAAGATCTATTATGTTATGACCTTCTAAAACAATTCAATTGCTAATATAAAAAGATACATTAAAGAAAAATTCACCTGTATGGATGTTAAAATGGAAGATACATCATAAGTTGGGCTCCAACGGTTCTGAAGTATGTCCAGACATATACTACCATCTGCATAAACTAAAAACACAGAAATAGGTAAGTTAAACATAATGAGACCACAAAGGTTTTAACATTATAATCAAAACAAAAATTGGGCAATAAAACTTTGCTTTTGAAATTTAAAGATTCCTAGGCTATTTCCCAGTTAACTGCCTAAAAATATGCATCATAACCATCACCAGTGAAATAATCAGGATTATCAGAGAATGTCAAATGTGCTCTGTATAAAACTGTAAGATACTTAGAGCTCATTCTTCTGAAAAGGCTGCCCTATTATCTAGCAAATCATACACTTTTATAAGTGGGTCTCTAGTGGATAGCTAGAGACCCACTTGTGGGAAATTCATCCCACCAAATTTGTAAACTCTATCTACTATCTGAAATAAAAGATAGCTCAGAGTTTACAAGGTTTCATCTTGGCATAAAGATAAAAATATCTGATACCCTGAAAAAATGTTCTATTAATCTGAATAAAAGGTAAACTGTTCTAGGATTACTACTATTAAAAAACAAAAAAGCAAAATAGTAAGTTAGAATCACCTGTGGTGCTTTTCTAATAAACTGTATGCCTGGTCTTCAACAACCAGAATGTAATATTCAGTTGGTCTGGAATGCAGCCTAGGCATCTGTATTTATCAGATATTCCATGGTAATTCTGGTATGCATCCAGAGTTGAAAATTACTGTCTTAAATGCCAGTGGAAATAAATACAAGACTACACCAATGGCCTCGCATTCAAAGAAAACTTCAAGAATGTTCTTATTTTTGTTTAATAAGTAAATGACAAAGATCATCAAAACTGGGAGGCTCTTAGACTCAAAGCAAAGGGAAAACACCCTCACTGCTTCAGTTCTAGGCCAATAGGTCAAGACTGCGATGAGACCATCATGAACAAATTTAACTTTCAGGAAGTAACAAGCTGCCTAAATACTCAGGCACCACAGACAAGTAAATACAAATATGGAATACTACATAATAAACACTGTAGTAGTTTAAAATATTGTACTAAAAGTGATACTTGCCATTTGGATGAAACATCTTAGAGACAAATCTAACCGTAGGTGGTTTATTTGGATATTCTTCAGTGAATTCTATTGTAAGCTTAAATGTTCCTGTAGTTAGAAAAGAAAGGGTTAAGAAACTGTATTTATCACTTTGTTCGGTAGGACTTTAATGGTACATGTTTTTTTTTTTCAAATATTAAATAATGCAAAGATACTGGGTAGAGAGGAAAGAGAGACCAAGTAAGAAACATACCTCTAGAAATGGCTCTAAGAACTACTCAAAGGAGAATTGGTTTTTTGTCTTACCATTACTCTACTCTAAACTTAAAGACAGCTATTATAAACTCAAAATTACTGCCTTTAGCTACTGTACATTTTGAAAACATCCTTAAGGCTTGGCGCCTGTGGCTCAAGTGGCTAAGGAGCCAGCCACATACACCTAAGGTGGTGGGTTCGAATCCAGCCCGGGCCCGCCAAACAACAATGACGGCTGCAACCAAAAAATAGCCAGGCGTTGTAGCGGGCGCCTGCGGTCCCAGCTACTTGGGAGGCGGAGGCAGGAGACTTGTTTGAGCCCAGGAGTTGGAAGTTGCTATGAGCTTTGATGCCACCGGCACTCTACCCAGGGGGACAGCTTGAGGCTCTGTCTCAAAAAAAAAAAAAAAAAAAAGAAAAAGAAAAAGAAAACATCCTTAAAATGACAAGAAACTCAGCCCCAAATTTAGCCTTCTTCCTTTAGAAGACCAAAAGACCTCAAAGCCCTATTTTTAGTCAGCTACCATCTTAAACTCTCCATTGATTTTTAAATGGACTAGAAGAAATGAGAGCACAAAGTTTCAAAAACCAATTCTAGAAATACAAATCTGTAATCAAGTTATTTTTTAAATAAAAGAAAGTATAAAAGTGTTAACTGGTTCCTTTACACGTAATAGTGACACTATCTATAATGAAAACTTAGTTGAATTTAAGCCATAGAAATCTTTTCATAGTCCTCTCAAAAACCCTTATGTATGACTCACAAAGTACTTTACTATAAAATCAACTCAATTATTCACACTTATTGAGAGAATTAATGGCAGAAGTAAGTTTAAAATCACCAAATTTCTCTAAGGATGTTTGTCTATGCTACTATTGAAATGATTTTTCTTGGTATCTGTCAATCTAAAGTAGCAGGAGGCCCTAAAGCACACTATCAAATGTTTATAAGGCATAGACAAACTGGATCTTGCTCAAGAATTGTAGGACGCTGTGATTTAGGGAGATTAAACTCTTCAAAATGTTATTTTAAATTGTGTCTGTTGGGGCAGCGCCTGTGGCTCAAAAGAGTAGGGTGCTGGCCCCATATGCTGGAGGTGGTGGGTTCAAACCTAGCCCCGAACAAAGACTGCAAAAAAAAAAAAAAATTGTGTTTGTTAAATAAATTGAAGAGGACAACTGACCAATGTTTTTTTCCTGACTGAAATTTCTAACTTAAAGGAATCAGTTTCTGTCTGGTATAAGGTAATGCATGTTTGATTCCATTTAATAAATTTTACTCGAATACAATAGACCATAGTTCAAGTAGAGTATAATTACTACTTGTTCCTTCTGAGTTAGCAATTTATTTCCTTTTTGTTCCCATTGATAAGTTCACATCTACTGCTACGTCTGTAACATTAACAATACCAAAAGTTTGTTTCCTATTAGCAAGCTCAAAGGAAACAGTTTGCTAACAAAGTTGTCCTTGGTATGAACATGTGTTGCAAAGTTTCAGAATAATTTAAAATACGAAGTATAGAGACACGTTATATTCCTCAGACTACTGTTAACCTCTAAACTACTTTTCTTTTGAAAGCCAATACTGAAGATAACATGTATTATAATTGAGGAAAGAAAGTTAAAATCTTCCAGAATGGACATACCATATTCCATCAGAACATACTTCACCCTTAGCAACACCTGGTCATAAAACTTCCTCTCTTTGAGGAAGAAAGCATAGATTTTCCCTTTTCAGTATTACTGACATTATAATATGCAAGAAAAAGTGAGAATGGGTTAGAGAGTTCAAAACTTTGAGCACCCTTATGTATCTCCAGTGCAAATACACTTGAATCAATGTTGAAATCTGATTAAAATGTAGGTAAGAGATTATCATCAAGGAATTGCTCTAAAACAGCCAATTTAATAGCACATGGAGATCTCAACTATCTTAAAACCATCATTAATATGATATGTAGGGGTGCTGGCCACATACACTGAGGCTGGTGGGTTCGAACCGGCCCGGGCCAGCTAAAACAACGACAACTGCAACAACAACAACAACAAAATGGGCGGGCGTTGTAGCAGGTGCCTGTAGTCCCAGCTACTTGGGAGGCTGAGGCAAGAGAATCACTTAGGCCCAAGAGTTTGAGGTTGCTGTGAGCTGTGATGCCACAGCACTCTACCCAGGGCAACAGCGTCAGACTCAAAAAAAGAAAAAAAGATACGTAGTACCTAAAAGGTGGTAAAACGATACATAGGGAAGGCATGAGCAAACAGCAGAGCACAGTGGGTAAGACCATGAGCTTTTGCAGTCAGACAAGTGGGGTTAAATCCTCACTTTGCTACTTACTATCTATAAAAGCTTGGGGGAGGTGCTCAACTTGACTAAATCTCAAATTCCTCATCTGTTAAATGAGATTATAGTAACAGTATCCACCACACAGCATTGTTGTAGCATTTAAAGGAGGGAAATATACATAGTACCACAAAGTGTGCCATAAATATAAGCAATTGTTTTAGATATTAAGTTTCACATCTCTAGACACAGCTAGTGGAGGCAAAACCCAAAAATCCAAACTTCCACTGTCAGTAAGAAATATACAATTAATGAACTCAGATATTAATAGCACTTTCTTTCCAG
Organism: Otolemur garnettii; assembly: GCF_000181295.1. NCBI lineage: Eukaryota > Metazoa > Chordata > Mammalia > Primates > Galagidae > Otolemur > Otolemur garnettii. The sequence continues at coordinate 2,884,748 of NW_003852505.1, read as the reverse complement.
CCTATAACAAATACTCAGTTAAATCCAAGTTGAGTACCTATGTTGGTTTACAAATTCCTTGACTTGAACTTTCTATCTATGCTTGCCTAGAAGTTCAATGAAGTGGTTACCTAACTACCAAAGAAGTTAATCAGAAGTCTTTTAAAACAGCTCATTTAGTATCTTCAGAAGTCAAGCAACCTGTTTGTATCTACTTGAGACTTAATTAAGAGTTACTCAAATCTTATTCAAGGTACACGTTAAATCAAGGTACATGTTAAAAAGAAGGTATACTTTTAACTAAGTTAAACAATTAGAACTTCTCTAATTAGTACAACCAACCCTCAATGTAATTTTTGAGATCAAAACCAAATGTTAAGGAAATTAAATATCGTAGTATTATGCAGTTTCAGACTAGTCTATCCTCTGAATATTTAGAAGGCTATAAGCTGGAAAATAACTGAATATTTAAGCCTCACCATCGTTGTACACAACTTATACTAATTTTGTTCATCTTCCTGAGGAGGCTAAAACGTTGTAAGGAAAGTATCAATTACTACAACTACACATAGAGACGTGGGAAATTATGTAAATGAGTTAAATGGCTGGTGTATGGCAGTAACAAGTGGTTAAAGTTGAACTAGATAATGTGTGTTTTGCCTCTAGGCATTCACAAAATCAAGGGCTGTCTGGGCAACAAGTGAGACCCTGTCTCTTAAATAATTTTTTTTTTTTTGATGACTGAAAATTCTGATTTTTATCCAAAACTCTACAGTATATCATTACCTTAAGAACACCCTTAGTGGACTTTAGGAGATTCATTTTAAGAGAACATTTATACCTGAATTCCAAAGGACACATCTATTATGAAAAGCAAATACTAGTACCTTACTATTTTTTACTAATTTTTAGATTACATGATGAAGAATATTACATTCCGTAACCTTTGTTTTCAGCATATTTACCAATATATTTTGATGAGGAAGCAGTGTTTTGGTAGTATAAGCTCTCAAGAACATATTCCTTCTATTTCAAGTATGTGAAGTGAAATCAAAATACCTGTAAGAGTTCCTTAAGATTGCATCTCTTTAACTAGGTCCTGACTATTCCAGAAACTTCTACCACAAATGGTTTACAAGAAAGAAACAAAGGTAGTTTTGGAGGGGTCTTAATTTATATCACTTTGGAAATAACAAAATCAACTATATCATTTATCCCTAATCAGTCTTTTCTCCAACTGGAAATTCTCCCAATATAAATAAGGAGTATTCAAAAAATGACCAAAAATATATTTTTTTGTAGCCATAGTGTTCTAGACACTTGAGGAAGCATCCATGGGTAGCAGACTGTTCAACAGAATGAATACCAAGGAGTACCCTGAGTAATTCAGTAATACCTAGATGAAGATAAGACACCATTAAAAATAGAGCCAGTAATGTTAAAGGGGATAGTCCGGGTAGATAATGGACTCCTTAAGTACCTTTTCAATTCATACCACTTAAAACAAGAGAAGCACCCTTGAAATATTTAAGTAGCCAATCCCTAGCAAAATGATGTACTATTACTAAAGCTGTGCCCAGCATAAAAGCAGTCAGGGTAAAATGAGGAAAAAAGAAGCCAATGAAAACAAAGCCTAGGGCAGCAGGGCCTGAGGCTCAAAGGAGTAGGGCGCCGGCCCTATATGCCAGAGGTGGCAGGTTCAAACCCAGTCCCGGCCAAAAACTGCAAAAAAACCAACAAAAAAACCCAAAGCCTACTAGAGCTAAAGCAAATACACAGTTAATCTGCACATAAAACTTAAGTATAAAGAACTAGCACCAATCTAGTAGAGGAAAATTAAGTCTAGCTAACTCTTGCTACGGATCAGTTCAAATGATTAGCTGCACCAAAGTAGTATGTACTCAGAATCACTCTCTTCTGCTATGTCTTTTTATTGCAACCCTGAAAAGCAATGATATTTACCCAGGGGGTAAAGGTAGAGAGGAAGTTACAATATTCAGGTGACTATCCATTTTCTTAGGGAAATCTGAGTATTTGAGATTAATTATGCACTTATTTGATATTGACTTAACCTCACAACATTTTGGGGACTGGCAGCACCAAAAAGGATTCCAACTCAGCAAGTATGTTATTATATAGTTTGCAAAAACTTTTTTGCTTCCACCTTCAAATGGAAGGGTGTATGTGTTTGTGTGTGTAAAATTCAGTGACTGAACCAAGATATATCATTGAGAAAAAAATAAAAGATCCTTTTCTTTTCAAAAATACCTCACATATTAAACAATTTCATGAGTTAAAATACTTTTTTAAATCTTCCAGATGTATTAAACTTTAAAAAAAACATTACCTAAACACACACACAAAACTGAGTCATGTAAAACTATCAATGTCAATTTCTGGTTATGATCAGGTAATATAGTAATTTAAGGTATTACCAAACCAGCAATGGGGACAGGAGAGACTGAGTGAAGGATATACAAGTCTCTCTGTATTATTTCTTGAAATTACACATGAATCTATAATTATCAAAAATCATGGTTTTTAAAAAGCAATTAACATGTGTTTTTAAAAGTTAATGCTAAATCAATTAAAAATGTACCTATTGCCAGTAGCTTGGATACTCATCAAAAGGGTACATTAAGGCTAACCTCAATTCTGAAGCTGTTCTGAGATTACAGGTTCTAAAATCTTCATGAAAGCACACTGCACATTCATTTAAAAATAAGAAACATTATACTCAAATGAGGCATTTAAGACCATGTAAGGCTAACAGGCATTCAATGTCAGATTGTGGAAACCAGATAGCTGTGTGCAAAGTATTCCTGCATCCATTCAACAACCAACACACACATATCAAGCACCTGCTAAATACAATTCCTGCCCTTGTGATAGAATTCTGAACCAGATAGTTTCTGAGGCCTCTGCTGACTGCCAACAACTGGTTGGATTTATACTAACTCAGTATCTTGATGGAGGGCTGAATTTAGCATTTTATAGTCCAAACCTCAAAAATTTTTAGTGTCAGTACAATTGCTTCTTTTAAAAAGTGTCTGCTGGGCATCGCCTATGGCTCAGTGGGTAGGGCGCCAGCCCCATGTAACGAGGGTGGTGGGTTCAAACCCGGCCCTGGCCAAACTGCAACAAAAAATAGCCGGGCATTTTGGTGGGCTCCTGTAGTCCCAGCTACTCGGGAGGCTGAGAGAATTGCCTAAGCCCAGGAGTTGGAGGTTGCTGTGGGCTGTATAGAGTGAGATTCTATCTCAAAAAGAAAAAAAAAGTGTCTGCCTTACCCAGATTTCTTTTTAAGGGAGAAAGCAAGAAAAAAAGAAGGTGTGGTTCTAGTCAAGTGGACAGTATCTAGAACAACCTGCCAGAGACTGGATTCTGCTCAAGCCTTTAGTAGGCAGATGCAGGTTCCTTAAAGTAGAAGACACTTCCAGGATGACTGGGAACCTTCTACCCAGATGATCAGGCTCCTAAAAGATAGTAAAGAAACTCTCTTACCATCTTCAAATGGGGTCCCTTCAGGCCTGAAACACAGAGAAAAATAGTCAGTTCCCGCTTAAGGGGGGCTCCTTTCTCCCCAGTTCATCTTAGGAGACAGCTAGTCCTAGCTCTGCTATCTTCACCTCTGGCCAACCACTGTTGCCTGGGTCAGAAAACCACTACAAATAGATGTTTTGGGCTCAGAAACACAGCACAGGCCGCCGCGCCTAACCGTCACCACTCCCCGCCCCGCCCCCCTAGAACCCCAAATGGTTCCCCTGGCAGCGGGAACTGAGCTAATCAAGGCACAGGCTCCGGGGAGGCGCCTAGGCCCAGCCAGACCCAAACATGTTCCCTTTCACCCTCTGCTTTCGCAAGGGGCCCGGCCCAGAGGGCACAATGAGCCAGCTCGTGTCCCCCATCCCTTGCCAACGTCTAGAACGCAGACTCACCCAAAAATGACCGCGTTCCAAACCATTATGTTGTTCTCAGATGGCGCCCCGCTGACACCAGCGGGAGGATCCTCCTGCAACCTTCAGAGAGACAAAAAGGGATCCCCCAGTCCGGCACTCGTGTCCACTCCCGACTGCCCCCACCCCACCCGACCCGGGCAGCCCTGGGACCCGCCCTGAGCTCTGGCCGGCAGCCCCCGGCCCCGCCGGTCCCCCTTGGTTACCTCTTGAAGTCCCTCATGAGGCGCCGCCGAGCTGGAGTGGACATATCTCTAGCAGGGTCAGGGGTGGGGCATACACCAGGGTCTTGGCTTTCTACAGCGGATAAGGAGGCCGAAGAAGACGAGGAAACCGAAGAAGGAGAGGAGGAAGCGCCCAGAGGAACCGCACTGCCTCTCCGAAGTCGAGGGTCGGTCTGGCGCCGGCTAAGCACCACCCCGGAGTAGACGGGGGCTGAACCAACCTGGAAGGAAAGGGGGGGGTGTGAAACGTCGAACGCCGGACAGGCCGTACCAAGACGGGGGCGGAGGGGGGAACGAAAGTTGCTTATGTCACTAACCCCCTGCGGCAGGCGAGGGAGGGTGCCGCGCTGGTCCAGGAGTGAGAGGCGAGCGGTGGGGCACACGAAAGCCTACAGTTCGAGGGGGTTTAGTGGTGGAACCGGGTCAAGCTCCACTGGCTAATTCTAAGACAAACCCTGGGAACTTTTCTGGGGTTTTTTTTTTTTTT
>NW_003852505.1:2871460-2880029 GCF_000181295.1 Otolemur garnettii | reverse complement strand
TTTTTTTTTTTTTCTTCTCTTTTCTTTTGAGACCAGATCCTTTATTAAAGCGCGCACTCTGGCTGGGGACAGGAGAGGACTGGCAGGCGGGCGGGGGACCGGGAGGAGGTGAAGGAGAAGCGTGGAAGTCTCCAACTAGGGGAAGAAGGAGTGGGCGGAGACAAAACCGGTTCTCCCAAAGCGGGAACTCTAGCACATAGCCTTGCTATGAAAAGGGGTCTGTGGGTCGCTTTTCTATGGGAGGAATGTACAGGATTCAGAACCCAACTTTTAGGCCAATTATCACCCCAAAGCAGAATAAAATTTTGTGTGTCCTGGGGGGAGAGAATGAATGCTTAAGCTCTGGGCACTCACAATTTGGCTCTGGAACCACATTTCCCCTGGGCAGTTCAACAAGCCAAGTAGCTACTATATGTTCAGAAGAGTCCAATGTATGAGAATATCCGACTGCAGAGAATTGGAAGGGCAGTGGGTCTGAAGTGAAAGCAACTGTAAGATGCACGTGGAAAAGCTGCAGGTTGCAGGGAAGACTCACAGTGAGTACCAGGACCTGCAAAAGCAATAACAGTTTTAAAGCAGAAATTTTAAGGTCAACCCAAAATAACTTAGAAGGTGGAAAAGATACACATTTCAGACTTATTGAAAATATGAGAAAGATAGGTTTAAGTCATGAAGAGTTTTAAATGCAAAGCTAATGAATTCCTTGGAAGGCGGTATAGCAGGAAAGTGACATCATTGGAGAGCTGTGCTAATCAGAGATTGGTCCCAGGAGAGTAGCTAGCAACTCTTGCCGTATTCCAGGTGTGAGGTACTGAACCAGGCAGTGACAATAACTGAGAGGAAGGGCTGAATGGAGGGGACTTGGCAACAGATTGAATATGGGGACAAAATGAAGGAAGCAGTCAACAATGACGGAAGCTCTAAACCCCAAGGTAAAGGGGAGTCTGAAGGTGCCATTAACAGAATCAGGGAATAGAAAGAGAAGGAGCAATTTGGGTGAGGAATTTTTGGATGGGACTTACTGAGTTCATGGGACTGGTGAGACATCCACGTGAAGATGTCCAGAAGATAACAAATGTGCAGGAATTTCTTTCTAACATGGGAGGCTGGAGGCACATGACAGTGGTAGTGATTCTAGCTGCTGCTTAACAATGGACACCTTCATGGCAAAGGATTTATATCTCCCATTAACTCCAACATAACAGTTAAGGCAAGTCTCCCTAATGGCATCACATTATGGCTGTGGTGGGAAGCGGGTACAAAAATTTAAAAATCCTTTTCCTCTCACCCAAGTACTTACAGTCTACTAACACATACATATGAAATCAACAAAAGCAAGATCTATAAAAGCACATGCATTAGTTTTCTATTAATGCTTAGCAAATTACCACAGTTGTTGGCCAGGTCAAGTTTCTTGCAGTTGTAAGGCTGAGGGCCCTATTTCCTTGCTAGCTTCCAGCTGGGGACCTTGTTCAGCTCCTAGGGATCACCTACATTCTTTGTCACCTGGCTTACTTCAAAGTCAGCAACAGAGAATTTCTTTCAAATAAAATCCCTCTCACTCTCTGAATCTCTTTCTTCAGGAGGATCACAGTCTACTTTAAAGGCTTATCTGATTAGGTCAGGCCCACACTGGGATTATCTTAAAATCAACTAACTTGGAACATTAATTACATCCGCTAAACTTCTTCACAACAGGACCTAGACTAGTGTTTGATGTAATAGCTGGGAGAAGGTCAGTAATCTTAGGGGAAAGTGGAATCTTAGACTTCTGCCTACCACAGCAACAACAGGAAACATAGTACAGGTTGAGTACCATTAAGGAGCTTGGTGCCTGTAGCTCAGACGCTAGGGTGCCAGCCACATACACCAGAGCTGGCGGGTTCAAATCCAGCCTGGGCCTCTGCAAACAACAATGACAACTGCAACCAAAAAATAACCAGGTGTTGTGGTGGACTACAGGTGGACCTGTAGTCCCAGCTACTCGGGAGGCTGAAGCAAGAGAATCGCTTAAGCCCAAGAGTTTGAGGTTGCTGTGAGCTGTGATGCCATGGCACTCTACCCAGGGCAACAGCTTGAGACTCTGTCTCAAAAAAACAAAACAAACAAACAAAACGAAGGTTAGTCCTTAATCCAAAATGCTTATGACTTTCACCATTACTAACTAGTAAAAAAATTAAAAGAAAACAAAATGTTTGGGACAAGAACTGTTTTGGATTTCAGTTTTTTTTAGATTTTGGAATATTTGCATTATATTTCAGCATCACGTCAACACTTACAAATAAGTTTCAGATTTTAGGACATTTTGGAATTGTGATTTTCAGATTTGGGATTCTCAACCTGTAGAAGTATGTGAATCAACAAACACAGCAAAAGAATCATCATTCTGATGGGGTTAAGACAAATTTCCTGAAATGGGTCTATTTCAATTTTGTTTCAAAAGAGATGAAGGCAGGGCTTGAGAGAGAACTGAAGTGGGTTATATAATGCCAATGGTTCAGATAAGGGCATGGACCTAAACCATATTTGGGGGATAGTGGCCAGATTAGCTTGGCTAATGGAGAGGTTCTTTGTTGAGGAATGATGAGACTTCAGCTTGGAAAAGTGAGGGTTGGGAAGTTGATTGAATATCCTTCAATGCAAGGATGAGGAATTTAAACTTGACAGGCAACTTTTATAGGTATAGAGCACATGAGCAACGTATTGAAAATATCCTACTGAGAAGCAGCATTTACTGTACTGGAGAGTATGAAAAGGACTGGGAAGCTCCTGCTATGGGGATATACATGTCTTAAATTCAGGTGGGGTGCAGTATCTCATGCCTGTGATCCCAGAACTTTGAGAGGCTAAGGCAGGAGAATAACTTGAGCCCAGGAGTTTGAGACTATCCTGGACAACATAGCAAGACCCCATCTCTAAAAAAAAAAATAAAAATAAATAAATTAACTGGGCATGGTGGTGCACACCTGTAATCCCAGTTACTTGGGAGACTGAGGCAAGGAAGATCCCTTGAGTCCAAGAGTTCAAGGTTACAGTGAACTGTGATTGCATCACTGTGCTCTGGCCTGGATTACAGAGCAAGAGACCCCGTCTCAAAAAAAAAAAAAAGTTTGAAATTTCCACAAGGATATAGCTGTATTTGAATTTGTAGGCTTGTCTGGTTTTTGAAACCCCTTTTCTCTTCCTTCTTTGGCCTGAACCAGGAAATCTTGGGAGCATGAACAAAAGCAGGTTGGAAGCCCAGCGGCACCTGTATGAGAATAGAATTCTATGAATGAAGAATGTGCACAGGAACACTGTGCCCCCACATTTCTCAACAGAAGCAGCGTTGTCATAGCAAGCAACAATATAGAAGATTATTTTCCAGCACAGATGATTATCAGGCTAGAATATACTAACTATAGCATAGTTTGGACAAGCCTTTCTTCCACTCTCTTCCCAATTTGTCATCTTGAAGAAATACCCTGTTCACAGCCAAGCACCACCCCCACCTGAGTGCAAGGGTCAAAAACCCTAAGTCCTTTTCAATTGAACGAAAAGTATGTTAGCGATGCAGCCTTTATCACAGGTCTTGAAAAACCCTGAGGACTAGGAAATTCCAAATTTTCCATGGGCAAGGATTTGAGAATTCTCCTAAAAGGGAGGGCTGTGTAGTATGGGAATATAAGACTAGGGAAATTGTGGGATTTCATTCAGGAAGATTTCAAAACGCGGAATACATTCGGATTTTCCTGAACTATTTTGGGTTAGGGGAAACAGACCAAATAAACTCTCACTTCTTTTTTTATTTTTTAATTTTTTTTCTTGTCTCTACCAAATTGAAGAGCAGATAAACTCTCATTTCTTGTCTTACGAAGGTGAAGCTATGAGTTTGTATGTCTGTGATCTAGTGAAGGCAATAGAATTTTGCTTTTCTACAGTCTCCACTTCTATTGATAAAATTTAGTACAGACGGTAATGAAGAAACAACAGAAAATAAATCCAAAAGATCTTTCTTGACTCCAATAATCTCAGAAGATAGGTCAAGAGAATCACTTATAGGAAGTAACAGTTATCCCAGTAAGTGCTCTTGGCAACATGTAGCATGTTGTAGCATGTAGTAGCATGTTGTTCATCTTCAGCCTCTAAGGTATAATGGGTGAGGAAAGGAGGGGAAGGAGAGAATATCAAAATTTAGAGATATGGAGAAATTAGAGCTTTGAACATACAATTTCACTACCTACTGAAAGCACTAAATCAGAGGAAACAAAGGCATGGTGTGGTAGGCTAAATGATGCACCCCCCAGTTCTCCAAGTCCTATTATCTGCAACCTGCGAATATCTTACATGTTACCTTACGTGGCAAAAGGGACTTTGCAGATGTGGTTAAATTAAGAATCTCGACATGCTGGCTCAGCGCCTGTGGCGCAAGTGGCTAAGGCGCCAGCCACATACACTTAAGGTGGCAGGTTCGAATCCAGCCGAGCCTGCCAAACAACAATGATGGCTGCAACTAAAAAATGGCCAGGCATTGTGGAGGGCACCTGTGGTCCCAGCTACTTGGGAGGCTGAGACAGGAGACTCCCTTGAGCCCTGGAGTTGGAGGCTGCTGTGAGCTGTGATGCCATGGTACTCTACCCAGGGGGACAGCTTGAGGCTCTGTCTCAAAAAAAAAAAAAAAAAAAAAGAATCTTGACGTGGGAAAATTATCCTGGATTAAACAGGTGGGTCTGAAGCAATCACACTGGTTCTTATAAGAGAGGTGAAATAGGAGTCAGAATTCAGAGAGACCATGTGCTGACAGAAACAGAGATTGGAATGATGCAGCCATCACCCAAGGAGCAGAGGGATGCCAGAAAAGAATGGATTCTCTCCTGGAGCCTCCAGAAGCAGGAGTCCTATTGAGAACTGACTTTAGACCAGTGAGACTGGTTTATGGTAGGATAGTAAATTTGTGTTGTCTTAAGCTGTTAACAGCAGCAATACGAAGTCAGTACACATGGCTACATTGTTGCACATGGGAATTCAGTCAAACCAGCCATATGCACCAGACCAGGAATCAGCAAACTGCAACCAAATTCAACCTGCCATTGTTTTCCTACCGCCTGCAAGCTAAGAATAGTTTTCTAAATTTTTTTTCCTTTTTTTTAATTGTTGGAGATTCATTGAGAGTACAAGAAATCAGGTTACACTGATTGCATTTGTTAGGTAAAGTCCCTCTTACAATTGTGTCTTGCCCCCAAGAGGTGTGTCACACACCAAGATCCCATCCCCCTCCCTCCTTCCCTCTCTCTGCTCTCCCCTTTCCCCACCCCATACCTTGTCATTAATTGTCCTCATATCCAAAGTGAATACATAGGATTCATGCTTCTCCATTCTTGCAATGCTTTACTAAGAATAATGTGTTCTACTTCCATCCAGGTTAATACAAAGGCTGTAAAGTCTCCATTTTTAATCTGAATAGTAGTCCATGGTATATATACCACAGCTTGTTAATCCATTCCTGGGTTTGGGGGCATTTAGGCTGTTTCCACATTTTGGTGATTGTAAATTAAGCTGTGATAAACAGTCTAGTGCAAGTGTCCTTATGATAAAAGGATTTTTTTCCTTCTGGGTAGATGCCCAGTAATGGGATTACAGGATCAAATGGGAAGTCTAGCTTGAGTTCTTTGAGGGTTCTCCATACTTCCTTCCAAAAAGGTTGTATTAGTTTGCAGTCCCACCAGCAGTGTAAAAGTGTTCCTTTCTCTCCATATCCATGCCAGCATCTGCAATTTTGAGATTTTGTGATGTGGGCCATTCTTTCTGGGGTTAGGTGGTATCTCAGGGTGGTTTTGATTTGCATTTCTCTAATAATTAGGGACGATGAGCATTTTTTCATATGTTTGTTAGCCATTCATCTTTCTTCTTTAAAGGAGGTTCTATTGATCTCTCTTCCCCATTGATCATGGGATTGTTGGCTTTTTTAATGTGGATTAATTTATGTTCTCTATAGATCCTACTTATCAAGCTTTTGTCTGATTCAAAATATGCAAATATCCCTTCCCATTGTGTAGGTTGTTTATCTGCTTTGGTTGTTGTGTCCTTAGCTGTAGAGAAGCTTTTCAGTTTAATTAAGTCCCATTTGTTTATTTTTGTTGTTGCAATTGCCAAGAAAGTCTTCTTCATAAAGTCTTTCCTTAGGCCAATATCTGCCAGTGTTTTTCCTATGCTTTCTTTGAGGATTTTTATTGTTTCATGCCTTAAATTTAAATCCTTTATCCATCTTGAATCAATTTTTGCGAGTGGAGAAAGGTGAGAGTCCAGTTTCAGTCTTTTACATGTGGCTATCCAGTTCTCCGAGCACTATTTATGGAATAGGGATTCGTTCCCCCCCCCGGTGTATGTTATTGTTTGGTTTATCAAAGATTAGGCGGTTGTAAGATGTTAGTTTTGTTTCCTGGTTTTCTATTCGATTTCAAATGTCTATGTCTCTATTTGTGTGCCAGTATCATGTTGTCTCGACCACTATGGCCTTGTAGTATAGCCTAAAATCTGGTATGGTGATGCCCCCGGCTTTGTTTTTATTTCTAAGAACTGCCTTAGCTATACAGGGTTTTGTCTGGTTCCATACAAAACAAAGAATCATATTTTCCAAGTCTTGAAAGTGCAATGTTGGTGTTTTAATAGGGATGGCACTGAATCAGTAGATTGCTTTGGGAAGTATAGACATTTTGACAATGTTGATTCTTCCCAGCCACAAGCATGGTATGTTCTTCCATTTGTTCATACTCTCTGCTATTTCCTTTCTTAGGGTTTCATAATTTTCTTTATAGAAATCTTTCACCTCCTTCGTTAGGCATATTTCTAGGTATTTCATTTTCTTTGAAGCTATCATGAAAGGAGTTGTGTCCTTAATTAGCCTCTCATCTTGGCTATTGTTGGCGTATGCAAAGGCTACTGACTTGTGGACATTGATTTTATATCCTGAGACATTACTGTATTTTTTGATGATTTCCAAAATTCTTGTCATTGAGTCTTTGGGGTTCTGTAAGTATAAGATCATATTGTCAGCAAAGAGGGAGAGTTTGACCTTCTCTGTTCCCATTTGGATGCCCTTTATTTCCTTGTCTTGCCTAATTGTATTGGCCAGAACTTCCCCAGCACTATGTTGAATAGTAATGGTGACAGAGGACAACCTTGTCTGGTTCCAGTTCTAAGAGGAAAAGCTTTCAGTTTTACTCCATTCAGTAAAATATTAGCTGTGGGTTTGTCATAGATAGCTTCAATCAGTTTCAGAAATGTGCCAGATATGCCTATACTCTTCAGTGTGCTAATTAGAAAGGGATGCTGGATTTCATCAAATGCTTTTCTGCAGCTATTAAGAGGATCGTATGGGCTTTGTTTTTGTTTCTGTTGATACAGTAAATAACGTTTATGGACTTGCATATGTTAAACCAGCCTTGCATCCCTGTGAAACTTACTTGATCATGATGTATGACTTTTTGGATGATAAGCTGTAATCTATTGGCTAGGATTTTGTTGAGATATTTTGCAACTATATTCATTAGTGAAATTGGTCTGAAGGTCTCCTTTGTAGTTGGGTCTTTTCCTGGTTTTGGTATCAGGGTGATGTTTGCATTGTGGAACATGTCGGGGAAGAGTCCTTCCTCCTCAATTCTTTGGAATAATTTATTCAGTATGGGAATAATCTCTTCTTTGAATTCTTTGATAGAATTCTGGTATGAAGCCATCCTGACCAGGACATATTTTTTGTTGGGAGATTTTTTTTTATTATTTCTTTGAACTCAGTGCTTGAAATTGGTCTGTTCAGGAGATCTATTTCTTTCTGGCTAAGTCTAGGGAGAGGGTGTGATTCCAAATATTGATCCATTTCCTTCACATTGTCAAATTTCTGGGCATAGAGTTTCTGGTAGTATTCAGAGATGATCTCTTGTATCTCTGTGGCATCAGTTGTTATTTCCCTTTTATCATTTCTGATTGAGGTTACTAGAGATTTTACTTTTCTATTTCTAGTTAGTCTGGCCAAAGGTTTGTCTATTTTATTTATTTTTTCAAAAATCAACTCCTTGTTTCATTAATTTTCTGGATGATTCTTTTGTTTTCAATTTCATAAATCTCTGATTTAATTTTGGATATTTCTTTTCTTCTTCTGGGTTTAGGCTTGTTAGTTTGTTGATGCACTCTCTTTCTGTTTTTTGAATGTAGGCATCTAAAGCAAAAATTTTCTTCTCAGAACTGCTCTTGCAGTGCCCCACAGGTTTTGGTAGCTTGTGTCTTCTTTGTTGTTATGCTCAAGGAAGTTAATGATTCCCTCTTTTTTTTCTTCCTGTACCCAACTGTCATTCAGCATAAGGTTGTTTAATTTCCATGCCTTTGTGTGGGGTTGAACGTTTTTTGTTGGAGTTGAGTTCCCCCTTTAGTGCCTTGTGGTCTGAGAAGATACAGGATAAAAATTCAATTCTTTTGATTCTGTTGAGGTTTGTTTTGTGTCCTAGGATATGATCAATTTTGGAGAATGTTCTCATGGGGTGATGAGAAGAATGTATATTCTTTAGCTTTGGGATGGAGTGTTCTATATGCGTCTATC
>NW_003852505.1:2867122-2869311 GCF_000181295.1 Otolemur garnettii | reverse complement strand
CCCAAGTAGCTGGGACTACAGACGCCCACCACAACACCTGGCTATTTTTTGGTTGCAGCCGTCATTGTTGTTTGGCGGGCCCGGGCTGGATTCAAACCTGCCACCTTAGGTGTATGTGGCTGGCACCTTAGCCACTTGAGGCACAGGCACCGAGCCGAATGTTTTCTTTTATCTGTTTCCTTGCCCTAATTTTCCTTTTGCTTCGTCCTGCTCTTTAAGTTACTATGTCTCTGGCCTAAGGCTTTGATGAGTCCTTTAGATATAGGACCAAAAGGATGAGAAGATTGAGGAGCAAGAAGGGAAAAAAAGATTAAAAAAAAAAAAGAAATAAGAGAAAGGAGAGTGGGTGAGTGAAAGAGAATAGTGACAAAAAGAAGAGAAGCACAGAAAGAGGGAGACAGGAGTAATAAAGGTGTGCAGTAGGGTACTTTGACCCAAGCTTAAAACCTCCAACTTCGAGTATCTGAGATCGGTTGCAGCCAGGTTTAACAATGCCTGCGGAAGAGAGAGATGGCAGAAGGTCTGAGGCTAAGTGTAGCATCCAAGGTGCAAGATGACGAAATTACAATGGATTGTGCCTGTGCTTCTGGAAAACAAGACCAGCCTGAGCTAGAGCAAGATCCCGTCTCTAAAAAATAGCCAGTCGTTGTGGCAGGTGCCTGTAATCCCAGCTACTAGGGAGGCTGAGATAAGAGAACCGCTTGAGCCCAAGAGTTTGATGTTGCTGTGAGCTAAGACATCATGGCATTCTACTGAGGGCGACAAAGCTAACTGTAGCATCCAAAGTGCAAGATGACGAAATTACAAGTGGATTGTGTCTGCGCTGCTTCTGGAAAACAAGACTTGAATGGAAAAGCAGCACCAAAGACATTAGGATGAGGAATCCCAGCAAGTAGTTTAACAAGATGGTTTCAGGCCCAAGATGAAGATCCCATCCTTTGAAGTTTCTCTATACCATGCTGAGACTGCATCATTGTATTCAGTCAGTTGGAGCATGTATGTGGAGTTTTGATATTGTTGCCTGCCTTTGGCCAATAGAATAATCTACTCTTCCAACACCTCACTCACGTGAAAGTTCAGGAATTTGCTTGGGTAGACACTCTGATACATGTCATCGAGTTTGGGTCTTCTTCTCTCTGATGCTGATTTGTTACAGTCTCTGGCTGCATCTGTGTATAAATGTGGAATGTCTGATAAAGTTAGAGAAGTCTGTTAGGAATTTTGTCTCCACATCCAAGATTGATACTTTTACCAGATGGGACTGCGTCTGTTTAAAAGAAAAAGGGTGGCAGTCATGGAAGAGATTGCTGGTTAATCAGCCAGTACTTGTCATTGTCTTCTTCTTCTTCCCTAGTGAAAGAATTTTTGGCTGGGCACATGGCTAAATAAAAATTACATTTTTCAGGATCTCATGGAGCCTGCTGTGGCCACGTGATTGACCAGTAAGGGTGAGTAGAAACGGGGTATGCAGCTGCTGGTTCTTGCCCTCTTCTTTTTCACTATTTGGAATGAAGGTATGGTAGTAAACCATTGGGGACCATGTGATATGACCAATTCCTTAGGGCGGTAATCCCCAAACTTTGTTGTTCATTAGAATTACATAGGGAGCTTTAAAAAATCCCAATACTCAGATCATACCATGTGACAATCAAACGAGAATGTCTTGGGGTAGAAGCCCAGCATCAGTGAAATTTCCAAGTGAATGGAACTAAAACCAGTATCCTGAGAGAAGTATCTCAAGAATGGAGAAGCAAATACCACATGTGCTCGTGCATAAGTGAGAGCTAGGCAGTAAGTAATACATGCTCATACAGAGTGGCGTAATGTACTTTGGAGACTCAGAAGTTGGAGGGTGGGAGAGGGGTGAGGGATCAAAAATTACCTACAAAGTACACCGTGTGCTGTTTGGAAGTACACTAAAATCTCTGGCTTCACCACTGTGCAATTCATCTGTGTATCAAAAAACTACTTGAGGCTCGACACCTGTGGCTCAAGTGGCTAAGGCGCCAGCCATGTACACCCAAGGTGGCGGGTTCGAATCCAGCCCAGGCCCGCCAAACAATGACGGCTGCAACCAAAAAATAGCCGGGCGTTGTGGTGGGTGCCTGTGGTCCCAGCTACTTGGGAGGCGGAGGCAGGAGACTCGCTTGAGCCCAGGAGGTGGAGGTTGCTGTGAGCTGAGATGCCAC
>NW_003852505.1:2864015-2866905 GCF_000181295.1 Otolemur garnettii | reverse complement strand
ACAAAAATATTATAAGTGAAACCAAAACAAACAGAAAACCTTATGGGATAAAATTGGGGGGGGGGGACAAAAAAATAGCAGCAGTGACACTAGCAAAAATGAAGTTCTTATTATTAAAGAAGGCAACAATGGAAAATGATACTTAAACTAGAAGAATGAATAAAGAAAAAAATTAGAAAAAAGAAAAATCTGGAGGGAAAATGTCAAAATGAATTGTTTTTAAAAAGCCAAAAACAAAAACAAAGCAGTATATATATCTTGCTGAATATTATCTGGGCAACAGGTGATCTTCGGGGGTATGAGATGTTAATCACAATGCTGATACAGCTGTATGAGATGGAGACTGGAGGCCTGTGTTGATTTCTCAAATCCTGCAGGATTGAGAGCCTAAATCTCTCCTCAGCCTGCTTAAAAGACACTTTAAACCATTAACCTTGACTAAGCAGAAGCTTTCCCAAGAAGCACTTGTCGCTGGGATCTCTCCTGAAGTGGCTGCCTGCTTATCCAGTGTGCCGAAACTGGTCTCACTCTATGTCCCTGAGGGCTGAGGCTGCAAGGGAGCCTTGCTACTGCCAAACACTGAAATCTCCCCTCTTCCCCAGTGTCTCAGTCCCGCCCTTGGCGCTGCTCAGTCACCAGATCACTCGCCCAAGGTCTCACAGCCTGAACCCAGCTCTGTGACCCTGAGAGTGGGGCCTGCAGGGGCAGTTCACCCACAGTGGCTGCGCGCAGCGCACCACCGAACAATAGTAGGTCCATTCTGGCTCAGCAGTTCAGTCTGGGGCTGTAGACAACGCTTAAAGTCATCCACACTCTCGCCCAAGTTCTCCCAAGGTAGTTCAACCTAGCACCCAAGTCCAAAACAACAAAACAGCCCACAGGGAAGGCCTTTTCTGTTTGCATTCTCACTCCTGTTGGAATTACAGCTGTGGCAAACCAAATGAATGCAACCACTTGCCGGTTTTTCACTGCTTTTGTCCTCCTCCTGGGGTCCAGAAGCCTCTCCCTGTCTCCCTGTGTCCCCAAAGGGATGTTTCTGGGAAGAACCCATAAGCCAGAGATGCCTGGAGTCTTCTTTCCCCAATCTCACTGCACCCGGTTGCAAAGAAGCTGTTACTCAGCCGCCATCTTGCTCCCTCCTATATTTTATTTATTTAACATTTGCACAGTGTGAGGTAGAATTATTTACTTATTTATAGACCCTGTTGGCCAGGCTGGAGTGAAATGGCGTCATCATAGCTCCTTGTAGCCTCGAACTCCTGAGCTCAAGTGAAGTCCTCTTGCCTCAGCCTCCCAAGTAGCTAGGACTAGGGGCATGTGCCACCATGCTGAATAATTTTTCCATTTTTTGTAGAGATGGTCTCACTATATTACCCTGGTTAGTCTAGAACTCCTGGGTTCAAGTGATCCTCCCACCTCAGCCTCCCATGTAGCTGGTGTTACTGGCATGAGCCACCATGCCTGACTAGTTTTCTACATTTGTAAATGGTTGGAAAAAAACCAAAAGACAAATAATATTTGATAATATTACATGACATTTACATTTGCATTTAAATTTAAAGTTTCTCTGGGACAGAGCCATGCTCTTTCGTTTATGTACAGTCATCCATTGGTATCCGAGGGGATTGGTTCCCGGATCCCCCCTTGGATACCAAAATTCCTGGATGCTCAAGCCTTGCAGTTAGCACTCTGTATCTGGGGATGCTGCATCCACAGATGTGGAGGGCCCATGGTATGGTCTGTCACCGCTCTTGTGCTACGGTGGCAGAGTTGAGTAGAGTGACAGGGACTGTGTGTGATGCTCTCACCATACTGTTGCTCTGTGCTCTACAAATTGTAGTGACACAGTAGAACTCGTGGCATTTTGAGTGCCACATGCATCTATTGTGGTATTCACAAAGTGCATACAAGTGCATACCTATCATATCAACAATAAAATAAAAGTGGACTGCGAATGTCGTGCTTTTTTTTTTTTTGCAGTTTTTGGCCAGGGCTGGGTTTGAACCTGCCACCTCCGGCATATGAGGACGGCACCCTACTCCTTTGCGCCACAGTGCTGCCCGAATGTCGTGCTTTTAAAGCATGGTGGAGTGTGAATTACTTGGTTATAAAATTAGATGTCAAAAGCATTGTGTTTTTTTGTTTGTTTGTTTTGTTTTGTTTTGAAACAGAGTCTCAAGCTGTTGCCCTGGAAAGAGTGCAATGGCGTTGTAGCTCACAGCAACCTCCAATTCAGGCTCAAGCTATTCTCTTGCCTCAGTTTTTCTATTTTTAGTAGAGACAGGTCTTGCTCTGCTCAGGCTGGTCTCCAACTCATGAGCTCAAGCAATCCACCTGCCTTGGCCTCCCAGAGTGCTAGGAGTACATTGTATTCTTTACACAACGATACTGTAGCACTGCTAAAAAATAACAACATACATGGACAATATCGCACTAAGCACTTGTTACAATACTCCTGAGCCATAGGTGGGCAATGTTCAGCAAAATTCTAAATTCTAAAATAGAATATCTTACCATAGGAGACATTTTCACAAAAATCTTTAAAAAATGAGCCTTCACACAGCCAAAACAAGTTTCCGAGTGGCTCATTTGTTAGCCTATCAAGGAAATCTATCCACTAACAGTAAGTTAATTAATCATACTTGCTTATAGAACTTAAAAAAAATGGGCTCAAGAAAAGTAGACTTGGCTTGGTGCCCGTACTCAGTGGTTAGGGCTCTGGCCCATACACCGAGGCTGATGGGTTTGAACCAGGCACCAGGCTGCTAAAACAACAATGACAACTGCAACAAAAAAGTGGCTGGGCATTGTGTCAGGCGCCTGTGGTCCCAGCTACTTGGGAGGCTGAGGCAAGAGAATCACCTAAGCCCAAGAGCTGGAGGTTGCTGTG
>NW_003852505.1:2861656-2863948 GCF_000181295.1 Otolemur garnettii | reverse complement strand
AAAAAAAAAAAAAAAAAGACTTGTTTAAGATTATCTTTCAGCAAGAACAGTGGCTGAAAGAGTTGAGGACATTGGAAGCAACATCAATAGTCAATTAAAAAACAAAGGAAATGGGCTGGGCATGGTGGCTCACACCTGTAATCCTAGCACTCTGAGAGGCTGAGGCTGGTGGATTTCCTGAGCTCACAAGCTCACGAGTTCAAGATCTGAGCCAGAGCAAGACCCCATCTCTAAAAATAGCCAGGTGTTGTGGCAGGCACCTGTAGTTCCAGGTACTCGGGAGGCTGAGGCAAGAGAATCATTTGAGCCCAGGAGTTTGAGGTTGCTGTGAGCTATGACTCTACAGCACTCTACCGAGGATGACAAAATGAAACTGTCTCAAAGAAAAAAAAAAAAAAGAAAAACAAAAAACAAAGAACATGATTTCAAGTGGTCTTCCTGGATTCCGATGAGTTGACTGATATTTACCAATATTGTTTAGTTGTTGTTTACTCAAGTAGTCAGTGCTGAATTTATAATGACTGAAGGACTAGCTTGTATGTATAGTCAGTGTGGAACACCTGCAAATGAGGATGTTTTCAAAGAAGTCAAGGCAACGCAAATTTAATACGGCCTAAAGAAGAGTCTGCCAAGATGCACTACAAGCGAACAGTACATGGAGCAGAACAAAGCTTTGACAAAATGTACAGAGCTTGTGAAAAGTTAAGTTGTTTAAATCCTGTGGCTTTTTTTTTTTTTTTTTTGAGACAGGGTCTCACTATGTTGCTCTCAGTAGAGTGTCATGGCGTCATAGCTCGCAGCAACCTCAAACTCTTGGGCTTAAGTGATTCTCTCGCCTCAGCCTCCCAAGTAGCTGGGACTATAGGCACCCTACACAATGCCCGGCTATTTTTTTGTTATTGTTGTCATTGTTTAGCAGGCCCTGGCCAGGTTCAAAACCACCAGCCCTGGTGCATGTGGCCGACGCCCTAACCACTGATCTACGGGCACCCAGCCAACTCCTGTGGTTATTCACAGTAGTATGAAACAGCAAGCACTTTGCAAGAAAATATCTGAATCTCTCTTGTGTTATTAAACCAGAAGCATCAACAGTAAATTTCATTCACTCTTATGAACTAAACCATTATCAGTTCTGTGATTTTTTTTTTTTTTTACTCTGTCACCCTGGGTAGAGTGCCACCGTGTCATAGCTCACAGCAACCTTAAACTCTTGGGCTTGAGTAATCCTCTTGCCTCAGACTCCCAAGTAGCTGAGAACACAGGCATGTGCCACTACGCTCTGCTAATTTTTCTATTTTTAGTAGAAATGGAGTCTTGCTCTTGTTCAGGCTGGTCTCAAATTCCTAAGCTTAAGCAATCCACCTGCATGACTTTCCCAGAGTGCTAGGATTACAAGCATGAGCTACCACCCTGGCCTAGTTCGTGATTTTTTTCAGAAACAAAAGTTGAATTATTTCTGACTTGCCCTAACAACAGTAAATTAGTGGCTTAGCAGCCGCAATTTTTTTTTTTTCACATAGAGTCTCACCATGTCGCCCTCAGTAGAGTGCCATGGTGTCATGCTCACAGCAACCTCAAACTCTTGGGCTTAAGCAATTATCTCATCTCAGCCTCCCAGGTAGCTGGGACTACAGGCGCCCGCCACAACACATGGCTATTTTTTGGTTGTAGTTGTCATTGTTGTTTGGCAGGCCTGGGCCAGTTTTGAACCCACCAGCCTCAGTGTATGTGGCTGGTGCCATAACCACTGTGCTATGGGCACCAAGCCATTAAAATTTTATTGAGACTTTGAGTTCAGAGCTGAGATTGAAAAGTTTCAATACTCGACCACTAGTATTGAACATGGAATGGTTTTTAAAATCAGCTTTTGCTATAGACTTCATAATCCTTTTCTTCCCCCATAATGTTTCTTAATGAATTTAACCTAAAATTATAAAGCAAAACGGTACTTACTTATACATGAAACTTATACTGCAGTACAGTCATTTAATGATAACTAACATTGTTTGAATCACGAGCAACGTCAAGTTCCTTTAGTCACTTGTGTGGAGTCAAAAGTTAAAACAGAAATAGAAATTTGCATTCCCACACAAATTTGCTGTGGATATATTTCCTGAGCTTAAATTACGGTTCTAGCAGCAGTTTTTGGACCCCGATGCAAATGCAAAGAAAATTTCTATACAGTATTTCAAAATCACTACAAAAAATAAAAATTTAAGGCTCGGTGCCTGTGGCTCAAGTGGCTAAAGCGCCAGCCACATACGCCTAAGGTGGCGGGTTCAAATCCAGCCC
>NW_003852505.1:2858172-2861139 GCF_000181295.1 Otolemur garnettii | reverse complement strand
AAGAGCAGCTTGAGCAAGAAGGAGACTCCATCTCTACAATCAAATTAAATTAAGTCAATTCAGCTGTGCAATTGAGGAACTTCCACCTAAACTTCAATTGAAAGTGATTAATCTGCATTGTAATGACATGCTAAGAGGCAAAAATCAAGAGAAGAATTTAATAGAATTCTATAAATGTCTTCTAAGATATGAATCTTCTCAATTAAAATCATATGCTTGTTAATTGATACCAGTATATAGCAGTACTTATTTGTGTGAAAAATTTTTTTCAAAGACGAAATACATAAAATCTCATTAAAGATAAGCTTTAACCAATGAATATTTGCCTCTAATTCTTATGACAGGAAACATTCCCTTTGAACCTCAGTTATGTGAAATATTATTCCCCCTCCATAAAAATGCCACTCTTCTCGCTAGTAAACCTGTATTACAAAAACTACTCAATTATTACTATTATATTTTGAATGTTGTCAATAAAACATTTGTGGACATTTATTTATCTCTTATTATGTAAGTGCCTACACAATATTCTTAATTTAGTTTGTTGGCCCTCGTAGCCTAATATATTTATTCTTTAGCTCTTTACAGAAAGTTTGCCCACCCCTGCACGAAACTAAGCCACATAAGGAGTGAGATTATGTATAATTGATCACTATACAACCAGTATATAGCACAGTGCCTGACTCATAAAATACATCAATAAATACTGAGTAACATATAATCATAGGGATGGCATTGGACTAAGACCTAAGGAAGAAACATTGTGATTCTCTAAGACCTAAATTAGTACTTCTTTTATACTTTACTTAATTTATATTCATTTAAGAACTGGTAGACTGCTTTAAATGCTCATTGGTTTATATCTTTCAGCCAACCCGTCAATTTTTCTAATCACAAGTTCCTGTTGTCTCCAGTAAGGTTTCTGTTAAAAATCCACTATTCTGGATCCCATCGCTTGGATTATTGAAGTTATCCAAAGTAAACGGTCTTGAGATCTTTATGCTAAATTGCCCAGCCTCCTGTCCTCCACAAAGAGAATTCTGGAAGAATTTCTGAGTGGGAGAAAGAAGGGTAGAAGATGTTCCCTTATACCAGGGGTAGACAGGATTATTAAGATGTCACTACTTGGTCAGGAACGGTGGCTCATGCCTATAATCCTAGCACTCTGGGAGGCTGAAGCAAGTGGATTTCCTGAGCTCAAGAGTTCCAGCCCAGCCAGAGCCAGAGTGAGATCTCATCTCTAAAAATGGTCAGGCATTGTGGCAGGCGCCTGTAGTCCCAGCTATTTGAGAGGTGGAGGCAGGAAAATCTCTTGAGCCCAGGAGTTGGAGGTTGCTGTGAGCTGTGATGCCATGCACTCTACCCAGGGTGATAGCTTGAGGCTCTGTCTCAAAAAAAAAAAAAAAAAAGGGCAAAGGATTTGAATAGACATTCCACCAAAGAAGACGTATATGTGGCCAATAAACACATGAAAGGCTCCTCAACATCTTTAGGGATTGGAAAAATGTAAATCAAAACCATAATGATACATTCTTTTCTGTGACTTCAATAAAATATATCTATATAAAGTTTCACTCTGTTTCCCTGAGTAGCGAACTATGGCATCATAGCTCACAGCAACCTCAAACTTGAGCTCAAGTGACCTGTTTGCCTCAGCCTCATGAGTGGTTGAGACCACAGGCACCCGCCATAAGGTCCAGCTAGTTTTTCTGTTTTTAGTAGAGACAGGTCTTACTCTTGCTCAATTTGGTCTCAAACTTCTGACCTCAGGTGATCCACCGGCTTTGACCTCCTAGAGTGTTAGGATTATAGGCATGAGCTACCTCACCTGGCCTCAGTAACAAAATTTGAAAACCCACAATGAAATGCTGCTTCATACCCACTAAGTTGGCTATAATAAAAAAAAAAAGACAGACAAAAACTATTATTGGTAAGAATGTGGAAAAATCAGAACCCTCATACATTGCTGGTGGAAATGCAAAATTGTGCAGGCATGTTAAAAAAACACTCTGGTAATTCCTCAAAAACTTAAACATAGACTTCGCATATGACCCAGCAATTCCACTTCTAGGTATACACCCAAGGGAATTGAAAATATATGTACTTACAAAAACTTGTACATGAATGTTCATAACATTCATTATCTATAATAGCCAAAAAGTGAAAACAAGGCAAATGTTCATCAACTGATGAATGGATAAGCAATATATGGTATATCCGTATGAGGAGATATCATTCAGCCATAAAAAGGAATGAAATACTACAACATGAGTAAATCCTGAAAATATTATACTAAGTGAAAGAAGCCAGACAAATGGCCACATATAGTATGATTCCATTTATATGAAACATCCAGAATAGGCAAATCCATACAGACACAGAAGATTAGTTGTTGGCAGGGGCTGGGAAGGAGGGGGATTGTGACTATTAACAGCTATGGAATTTCTTTCTGATGAGAATGTTCTGCTATTAGATAGTGGTGATGGTTGCACAACTTTATGAATATACTAAAAACCATTTAATTATACATATTAAAAGGATGAATTTTACCTTATGTGAATTATATCACCAAAAAAAAAAAAAAAAAAGAAAAGAAAAAGGATGCCTCTACTTTATTAGGTACTCATCCTGAATGCTAACTGCAGTTAAAATCAAGGTTGTATTTAGAGTCACCTGAAATCTGTATTATGTATGTATTATATGTTATATCGGGATTTACATGTATGTATATATACATATATATGTATGCATGTATAAAAACATAAATAAATAATTCAAATAATATTAAGAGTGTCAAAACTCAACCAGTCCCAACTAACTTGGCCAAGTTGAATTAAATTCTTGGAGGCTCCGGGCGGACTCCCGTGAATCTTTTTTTTTTTTTTTGAGACAGAGCCTCAACCTATCCACCTGGGTAGAGTGCTGTGGCTTCATAGCTCACAGCAACCTCCAACTCCTGGGCTCAAG
>NW_003852505.1:2856906-2858131 GCF_000181295.1 Otolemur garnettii | reverse complement strand
CACCACAACGCCCGGCTATTTTTTGGTTGCAGCCGTCATTGTTGTTTGGCGGGTCTGGGCTGGATTCGAACCTGCCACCTTAGGTGTATGTGGCTAGCGCCTTAGCCACTTGAGCCACAGGCGCCGAGCCGACCCCCGTGAATCTTAGGCAGATGGGAACGCCCGGAAGTTTATGCCTCTACTACTAACACGTGACGAGCGTAGCCGTTGAGAAAGGCTCAAGGCGCGCGTGTGACGTCATATCTGCGCGATCCTCTTCCTTGGCGTAGAATTTTCCTGGTGTTTCCCCGAACTATGCCGAAAGTAGTGTCGCGGTCGGTAGTTTGCTCCGACACCCGGGACCGGGAGGAATATGACGACGGCGAGAAGCCCCTCCACGTGTACTATTGTTTGTGCGGCCAGATGGTCCTCGTGCTGGGTGAGTAGTAGGGAGCTGGGTGGCGTCTGGGAGGAGCTAGACTTTGGGTTATTAAGCACGAATTTCCTCTGGCTGTGATCAGGGAGTCACTTCTCGTTGAACATTGATGGACTTTCCCTCCCTACGAAATCCTTTTTGCATATCTTCGCTCCTCTCCAAGGGCTTCCCCCCGCCCTCTGTTTTCTGTTTAACCTTGTGACTCTGCATGCAGACCTCCCTCAAAACTAAACTTCTAGCACTCGGGGAGGTGGAGGCGGGCGGATCGCCTGAGCTCAGGGGTTCGAGATCCCCTTGAGCAAGAATGAGACCCAGCCTCTAAAAATAGCCGGGCTGCTGCCTGTAGTTCCAGCTACTCCGGGGGCTGAGGCCAGGAGTCAGGTCGCTGTGAGCTATGACGCCAGGGCACTCTACCGGGGGCGACAAAATGAGACTCTGCCCCCCAAAAAACAAAATCTAAACTCCTCTTTGAGGAAAATAAGTATTGTATCTTTCTCTCAATCCACTGTCTTCAAAAACTACCGCCTCTAGAAACTATGACTGCGGTTGCAGCTGGCTCCAAAGATGCTCTAATAGCTCTCAATTTAGAATAAGTGAAAATACAACCCTCCTTTGGTCCTGTTTTCTCCTCCAGCTATAGCTCCATTTCATTGCTGCTTTCATAGCAAAATTTCTCAATAGAATTACCTATACTGGCTGTCTTCTGCCTCCTCATTTCTCATTCCCTCTTGATCTCATTTGGAGCAGGTTTTTCTTCTCACCTCTTCATCTAAAATTCTTAGCCATATTTGGTTTTTTTTTTTTTTTTTT
>NW_003852505.1:2851860-2855942 GCF_000181295.1 Otolemur garnettii | reverse complement strand
ATTGTTGTTTGGCAGGTCCGGGCTGGGGATTCGAACCCGCCACCTTAGGTGTACGTGGCTGGCGCCTTAGCCGGTTGAGCTATAGGTGCCGAGCCAGGTCTGACTACTTCTTACCACCTCTGTTTCTCCCACTCTAATCTAAGACATCATCTCTCAGTCAGATTAGCATCATAATCTCTTGCTCTCCCTGCCTCCATTCTTTGTCCCCACTGATCTATCTTCCACACAGCAGCCAGGGGCCTGTTGAAAACTGGTGGTTTCATATAACACTGAGGATAAGTCCATACCAAGATCCTACATGATCAGGCCTCGAGCTACCTCTCAGACTTCATCTAACAGTCTTGCCCTTGCTTATTGCACTCCAGTCATAGTGGTCTTCTTGCTTTTTTTCTCCATCATGTCAAAAATGTTCCTGCCCCCCAGGGCATTTGGAATTGGTATTTTTTCTGCCCCCCAAACTTTTCCCTTAGTGCTTCTTTACTACATACAGGTCTGCCAAAATACCACTTCTTTAGAGATCTCTTCCCTGACTACCTTATCTAAAATAGCATCTCTGTCACTGTTTGTCCTCATAACCTGCCTAATTTTCCTTGGTAGCACTTGCCACTATCTGAGATGACTGTTTATTCTCTCACCCTCCCTAATTTTTTTTATTAGCACTCATCATTCCCCAAAATAACTTCATATAATTATTATTTTAAAATAATTCTTCCTCTTCCCCTAGAATATAAGCTTCATCAGAGCAGGGACTTTGATACTCTGTTCTTTACTGAATTCTCTAGTGTTACAATAGTACTTTGTACACAGAGGGCCTTCACATATTTATTTAACAAATGACTTCTTGATAAGGAAATGTGGTGGAAAGAGTGTGGGCTTTTGAATCATTTAGAGTTGGGTCTGAATTCTTATTCTGCTTCTTATTAAGCACATAGTAGATCACTTACCCTTTCTAATTCTCAATTTCCTCATCTTTAAAATAGGAATAATAGGCCAGGAGTGGTGGCTCATACCTGTAATCCTAGCACTCTGGGAGGCCGAGGTGGGTGGATTGCCTGAGCTCACGAGTTGAAGACCAGCCTGAGCAAGAGTGAGACCCCCCTCTACTAAAAAGAATGAAAAACTGAGGCAAGAGGATCGCCCCAAGAGTTTGAGGTTGCTATGAGCTGTGACACCACAACACTCTACCAAGGGTGACAAAGTGAGACTCTGTGTCAAAAAACAAAAGTAAAAAAAAAAAAATAGGAATAATAAACATCTGCATTAGCCATTTATTTTGAAGAGTAAATGAGCGAATGTGCTAACTGCCTAGTGTTCTCTTAACATCTCTCTCCACCTCCTGTTTATCTCTAATTACAGTATTCTGACCACTTGACTTTCTCTGTGATCCTTAAGTACTTAATTTGCATTATATGAATATTCAGTCTGCTTTATGACTATACCTAATTTGTTTCCTGTGTGTTTTCATCATTTTCAGATTAAAACTCCTGCAAGTAGGAGGGTCATTTGCATACTATATATAATCATATCCCCTACCTTCTCTGTCCTTTTCTTAGCACATACCCACTTTCCCTAATGCCTTCCTCATTCCAGGATGCTTAATTGTCTCTTCTGATTCTAATGCATTATAACACAAACCAGGTGTACTATGATCTCAGAAATACTTGTAGAGACCTGAATTGCTGTGTTGGAAAGGACTTTTAAAATAATATAATCCACTCATCTTTCAAATACAGAAAAAGTCCCTGAAGGAGGAAGCGATTTGCAAATCACTAGGATAGTAATTGTCTCCTGACAGTAAGTCATTATTAGTTGGAAAATTCGGTAATAGGTTTCAATAAGCATAGTAATTCTAATAGAAAATTATAGTACGAATGACTCAACTGAAAACTTCTGATTGGCTCAAGATATTTTGCAGTGACTTTAGTGACCAAATCTTTCTCCATTTCTTCAGACTGTCAGTTAGAGAAATTGCCCATGAGGCCGCGGGACCGGTCCCGTGTGATTGATGCTGCCAAACATGCCCACAAGTTTTGTAACACAGAAGATGAGGAGACTATGTATCTTCGGAGGTAAGAGGTTGATATTCTATGTCTAGGATTTCCCTATTGTGTTGGGTCTATTTCTGAAGAATATAAATATCCCATCTAGTGTTGAACAGATCATCTAATTAGGCCCAATACTTTGACATTTGTGATAGTTTTCTAACTTCAGTTAATTCAGCAATACTTTTATTATGCTTGTTGAAATGGTGCTGAGATATGATTCCATTGCTCTTTGATTTGATTTGTAACCGAATTACAGGTTTTTTTTTTTTTTTTTTGAGACAGAGCCTCAAGCTGTCCCCCTGGGCAGAGTGCTGTGGCATTACAGCTCACAGCAACCTCCAACTCCTGGGCTCAAGCAAGTCTCCTGTCTCCGCCTCCCAAGTAGCTGGGACCACAGGCGCCTGCCACAACGCCCGGCTATTTTTTGGTTGCAGCCGTCATTGTTGTTTTTTTGGCGGGTCCGGGCTGGGGATTCGAACCTGCTACCTTAGGTGTACGTGGCTGGCGCCTTAGCCGGTTGAGCTATAGGCGCCAAGCCCGAATTACAGTTCTGAATGAGTTTATTCAACCTGTAATCTTTTGGAACATACCAGGTACCTGGTGCTGAGCTAGGTACTGGAACTGTGAAGATGAATAAGGTATGATCTTTACCATTAAAGAGCTCATGGCTCAGTGAGGAAATGGTCTACCATTGTAATAGGAAGATATACTGGTGTTGTGAACAAAAGGTTATGGGAAAATAGGTGTGAGTGGGTCATTTTGCTTGAATAGTGGTGTGATGATGTTTGTGTTGGGCCTGAACTAAAATTTCACCAGGTAGATGAATGGGATGAGGAGCATTCCAAGTGGAGGGACTGTAGAAACATTAAAAGTATCAAACATGGTATACTTGACAAATGAATAGTCCTTTGTGGCTGGAGCATAGGTTACTTCACAAGAAGGCCTTCAGATATACTGGGATGAGGACAGAGTAAAATGCTCAAGTGGACAAGTTTGGACTTTATAGGCAATGAAGAGCCATCTCCATTTTACAAGGAGGTGAGTAGAGTGATATGGTTAGATCTGATTTAGATTTGGGAGTCTTTGGTACCGTAGAACCTCTGTAAGTTGACCACCCAAGGTACTGTAACAAACTGGTCAACACTCAGAGGTGGTCAACATAAACAACTAGGCCTAGGGTGGTGGCTGTGGCTCAAGGAGTAGGGCATTGGCCCCATATGTCAAGAGTGGCGTGTTCAAACCCAGCCCTGGCCAAAACAAAAACAAAAACTACAAAAACAAACAAAAAAAGAACTAGGCCTACTGTACTGATATGTGCATGTGGGGTATGTCTGGTCTTTGATAATTAGGTCAACTCGAGTTGGTTGATGTAGGGAGATTCTTCTGTATATATTGGTAATTGAAACCTGAGAAGGAATAAAGAGTGTGGATCAAGAAGAGAGGACTGAAGGTTTAAAAGGTATATAAAAGAATTGGAATAGAACCAGGAGAATGTAATGATGTGGCAAACAAGGGAGGAGGGAGTCTTAAGAAGTGTGTATGGGGGTCGGGGGATCGGCACCAACAGATGTCAGATACCACAGAAAGGTCAATCCTAGGAAATCAAAAGAACCATCCATTCATTCAGCAAATACTTCATTTACTGATCTTCTACCGTGTACCAAGTACTGTCCTAAAAGCCTGGACTGTACCAGTTTCAGTTTGCTAGAGCTTCCATGATAAAATAACACAATGGGTGGCTTAAAACAGCAGAAATTAATTGCCTCATAGTTCTAGAGCATAGAAATTTGAAATCAGGGTATTGGTAGGGCTGTGCTCTCTCTAAAGCAGTGATTTTCAACTGGTGTGCTGCGAAAATTTTTAAAGATTAGTAATTAGGCTCGGCACCTGTGGCTCAACTGGCTAAGGCGCCAGCCACATACACCTAAGGTGGCGGGTTTGAATCCAGCCTGGACCCGCCAAACAACAACGTTGGCTGCAACCAAAAAATAGCCGGGCGCTGTGGCGGGCGCCTGTGGTCCCAGCTACTTGGGAGGC
>NW_003852505.1:2843026-2850916 GCF_000181295.1 Otolemur garnettii | reverse complement strand
ATTCTCTTGCCTCAGCCTCCCAAGCAGCTGGGACTACAGGTGCCCACCACAATGCCTGGCTATTATTTTGTTGCAGTTTGGCTGGGCTGGGTTTGAACCCGCCACCCTTGGTACATGGGGCTGGCGCCCTGCCCACTGAGCCACAGGCACCACCCCAAATCATGTAATTTGTGTTCTTAGGTTCCCTGATCTAAAAAGTAAGAATAAATAAAATGACTTACTTCACAGGGTTGTTGTGAAAGTTAAATGAGTTGATAACATGCATACTTTAGAATAGCTCCTGGCACACAGTTAAAGTTGCATAAGTGGTGCTGCTGTTATTAGTACACCTACTATTGCTACTGTGATTATAAATCTATACTCTTCTCCTCTCCCTCTGTCAGGGAGATACTGGCCATATTAGGGACTCAGTAAATGTTTTCTGAGGGAAGAAGGGAAAGTTTAACCAGTTGATCCTATGAAATGAAAACTTCTGAAAGAGCCTTTTAGCATTTGAAGAAATGAGGTTGATAGGTTATGAGACTAGTTCATATCTTTCTATTTTTTAATTTTCATTTTCTTTGCAGGCCTGAAGGCATTGAGCGACAATACAGGAAAAAGTGTGCAAAGTAAGTATGAACAGTGTGCGTTTCTCCAAGACAAGTAGAGGCACAATGTGTTAGAAAAATAATTATTTGGATACGACCTTTTGTTTTGTCTTTATTCTTATAATCTCAGCTGCCTTCACACTTTCAACTACATACAAATACTAATATGCTCCCTGAAAAGGCTAATCAAAGTTATATCCCTGACCAGTTGGCCACAAAAGATGGGTTTTTAGCATAGTAAATTTTTTAAAAAGTGATGTAATTATACATAGTAAAATTTGCTCATTGTGAATGTATGATTTGATGAGTTTTGACGAAAGTACACAGTCATGGCTCGGCACCCATAGCACACTTATAACACTAGCCACATACACTGAGGCTGGCGGGTTCAAACCCAGCTCCGGCCAGCTAAACAATAATGACAACTATAACCAAACAGTAGCCAGGCATTGTAGTGGGCACCTGTAGTCCCAGCTACTTGGGAGGCTGAGGCAAGAGAATTGCTTAAGCCCAAGAGTTGGAGGTTGCTGTGAGCTGTGATGCCATGGCATTCTACCCAGGGCGACATAGTGAGACTCTGTCTCAAACATAAAATAAAATAAAATAGAAAAATAAAGTTTTTTTAAAACAGTCATGTAACACCACCACTACCCTGATGTAAAACATTTATAGCACCCCCTCTGCCCTCTGTAGTCAGGCTCCTTCCTTCACTCCTTCCCCTGTCAGGCACTGGTCTGCTTTCTGTCACTGTGGTTTTGCCTTTCTTAAAATTTTTTATAAATTCTATAATAAGTATAATATTTATTTTTTTGCACATGATCTGTGAGTATAATGCTTTGGGGATTCATCCAAGTTATGTATGTGAATCAATCACTTGTTCCGCTTTATTGCTGATTAGTAGTTTGTTGTCTATTTGTTTACCCATTCACCTGTTGAAGGACATTTGAGTTGTTTCTGGTTCGGGCTATTACCAATAACGCTTCTGTAAATATTATAGCATAAATCTTGATGGAAACATGTGACTTGCATTTTGAGGCCTCCCAGAGATTCACTGTGCTGTTTGCAGGTGTGGACTGCCACTCTTCTACCAGTCCCAGCCAAAGAATGCTCCTGTGACTTTCATTGTGGATGGAGCAGTAGTCAAGTTTGGCCAGGGTTTTGGGAAGACGAATATATATACTCAGAAACAAGAGCCTCCTAAGAAGGTAATTATCAGTGAAGGAGACAGATTTGGCTAGATTTTTAGATAAGACTATGGTGCACAAACAGTTGCCCTTACACATGCACGCTTGCTTGCTTGCTTTTCTCTTTCTTTCTTTTCTCCTTGAGAGGTAGATTCTTTATTAAGAACATGCCATTTTTGTGTATGAGCAGCTGTTATAGAATTGCAGTACCTATATTATGTGTTCTTTTCTTATTTCCTACAGTTGCCTTGTGAGTTTTTAGTCACATTTCTTTCCTTCAAAATTTCTTCTTTTTCCAGTGTGAACAATTAAAAACTGAATGAATTCAACTGATTTTTCATGGATCATCTTGTGGTAAAATAGGCTAATTCTTACTCTGCCACTCTAGGTGATGATGACCAAACGAACTAAAGACATGGGCAAGTTCAGCTCTGTCACTGTGTCGACCATTGATGAAGAGGAAGAGGAGATTGAGGCTGTAAGTGCTTCTCCTCTCAGGGGAGATGGAATTTGGGGTGGGGAGTTGCAGAGGAAAGGGGACTCTAGATCAGGGAAATTAGAGACTTTGCCTTTAGACACTTCTCTGCTAGTAAGAAACTGTGACACTGGGCTAGTTCCTATTTCCCTGGATCTTAGAGAGATCCATATAATGAGAGCAAGGGAGTTGGATGAGGTCAGTGATTTATTTTTTTCATACTATTTTTTGAGATGCCTTAGAAAGCAAAGCCCTTATCCCGTTTCATTTTAAAAACTGTTGGACTGAATTATTTCTGGTCCATTTTATTTTATTCTATTTTATTTATTTATTTATTGAGACAGAGCCTCACTATGTTGCCCTCAGTAGAGTGCCATGGCATCACAGCTCACAGCAACCTCCAACTCTTGGGCTCAAGCGATTCTCTTCCCTCAGCCTCCCAAGTAGCTGGGACTACAGGTGCCTGCCACAGTGCCTGGCTATTTTTTTTGTTACTGCAGTTGTCCTTGTTTTAGCTGGCCCAGCTGGGTTCGAACCCACCAGCCTCAACATATGTGGCCGTTGCCCTACCGACTGAGCTAGGGTGCTGCCCTATTTTATTTTTTTAAGACAGTCTCACTCTGTCTCTCTGAGTAGAGTGCTGTGACATCATACTCACAACAACCTTAAACTTCTGGGTTCGAATGATCCTTGCGCCTCAACCTCCCAAGTAGCTAGGACTACAGGCATCCACCACAATGCCTGGCTAGTTTTTCTGTTTTTAGTAGAGAGAGGTATTGCTCTTGCTCAGGGTGAGTGGTCTTGAACTCCTGAGCTCCGGTGACCCACCTACCTTAGCCTCCCAGAGTGCTAAGATTACAGGCATGTGCCACCGTGCCCGGCCTCAGTTCCCTTTTAATCCAGTTCTGATGGCTTGTGAATCTGTCCTTAATAGTAGACGCAATTGCCTTTATGGTACTTCTGTATAATGATGTTTACTAAGAAATGTTATCTGTTATTTTACAAATGTTTTTGATTGAAACCTGAACTCTCCTGGATTATTGAAAAGGTGTAAAGTTGAAAGGAAGCATAGCCCTGCCATTTCAGTAATGATTTCATGCTTTAAGTAGTATAAATTACTATTTCTGGTCTTTGTTGTTATTCCTCAACAAGGCTGCTGGTTTAAGGATGCTTCTTTTTTTCCTTCAGAGAGAAGTTGCTGACTCATACGCACAGAATGCCAAAGTGATTGAAAAACAGCTGGAGCGCAAAGGCATGAGCAAGAGGCGACTGCAAGAGCTGGTGAGTGGCTTGGGGTAGCAAGGTGATTGTTTGGATTTCTTAGTCTGAAAGACCTTTTAGCGGGTAGGGAAACCCTTAGAAAGTCTTCTGGGAGTTATTAGGGTAGTTGGGCCGCCAGCTTTTTAACCCTGGTCTGTGACTGTTGGTATACTGCTCTGTAGGAGTAACTGCAGGATCTAGGCCCCTTATCATGATACTTGTTAGATAGCCTTAACTATGATATTTCAGAATACTACTTGTGATCCAAGGTCAGGGTATTTGGATGCTCTCCTTGGAAACGATGGCTAGGATAGTGCTACCTTGTGGTACCAAAATTGGCACTGATCATTGCTTCTTAAAGCTCTGGTGGTTTTTAGCATTAGTCAGGGGATCGTCTTAGAGCATGTACATCTATATATGATGGTGCCTAGATTTTTCCTTTTTTGATAATAATTTACTTAAAATATTTCGCTAAAATGAGACATCACTTCTTTGGTGCCTCATCGAAAGGTATATCAGTCTTTCCTCTATCAGTCGTTCTGGAATTTTGGTGACAGTTAGTAGGTCCTGGCTGTAGCTTTACCTCGCCACAGTGGTTTAGAGCAGTGTTTCTCAGACTTTCTAAGGTGCAAGACCAGTGCTTGCTTTTTTCTTTTTTAAATTTCCAGTTTTTTCATGAACAGATTTGTAATTTATAAAATACAATAAAAATAAATTTGCCTCTATTTTTATTAGATTATTTTATTTTATTGCTCTGTCAAATTGCTATAAAAGTTTCTAAATGTTGGGCGGTGCCTGTGGCTCAAAGGAGTAAGGCGCTGGCCCCATATGCTGGAGGTGGCGGGTTCAAACCCAGCCCTGGCCAAAAACTGCAAAAAAAAAAAAAAATTTTTTTTTTCTAAATGGTTACTCTCAATTTTTATACATATCTTACAGGGACGGATAACAAACAGTTCATGGACCACACAACTTCAAGTAGCACTGTTCTAGAATTATATTCTTTTTCCTGTTCTGGCAAGAAGAATATATTGGTATCATGATAATGATTCCCTCAGCCCTTGAGGGGCAGGGTGCTGGGGCTGCTAGAATCCTGCACTGATTTCCTTTAGCTGCAGTCTTGTCTATTTTACTTGTTTTGCCTACAGATACCATTTTCTATGTGTGCTATAACATTAGAAAGGTTGGAAAGCAGTCATTAGAGATGCATAATAATTTTAGAACCACTCTTTGAGTTCATACGTTAAATGAGCATCGAGAGCGTGTTGGGCTAGGTGTGGTGGCTCACACCTGTAATCCTAGCACTCTGAGGACAAGGCAAGTGGATTGCTTGAGCTCAGGAGTTCAAGACCAGCCTGAACAAGAGCGAGACCCCATCTCTACTAAAAATAGAAAAACTAGCCATGCCTTGTTGTGGAAGCCTGTAGTCCCAGCTACTCGGAAGGTGGAGACAGGAGGATCACTTGAGCCCAAGAGTTTGAGGTTGCTGTGAGTTACAGTGACACCATGGCACTCTACACGGGGCAACAGAGTGAGACTGTCTCAAAATTAAAAAAAAAAAAAGGAGAGGGAGAGTGTTTGGGGTTGTTAAAATAAGGAAGAAGAATAAAAATAAGAATATTGTGTCATGTATCAAGACATATGATGTATGCTTTTTTTTTTTTTAACTTTCCAGGCTGAACTTGAAGCCAAGAAAGCAAAAATGAAGGGGACTTTGATAGACAACCAGTTCAAATGACCGACACCTTTCTCTGAGCCCGGATTAGAGGCAAGCATTTAGATGAGGAAGAAAAGTAACTGCTTGATTACATGGACCGATTCCTTTTTATGCCCCAGCAGAAGACTTTACATTGCTTCCCGCTGACTCTCCTACATGTAGTGAGATCTTTAGCTGAGTCCATTTGACCTGCCTCTTGGATAGAGATCTTTCTAAAATATTTCTGAATATAGATTTTCTGAACTATTTTTTGTCCATTTGATGTAAACTTCAGTTATGTAGAAGCTATGAATAGATCAGTGCTTGGGTGTCTTTAGTTTCTAAAATGGCTTTTTTATTCCTTCAAAGTTAATGTTTAAAGATTTTTTTGAAAAAATTTTATGGTGTATCATAGAGAAAAGCAGCATGAATTACTTTTAGTTTCAGCAAGTCAGATCCTTTTAAGTAACTCCATCTCAGTTCTTAGAATTAGCTATGGTTTGAATCTTTCTACCATCAGAGAAGATTCATTAAAAGCTAAAATCTGAGCTGAGTGAGGTGGCTCACATCTGTAATCCTAGCACTCTGGGAGGCTGAGGTGGGAGGATCACTTGAGCTCAGGAGGTCCAGACCAGCCTGAGCAAAAGTGAGATCCCACCTCTGCTAAAAATAGAAATAAGTTAGGCAATAATTGTTGGGTGCCTGTAGTCCCAGCTACACAGGAGACTGAGGCAGGAGGATTGCTTGGACCTAGCAGTTTGAGGTTGCTGTGCACTAGGATGATGCCCTGGCACTCTAGCCTGGGGCAATAGAGTGAGACTTTGTCTCAAAAAGAAAAAAAATACTATGATGGTTGCATAGTTCAGCAGATTGAATAGTGAAGAAATTAACCATTTGTCTGATATATCTGGGGAAAAAAGAAATTTAAATTAAAAAAAATAAAAAATAGCCAAAATCTATATTAAGCTTCCTTTACTTCAAACATTGAAGCTATAGGTGAGCCATCCCATATTAGACTTTATACCTAAGGCAAAACCAGATTACAGTGAGGGGGTAGTATAGCTCAGGTCTGCATGAAAATAGGGCCTCAGTAAGTAACCCAAGGGAGCTACCATTTATTCAGGCAGCTAGCTAAAAGTACTGCTTCCCCGTGTGGGTACATCTGATGGAGACAGTAGAGATCAAGAAATGATACTGAGATAACAAAATTATCTGTTGGGTATCTTTTATTTTACATTTGCTAGTTGCAGAGGAGTGTTGTATATATAGATTTTATTTTATGTTACACTGCTTCAGTGATCTCAGTGTCCCCATGTTTGTATCCAATGTTTTTATCTGTTTACCTGTATTACAAGGTGTTAGGACAGGAGGTGTGTTGACCTCCTTGTTGTATCTACAAGAAGTTAGACTTAGTAGGTACAACTTCCAAGGCATGTTTGTGAGGTGCTGCTGG
Source organism: Otolemur garnettii (assembly GCF_000181295.1). NCBI lineage: Eukaryota > Metazoa > Chordata > Mammalia > Primates > Galagidae > Otolemur > Otolemur garnettii. The sequence goes on along the minus strand of NW_003852505.1, from coordinate 2,844,264 downwards.
GAAATACTAGGGCAGTTTTCTTTGCTTTTTTTCTGATTTTCTTATTTGCAAGGAAAAGTAGGTTGGATGTGAGCTAGCAAGAACTAGGAAACAGGGATGGGAATCCTGGGAGGTCCTTGATGGGTTAGGTTATCATCTTCCCAATTACTCTCCTGCATCTAATGAGGTCTTTCTTTCCACTTCATTTCTTGTCCTCATTCTGAGAAAGAATTAACCATCATGTGCATGACCAGCCCTAACCTCCTCACAATTCTTTAACCTCAACTCCAGACATTGACCTTTACCTTTGCTCCACTTTAGCCACAATCTGGATATCATCTACACCACTTCTGAAATCTAATATTCTGTTCTCTGACCACAGTCTGTCATATGTACTCTCACAGGCTTACTTCCCTAGACCTATTTGTTTTATTTTTAGATTTAAAGGGTGATTATTTTTATTAGCAGTACTAATGAATAATAGCAATAGTAATCCTAGCTACTTTTTTTTTTTTTTGCAGTTTTTGGCCAAGGCTGAGTTTGAACCCACCACCTCCAACATATGGGGCCAGCACCCTACTCCTTTGAGCCACAGGCACCGCCTGACAAGTATTTCTTAATCTAAACTACGTAATAAGCCTATGATATATGATAGGTTTAACTGTTACCATTCTCATTTTAGAAATGATTACTCTGAGGCTCAAGAGTGTTTAAGTTTCTCAAGATCCACTGCCAGCAAGATAAAGCCAAAAAGCTGAGCTCGTAACTATGCTAAACTGCTTCTCCTGTGGACTTTTCAAAAAATACTATTTTTGAGAACAAATTGTAAGTTAATTTTCAGAAACCAAGTAAAGTGCAATGTGAAGACACACAGAGGACTCACTATAGCAAATGTGTGGTTACTTTTCTACATATTTTCTGAAATATTTGTTCTTAGGTACTAATCCTAAACTCTTTCAGCATCTAGTTCAAATTATGCTTTTTGCTTCATCTATAAAGAAAACACAGTACCTTTAGCACAAAGCAAGCATGTGCTCGTCATGATGTTTTACTCCTTTATATCAAAATAGTTAATAAAATAACAAAATAGTTTTCCTACTCTCTTTATTAACTTACAGTATTTTATTTATTTATTTATTTATTAGACAGGTTTCATTATGTTGCCCTCGGTAGAGTGCTGTGGCATCACAGCTCACAGCAACCTCAAACTCCCAGGCTTAAGCGATTCTCTTGCCTCAGCCTCCCCAGTAGCTGGGACT
>NW_003852505.1:2831686-2842028 GCF_000181295.1 Otolemur garnettii | reverse complement strand
AAAAAAAAAAAATTAATAAAAACTAGCCTGTCTTGACCATTTTAGAATCCTTATCACTGTAGATCATGTCCCCTTGTCTCTGATTTGTGACAGTTTCTTAATAGTGTCTTATGATTATAATTTGTATTTCCCTAATAACACAATGTTGAACATATGGGTTTTTTTAAACTGGTAAAACTAACATAAAATTCACCATCTTAACCAATTTCAATTGTGTAGTTCAGTAGTTATATTTATTCACATTATTGTGATACAGATTTCCAGATTTCCATACCATTAGATAACCCCTCCATTCTCTCTCCCTGCAGCCCCTGGTAACCATCCTTCTACTTTCTGTTTCTGTGAATTTGACTACTTTAGATACCTTATATAAGTGCAGTTGTATGGCATTTGTCTTATTGTGGCTAACTTATTTTACTTAGCTTCATGTCATCAGCGTTCATCCAGGTTGCAGCATGGAAAGATCTCATTCCTTTATAAGGCTGAGTAATATTCCTTTATACGCATATACTACATTTTGTTTATCCATTCATCTGTCTTTGGACATTTGGGTTACTTCCACCTTTTGCTATTATAATAAGGGCTATGAACATGGATATGTAAATACCTCTTTGAGACCGTTTTGAATTCTGATATATACCCAGATGTGGGACTGCTGATAGTTCTACTTAAAAATTTTTAGGAGCCCTATACTGTTTTCCACAGCAGTTGTACCATTTTATAATCTTATCAGCAGTGCACAAGGGTTCCAATTTCTTAACATCCTAACCAACACTTGTTATTTTCTGGGGTTTTAATTTTTTATTTTTTTGGCCAGACATAGTGGGTCATACCTATAACTTAGCACTCTGGGAGGCCAAGACAAGTGGATTGCCAGAGCTCATGAATTCGAAACCAGCCTGAACCAGAGCAAGACGCCATCTCTAACAATAGCCAGGTGTCGTGGTGGGTGCCTGTAGTCCCAGCTACTTGGGAGGCTGAAGCAAGAGAATCACTTGAGCCCAAGAGTTTGAGGTTGCTGTGAGCTATGATGCCATGGCACTCTACCACGGGGGACAAAATGAGACTCTAGCTCTAAAGTAAATAAATGATTTTTTAATTTTTTTCAGCTACCCCATTTATTGATGATGGAATTATACTGGGAAACAATCACTATAAAAGAACAATCTTTTGAATAGTTTACTAAGTAGAACATTTCTTTGAAACATAACATGCAAAAGATTGTCAAATATGTCAATATAGAAACCCTTGGATTTATAGACAGTGCTGATTTTCACAAATTCCACTCCCACATCAAGCAATTATTTTGTGTGATTTCTTTTGGTTTCTTTAATACCTGTGTCTCAGAATAATGAACTCTTATCTTAGCTGAGCTTCTTGAAATAGATTTGCTCACACTGAGAAGTATGAAAGAAGTTATTTTTGGTCAGTGGGTGAGTACTCATACTTAGTAATAAATGAAGGTGACAAACAGGTATTCTCAGCTTTACCTAAATTCTTTTGTTTGTTTCTGATCAGTTTTAAAACTCAGAAAAGGAGGTATTTATATTAGGTGCAGATCTTTTAGCAACATTAACCTCAAAACTGGTAATAATAATATATTAGTCTAGTCAGCAATCATGTTAAAATTAACATAACAGTGGTTTTTTTTTGCAGTTTTTTTGGCCAGGGCTGGGTTTGAACCCGCCACCTCTGGCGTATGGGGTCGGTACCCTACTCCTTTGAGCCACAGGTGCCGCCCTAACACTGTTGACAAATAATATAAAAAATAAACTTATTTTACCTCGTATTTAATTTTAAAATCCTATACCTTAGCTAACGGTTAGACAGAATGGGTCCTTATGGAAACAAAGCAAGCTTTAACTGTTTCTTCACTTCTGAGAGAAAAATGTGACCTACTTTTAATCAGGAAAGTATAACTGCATTTTTAAGAATTATCAAAATGTCAGCTTTTGAGAATGTAGCGTAAGTATATAAAACTAATACTTTTTGCTATATCATACATTGAAATATATTTAGATATAAAAATCTCAAAAATCTAATTGTATTTCAAAGCTATATGTCTATTTATATTACAAGAGAGATGAGTATGTAAACAGAGAAAAGTTGTGCCTTAGTCTTCTTTTTTTTTGAGACAGAGCCTCAAGCTGTCCCCCTGGGTAGAGTGCTATGGCATCACAGCTCACAGCAACCTCCAACTGCTGGGCTCAAGCAAGTCTCCTGCCTCTGCCTCCCAAGTAGCTGGGACCACAGGCGCTCGCCACAACGCCCGGCTATTTTTTGGTTGCAGCCATTGTTGTTTGGCAAGCCCGGGCTGGATTCGAACCCGCCAGCTCAGATGTACGTGGCTGGCGCCTTAGCCGCTTGAGCCACAGGTGCTGAGCTGAGCCTTTCTTTTCTAAAGAGATATTCAATCCATAATTCTCAGATGGTTTATAACTTAATATATTGAAAACTTCTACAATTTGTAATTGCCACAATTACAAAGAAAGTTTTAGATAAGACAGCCTTTTAAACACAGACTGGTGTTGTACTTAGGCCCAGTATTTATTTATTTAAATCATCTATGACATTTGTAAAATTTTTCAAATTTAGGAAAGTGTCTTTATGGCTTCTTTCAATTAAACCTATTTCTCCAAAATATTCCATTTACACACTTAAGTACAACTGGACGAATAAGGTTATTGGCACACAAAATGAAGAGTTTTCCTTTCACATTAAAATTATATTTATGGGATGGTGCCTGTGGCTCAAAGGAGTAGGTGCCAGTCCCATATGCCGGAGGTGGTGGGTTCAAACCCAGCCCCAGCCAAAAAACTGCAAAAAAAAATTATATTTATGATTCCTGAAAACAATTTGGAAAAGAATGTTAACAGTTTGTTGCTTTGTTATGCCTTTTTTTCAATGTTAAATACTCTAGTTTTGCAGTTTTAAGTTCTACTTTTCCTTTTGTCTTCAAACAGACTCTTCAGCATATACACTTGAATGGCTGACACACCACCATGACCACTAAATTAACCATAGACCAGAAGTTGACTCTATCAAAGTTGCTTTCTTGTATGTTTCGATCATGAGCTTCAAATGCTCTAAGCAGAGTTTGTAGATGACCACTTTTGCTTAGTCTGGACTTGATGCTGTCGATGGATTCCAGTACGTCTTCCAGTTTCATATCCAACTAGGTTCCTCAGTGAAAGATTATTCAACGTTTTCTATTGTTTCTGGCTTTAAGTTCAGGTCCATCTTAAAATAGCTAAGTAAAACATCACTCACTTTTTCATTTTCTGATAAATCACTTTCATCTGTTAAATTTTCTTCCACACTACTATTTCCATATTTCAAATTCCAATTTGGAGCAGATAAAAGTTTCACCATTTGTTTTTCTATAGTTGAACATGAATATATATATATATATTTTGAGACAGAGCCTCAAGCTATCCCCCTGGGTAGAGTGCCGTGGCATTACAGCTCACAGCAACCTCCAACTCCTGGGCTCAAGCGAGTCTCTTGCCTCCGCCTCCCAAGTAGCTGGGACCACAGGCGCCCGCTGCAACGCCCGGCTATGTTTTGGTTGCAGCCGTCATTGTTGTTTGGCAAGTCCGGGCTGGGGATTTGAACCCACCACCTTAGGTGTACGTGGCTGGCGCCTTAGCCAGTTGAGCTGTAGGCGCCGAGCCTGAACATGAATTGATATGAAGCTCATTTCTGTCCTTAAAGTCTCCATCAGCATAGGGCCAGCAACCTAATGAAACTGGCAATCCAGGCTCAGGACCAGCTTGCTTATCAGTTGAAGCCCTTGTCAATGAGTCATTGAAAGTAAAAAGCCTTACAGGATTACTGGTTACAGTAAAGCCAGTTTCCATTGAAGATTTTTTGAATTCCTTATTCTCCATAGTATTTCCTTTGTTAAGAGGATAACACCAAAACTGAAATGTCCCTGTTTCGTATTCTGCTGCACTAATCCTATCCAAGTGGGAAGTTTTTATTTTCAGAAACAGGTACTTCTGAATCCAAATTTCAGGGAGATAAGTTCTCATGAGAGATGTTTGATACACATAGGTTGGTGCTGTAGTTCTAATTTTCATATATATATATATATATATTTTGAGACAGAGTCTTACTATCACTCTTGGTAGAGTGCTGTAGTGTCACAGCTTACAGCAACCTCAGACTCTTTTTTTTTTTTCCTGAGACAGAGCCTCAAGCTGTCACCCTGGGTAGAGTGCTGTGGCATCACAACTCACAGCAACCTCCAACTCCTGGGCTCAAGCGAGTCTCCTGCCTCTGCCTCCCAAGTAGCCGGGACCACAGGCGCCCGCCACAACACCTGGCTATTTTTTGGTTGCAGCCATCATTGTTGTTTGGCAGGCCAGGGTGGATTCAAACCCGCCACCTTAGGTGTATGTGGCTGGCGCCTTAGCCACTTGAGCCACAGGCGCTGAGCCCACAACCTCAAACTCTTGGACTTAAGCAATTCTCTTGCCTCAGCCTCCTGAGGAGTGGTGGGTGCCTGTAGTCCCATTGTCCTCCCCAACGTCCTCTCTGAAGGCACTGCCACTCTGAGGCCCAGGCCATTCTACCTGTGGGATGAATGGCTTGGCTGGGGCTCCCTCCAACTTAGCCTTCCTGCGGCAGGAAGACAAGGCAGCAAGCAGCAGCTGGCCAGGCCATGGGTGCAGCACCCTCAGCTGTGAAGGGCCTGTGAGGCCCACGAGCCAGCACAGGGATGGGGTGGGTGTCATCCTGGGAACTAGAGTGGACCCAGAGAGGCCAGCCTCATCCAGGGCTGCAACTCTGAAGACTTCCCCATCGCCAGGTCTCCGGGCCTTTTGTGGGTTTTTAAGTAGTAACCATCATATGTATGAGATGGTGTCTCATTGTAGTTTTGCATTTATCTAATGATTAGTGATGTTGAGCATCTTGTTATATGCTTGTTGGCAATTTATATATCATCTTTAGAGCAATGTCTATTCAAGTCCTTTGCTCATTTTGTATTTGGCTATTTGATTTTTTTTTTTTTTTGCAGTTTTTGGCCAGGGCTGGGTTTGAACCTGCCACCTCCAGCATATAGGGCCAGCACTTTACTCCTTTCAGCCATAGACGCCACCTGGCTATTTGATTTTTTGTTATGAACTTATTTCATATGTAAGGTGACCAGATTTTAACATTCGTAAAGCGGGACACCATTGACCGGGGTGGGGGGTGGGGGGGGTGGCTGACAACAATGCCAACTTTGATAAGCAGTTCTCGATAATCACTTCCCAACAATTATTTGTTATTACAGTTTGACATTATAAAATTAACAAAAATAATATAAAACTCATATCCTGGCGAAATAGCCACATGGCAGTCGAAAACTGTATATTCCCGTACTGTTCTCCCACCCGTTTGTGCATTCTTTCTAAAAATCGGAACTTTTTTAAAATACTGTGGGACACGGGACAAATTGTTAAAAATCAGGACGTCTGGTCACCCTATTCATATGCCTTTGTACTTTAGTCAAAAATCAGGTCACTGTATTCTTTGGACTTTATATTTGGTCCCTTGTCCATCCTTTTTACCAATACCATGCTGTCTTGATTGGATTATTATAGCTTTATAGTAAGAAAGCTTTGAAATTGGGTAATGTGATTCTTCCAACTTTACTATTTTTTTAGAACAGTTTTTGGCTATTTTATCTCTTTTGCCTTTCCATTAGTTCCCACTTAAAGTGTCCAAAGAGAGATACATCATTTTTCATTGGCCAGAAATGCTTTTGTAGGCTAGGCGCCTGTAGCTCAGTGGCTAGGGTGCCAGCCACATGCACTGGGGCTGGTGGGTTTGAACCTGGATCAGGCCAGCTAAACAACAATAACTATGACAAAAAAAAAAAAATAGCTGGGCGTTGTGGTGGTTGCCTGTAGTCCCAGCTACTTGGGAGACCGAGGCAAGAGAATCACTTAAGCCCAAATGTTGGAGGTTGCTGTGAGCTGTGATGCTACAGCACTCTATTGAGGGTGACATAATGAGTCTCTGTCTCAAAAAACAAAATAAAACCAAAAAAATGCTTTTGTTGTAAGTTCAACAAAACCAATTACTATCTTTTAAGATATCATTTTGCATATGGATATTATTATTGCTTTCAAGAGTTAAACTTTTAGTGAATAAGCATCAATAAAAGAATTAAAATGTTTATATAGATGCAGAATTAATATTATCCATGTATAATGTGCATCCTTATTTTTCTTTTAAAAATGTGGACAAAAAAGTGTGCATTAATGGGCGGTGCCTGTGACTCATGGAGTAGGGTGCCAGCCCCATATACTGGGGATAGTAGGTTCAAGCCCGGCCCAGGCCAAAACTGCGAAAAAAAAAAAAAGTGCTTTAATATGTAGCACACGATGAAATATGGTAGCTGTTATTTAATGCCATGAGACAGAATTGCCAAAGATGTAAGTATAAATAGCAAAGGGAATAGGTATTCTTTTGAGACAGGGTCTCACTCTGTCACCTTGAGTAGAGTGCAATGGCATCATGTCAGGGCCCGGGACTGGCCAGGTCTTGGGCCCGGCTTAAGTAGGTTCCGGATGTGGACCACTAAACTACCTTGGAGAGAGAGAGAGAGAAGAAAGCAGTCTTCTTAGCATAGAGAGAGAGAGAGAGAGCGAGCGAGTGTGTCTTAGAGAGTAAAGCAGTCTTCTTAGCATAGATAGATCTTAGTCTTTGGCAGAGCTTGGTAATTTTCAGCAGAGACACCGTGCTGGCATTCTGCAGGCAGGAGAGGAGACAGAGTCAGAGTAAGTAAGTCCGTGATAGAAAGTGCACGCTTCCCGACTGCCTTCTCCTCCAGCCTAATATAAGGTTGATCTCATGCTTCTCAACACCACAGGTGTAGGGACTGCCAGTTCACCACTGCTCTCATCTCGCGAGCTCTCATGCTTGTTAGGCAAGCTAAATCTCTTTCCATGCCCTTTCCACCAAGGTGTTCCATTATTGAGCTACAGGTATTTCTTATAACTCTCACTCCTCCTAGCCATAAGCTATGTGGGCTGCTAAAGCATCATCCTAACTCAACTGCACCCTCCAACTCCTGGGCTCAAAAGTTTTTTATTCTGTAATTATTTTTTTTTTACAAACAGGTTCTTGTTCTACCACTCAGGCTGGGGTGCAGTGGTGTGATCACAGCTCCCTAGAGCCTTGAACTCCTGGGCGCAAGGAATCTTCTGCCTCAGACTTCTGAGGAGTTGGGACTACAGGCACATGCCTCCACACCTAGCTAAGAGCAATGTCTATTCAAGTCCTTTGCTCATTTTGTATTTGGCTATTTGATTTTTTTTTTTTTTTGCAGTTTTTGGCCAGGGCTGGGTTTGAACCTGCCACCTCCAGCATATAGGGCCAGCACTCTACTCCTTTGAGCCACAGACGCCGCCTAGCTAATTTTTTTTTTTTCAGAGACAGGGTCTTACCATGTTACTGAGGCTGGTCTCAAATCCTAGACCTCAAGTGATCCTCCTGTCTCAGACTCCCAAAGTGCAGGGATTATAGGCATGAACCACTGTGATTGGCCCAATATTGTTAAAATGTCCATACTACCCAAAGTAATTTACAGATTCAGTGGAATCTCTATCAAAATAACAATGACGTTCTTCACAGAAATAGAAAAAAAAAATCCTAATATTTGTATGGAACTACAAAAGACCTCAAATAGCCAAAGCAATCCTGAGCAAAAGGGAAAAAGTGGGAGGCATCATACTACCTGACTTCAAAATAGGCTACTGGCAGAGCATGGTGGCTCACGCCTATAATCGTAGCATTTTGGGAGGCCAAGGAAGGTGGATTACCTGACCTCAGAAATTCTTGAGACCAGCTTGAGCAAGAGCAAGACTCCATCTTTAAAAATAGCTGGGTATTGTGGTGGGTGCCTGTGGTCCCAGCTACTTGGAAGGCTGAGGCAAGAGGATCACTTGAGCCCAAGAGTTTGAGGTTGCTGTGAGCTATGACACCACAGCACTCTACGTAGGGTGACAAAGTGAAACTCTATCTCAAAAACAAAATCAAACAATAAAGCCAAAATAGGCTACAAAGCTCTAGTAACCAAAACAGCATGATACTGGCATAAAAACACACACATAGACCAATAGAGCAGAGTAGAGAGCCCCAAAATAATTCCATGCATCTATAGCCAACTTATTTTTGACAAAGATGCCAAGAGCACATATTGGGGAAGGTATACCCTCTTCGATAAATGGTGCTGAAAAAATTTATATCCACAGAAGAATGGAAGCTGACCCATCTCTCAATGTATATGAAAATAAAGACTGAAATCTTAAGACCCAAAACTATGAAACTACTGGAAGAAACCTAGGGGAAGCACTGCATGGTATTAGACCAGGCAAGAAACTTTTGCATATGACCTTGAAAGCACAGGCAATAAAAGCAAAAATAAATGGGATTACATCAAACTAAAAAGCTGCACATCAGAGGAAACAAATTCGAGATAAAACCTACAGAATGAGAGAAAATATTTGCAAACTATCTGACAAATGGTTAATATCTAGACTACATATGGAATTTTAATAAACAGCAAAAAAACCCAAATAATCTGATTTTTAAATGGGCAAAAGTTTTTTTTTTTTTTTTTAATAGAGACAGAATCTCAATTTATTGCCTTCGATAGAGTGCCGTGGCATCACACCTCACAGCAACTTCCAGCTCCTGGGCTTTGGCAATTCTCTTGCCTTAGCCTCCCGAGTAGCTGGGATTACAGGCGCCCGCCACAGCACCCGACTACTTTTTGTTGCAGTGTGTCTGGGGCTGGGTTCTAGCCCGCCATCCTCGGTATGTGGGGCTGGCGCCCTATCCACTGAGCCACAGGTGCTGTCCTGGGTAAAAGATCTTAATAGATATTTCCCAAAAGAAGACATACAAATGGCCAACAGGTATATGAAAAAATGATCAACATTGCTAATTATCAAGGAAATGCAAATATAAACCACAGTGAAATATTCCCTCACTGGAGTGGATATTATCAAAAAGACAAAAGATAAATGTTGACAAGGATGTGAAGGAATGGGAATCCTTATTCATGTCTCATGGGAATGTAAATTAGTAAAGGCATTTTGGACACAGCATGGAAGTTCCTTAAAAAATTAAAAACAGAACAGACATATGGCTCGGCGCCTGTAGCTCAAGCGGCTAGCGCACCAGCCACATACACAGGGGGTGGCAGGTTAGAGCCCAGCCCAGGCCCAAACAGTAATGACAACTACAGCCAAAAAATAGCCAGGTATTATGGCGGGCACCTGTAGTCCCAGCTACTTGGGAGGCTGAGGCAGGAGAACCACTTAAGCCCAAAGAGTTTGAGGTTGCTGTGATGGCATGGCACTCTACCAAGGGTGACATAGTGAGACACTGTCTCAAAAAAAAAAAAGGAAAGAAAAGAACTAACATATGATCCAGCATTCCCCCACTTAATGTACATCCAAAGGAAATCAAACTATTATATTGAAGAGTCAGTTGCACTCCCATGTTTAATGCAATACTATTCACAATAGTAAGAGATGGAATCAACCTAAGTGTCCATCAGAGGATGAATAGATAATGAAAATGTGGTAATATGGACAGTAGAATATTATTTATCCACAAAAAATAAAATACTGTCATTTGTGACAGTACGGATGACCTGAAGGGGCGGTATGTTAAGTGAAATAAGGCCAGACTCAGAAAGACAAATACCACATGATCTTACTCATATGTTGAACTTAAAAATGTTGATTTCATAGAAGTATAGAATGGTGGTTACCAGGGACTTAGGAGGGAAATTGGGAGGGTGTATGGAGAGAGGTTGTTCAACCAGTATAAGGTTACAGTGGGATAGGAGGAAGAAGTTCTGGTGCTCTGTTCTGCTGCACAGTCGGGAGACTATAGTTAACAATAATGTATATTTCTTTCTTTTTTTTTTTGAGACAGAGTCTCACTATGTCATCCTCAGTAGAGTGTCATGGCGTCACAGCTCACAGCAACCTCCAATTCTTGGGCTTAAGTGATTCTCTTGCCTCAGCCTCCCAAGTAGCTGGGACTACAGGTGCCCGCCACAATAACTGGCTATTTTGTTGTTGTTGTTGTTGTTGCAGTTGTTATTGTTTTAGCTGGCCTGGGCCAGGTTTGAACCCACCAGCCTTGGTGTATGTGGCTGGCGCACTACCCACTAAGCTACAGGCATCGCCAATAATGTGTATTTCTTTTTTTTTTTTGAGACAGAGCCTCAAGCTGTTCCCCTGGGTAGAGTGCCATGGCTTCACTGCTCACAGCAACCTCCAACTCCTGGGCTCAAGCGAGTCTCCTGCCTCTGCCTCCCAAGTAGCTG
>NW_003852505.1:2817598-2830678 GCF_000181295.1 Otolemur garnettii | reverse complement strand
AAAAATAGCCGGGCGTTGTGGTGGGCGCCTGTGGTCCCAGCTACTTGGGAGGCTGAGGCAGGAGACTCGCTTGAGCCCGGGAGTTGGAGGTTGCTGTGAGCTGTGATGCCATGGCACTCTACCTAGGGGGATAGCTTGAGGCTCTGTTTCAAAAAAAATAAAAATAAAAATAAAAAAGATATGTAAAAAAAAAATCTTAAAGCAAGCATACTTAAATCTTGGCTCCTAAATTTGGGAGTGAGACAAGGATTTCCCTTATTACAATTGTATTAGGAAGTCTAGTCAGTGCAATAAAAGAAGGGGAAACAAAAAATTTAAAGACTTGGCTGGGCATGGTGGCTCACATCTGTAATCCTAGCCCTCTGGGAGGCTGAGATGGGTAGATTGTTTGATCTCAGGAGTTCAAAATCAGCCTGAGCAAGAGTGAGACCCCCATCTCTACTAAAAATAGAAAAACTAGTTAGGCATGGTGGCGGGTGCCTGTAGTCTCAGCTACTTGGGAGTCTGAGGCAAAAGGATCTTTTGAGCCTAAGAGTTTGAGGTTGCTGTGAGCTATAATGATGCGATGGCACTCTACCTAGGCGGACAGAGTCAGACTCTCTCTCAAAAAAAAAAAAAAGTGTAAAGAGTTAAGGAAAAAGGAGGAAAAAACCACCATATTTACTTGCAAAAAACATGGTTGTGTATGTAGTATATCTAAATTGAAGAATAAACATTTGAATTGATAAATGAATTTACAAAGGTTGTTGACTATATGGTCGATATATAAAGTCAATTGTATTTCTGTATATAAGCAACAAGCAGTTGGAAACTTAAAATTTGAAAATAGAAATATTAAGTCATTACAGTGGCATAAAAATACATAGGAATAAATCTAGGAAAATGTGAAAAGCCTTTACATAGACAGCTATAAAACATTATTGAGAACAATGAAATCCTATGTATATAAATGGAGTGATATACTGTGTTCATGGGTTGGAAGACTCAATAGCTTTAAAGTGTCAGTTTTCCACAAAATGATTGATAGGTCAAATGAGACTCTGATCAAAGTCCCAACAGTTGGAGGTGGGGGGGTGCCATCTGAGGGGGGGCAGGTAACTGGCATGCCCAGTTATCTGTGAATGACAAGCTGGTTTTGTGAGCAAACCTAATTTAAATGTATGTGGAAATGAAAAGGTCCAAGAACAGTTAAGACACTCTTGAAGAACAAGGTGGTAGGATTTGTTCTACTAGATATTGTCTTATATACTGAAAGTAATTAGAACAGTATGACATCAGACCAGCGATAGACCAACAAAAACCGAGTAGAGTCCAGAAACAGACCCACGCAAACACAGTCACCAGATAGACAGCAAAAGTGCTAGTATCATTCAGTGGGGACAGTATTTTTTAATTGGAGACAGAGACTCAGTATGTCACCCTCGGTAGAGTGCCGTGGTGTCACAGCAACCTCAAACTCTTGGGCTTAAGCAATTCTCTTGCCTCAGCCTCCCAAGTAACTGGGACCTGCCACAATGCCTGGCTATTTTTTTTGTTGCAGTTGTCATTGTTTAGCAGGCCCAGGCTGGGTTCAAACCCGCCAACCTCAGTGTATGTGGCCAGCACTGTAACCACTGTGCTACAGTATTCTTTGAAAATTAATTCTTTTCAACACCAGCCTAAGCAAGAATGAGACCCGGTCTCTATAAAAATAGAAAAGTAGCTGGGCGTTGTGGAGGGCGCCTATAGTCCCAGCTACTTGGGAGGCTGAGGCAAGGGGATCGCCTGAGTCCAAGAGTTTGAGGTTGCTATGAGCTATGATGCCACGGCACTCTACCCAGGGTGACAGAGTGAGACTTGGTATAAAAAATAATAATTATGTAAGCTGCCCATTTTTCCTTTAAAACCCTTTATCTTCCTTCACTTCCGTGCCTTTGCACATAGTTTACTATGACACACATGTATCCCCACCGCAGTGCCCTACTCCCACGTAAACATCATTTTCTTTTGGAGAGCCTCTCTGTTATTTAGGTTGGCTTTCTGTGTGTCTTTGTCTCTGAGATTAGGGAGTATGAGATGGGGAACAGTAGTTGGATCTCCGGGAATTAGTGCCTAATGGCCTGGCAGGCTGGTGGGAAACAACTGTAAGACTATACTTGCTGGAGTGATCCATCCCTGGAGGCTGTGAGTATCCCCTTCTGTCCTGTAAAGTTGGGCTGAAAAAAGTGCTGACTCCCCTCATATCTTGAGCTATTTTAAGGTACAGCAAGGTAATGCTTCTTTTTTCTTTTTTGAGACACTTGCACTTTATTGCCCTCAGTAGAGTACTGTGGCATCACAGCTCACAGCAACCTCAAACTCTTGGGCTTAAACAATTCTCTTGCCTCAGCCTCCCGAGTAGCTGGGACTATAGGTGCCCGCCACAATGCCCAGCTATTTTTTGGTTGCAGTTGTCATTGTTGTTTAGCAGGCCTGGGCCAGGCTTGAACCCACCAGCCTTGGTGTATGGGGCTGGCGCCCTACTCACTGAGCTACAGGCACTGAGCCAAGGTAATGCCTCTTAAAGAGCTTCCCCATAGGTCTTCCATCCTCTGTGTCCTAAAAGTTTTACAGTTACAATCACTAATAGCTTGGGCAACAAAGCCTTTGTGAAAACATGTTCAGTGGCAATCTGAGCCAGGAAGCAGGGTAAGGCCCCATCACAAATGTTGACTTTGTTCTTGAATTGGACATTTCATTTTTTCCCAAAGAACCATGTTGTTACTGCTAGTTATGAAAATTTTTACTATTTTCTCATAGTTACTCATGAATGACAAGCTGGTTTCATGAGCAAGGCACAGTTGGTTGCCTTGCCCACGCCGTAAGCCCAAGGAATCCTTATTATAACTGGCTCCCCCTCATGTGGGGACCCTTTCTTCTCAGAACAGCAGAGCGTTGTTTTTGAATAATCTTCCATATCATTTTGTGTGGACTTCAAAGCCCGTTTACTTGGGCAGAGCACTTGTCTATTGTCACTCTAGTACCTGGTGAGCCACATACTCTATATGTCATCATTATAGCAGTATAACCTCAAAAATTAGTTTTCTTTTATAATTTTCTGCATTTTGTATTTGCCTACTAATTAGATTTAATCCTGACTCCTATAATTTATATTTATCTGCTTGCAGACAGTATTTATCCTCTTCATTGTTAAGCCTGAAATAGTTTTCTTTTTTTTTTTTTTTTTTTTTTGAGACGGGGCCTCAAACTTTCCCCCTGGGGAGAGGGCCATGGCATCACGCTCACAGCAACCTCCAACTTCTGGGCTCAAGCGAGTCTCCTGCCTCAGCCTCCCAAGTAGCTGGCCACAGCGCCTGGCCATTTTTTGGTTGCAGCCATCATTGTTGTTTGGTGGGTCCGGGCTGGGGATTCGAACCCGCCACCTTAGGTGTATGTGGCTGGCGCCTTAGCCACTAAAGCCACAGGCGCCAAGCCCTGAAATAGTTTTCTAATCAAGTTATAATATATATATTTTTTGAGACAGAGTCTCATTATGTTGCCCTTGGTAGAGTGCTATGGTGTCACAGCTCACAGCAACCTCAAACTCTTGGTCTAGGCCATTCTCTTGCTTCAGCCTCCCGAGTAGCTGGGACTACAGGTGCCTACCATAATGTCCAGCTGTTTTTGGTTGCAGATGACATTGTTGTTTAGTAGGGCTGGGCCGGGATCCAACTTGCCAGCCTCAGCGTATGTGGCTGGCACCCTGCTCACTGAGCTACAGGTGCCAATCCTCAAGTTATAATATTTTGATAGCCACACCATTTTGTTTGACATTAGCAAAATTGTTATTAGCATAAGCAACTATTTTCATAGGAAAAATAATTGTATGCTAAAGTCCTTGAATTTAGGTCTTGCTAAGGAAGTTGTTTAGGTGAAAAGCTTGGGAATTTAGGAATACAGTCTCATAAAATGGTTGAGGGGTGTCCAACCTGCAGCCCAGCATGTGGATTAGGTAAGGACGTTTTTGCTTATCTGTGATGGCAGAGATTGTGAACATTATGCACGGACCGTTTTTTGCTCATCCATTTTTATTAGTGTCTGTATATATATATATATATATATATTTTTTTTTTTTTTTTGAGACAGTCTCACTATGTAGCCCTCGGTAGAGTGCCATGGCGTCGCAGCTCACAGCAACCTCAAACTCTTGGACTTAAGAGAGTCTCTTGTCTCAGCCTCCCAAGTACCTGGGACTATACAATGCCTGGCTATTTTTGTTGTAGTTGTTATTTGGCAGGCCTGAGCTGGGTTTGAAACCACCAGCCCCATTGTTTGTGGCCAGTGCCCTAGCCGCTGAGCTACAGGCACCAAGCCTAGTGTCTGTATATTTAATGTGTGGCCTAAGGTAATTCTTCTTCCAAGGTGATGCAGAGAAGCCAAAAGTTTGGACACCCCTGACAGATGTTTCCTGCTACAAATCGGTGGTTCTCAACCTTCCTAATTCCACGGCCCTTTAATATAGTTCCTGTGGGTCGCGACAGGAACCGCTGTCAACCAAATCAGAGGGAAGGAGAACAGATGCAAGTAACCAAGGATGAGGGAGCCTTGAATTATGAACATTGAACCCACTAAAATGGTTTGCTCAACTAAAACACATACACCACTTGGCAGTCCTGTTGTATGTCCCTAGTCAGAGCCTCTTCGGTGCCCCGAAGCAGCCATTCCTCAGCCATTCCGCAGCCATTTCACTCTCCTCAGACTCCAAACCCAAGCCAGCCCCTTTTCAGCAGAAAAGACCTGTTTCCATTTTTACCAGGAAAACTCAAGCCAACCATGTTAACTCCTTCAGCCTCACACCTGCTGGCCCACAGGTTCAACTCAAATGCAATAGCGCCCTCTTCCTCTCTTTAGTGGACACTGTAATGTGCTTCCCTGATAGCCCCTCGCAACTGAAGGACTCGATGCTTACAGCAGGCAGCACTCAGCTGTCAGGCCCCTTTGGGGACTGCCTCAGCGGAAGAGAGCCATATGCCCCCTTCCCAGGACAGCCTGCATCCCGTGAAGACTTACGCAGAGATATAAAGGCCCAGCCCCCTTGTGCCAACTCTAAGCTTCCCACAGGGCTGGCTGAGGCCTTTGTTGAACCTTCTTTTGCAGCCCAGCATTTCCCTCCTCCCGTCCTGCTTCATTCTTTCCCTTTCACACGTGGTGAGCCGAAGAACGCTCCCTGATAAGCCTCCTGCGTGCTGATTTCCATCTCAGAGTCGGCTTCTCAGTGATCTGACCTACCACACCCTCTCTCTTTCCTCTAACTCCTTCCTCCTGCCCCAGCCTGGCACCCACCTCCCCTCTCAGCCCCCTTGTGTGCTCAAGGTCCAGACCTCCTCACCTCCCCTTGGGCTTTTCTCTGTCACTTTTCTCTTCCCTGAAGCTTCAATCTCTCCCTCTCCCTCCATCTCTTCTCAGTATGTAAATTTGAACAAATACCTTCAACAAAAGCCTCCTTTGACACATAGCCCCCTTCTAGCTTCTGATGTTTCCACCCCTTCACCATCTAAGCATCCATCTGGAACCGTCCGATTGGTCTGGCTTCTGTGTCACTTCTAAAAAGGCTTCCTCCTTTTTCAGCCCTGTCTTGTTTGACTTTTCTGGTGGCCATCCCTTCCTCCCTTCTTTTCTAGGCCACTTAGCTCTTTCCCACTTTCTTTACATTCCTAAAGGCTCATGATCTCCAGGGCTCTATTCTCAGCCCTCTTCTCTTCTTATTCATCATCTCATTCATGACCATGGCTTCAACTACCCGCTTATGCTGAAGATGTCCAAATTCTTATCTCCAGCTCAGATCTCTGCTGAGTAAAATGTTTTTACATCCAAGGAACTACTAGATATCTCCACCTCAGTATCCCACAGGTATCTCAAGCCCAGCATGGCTCTCATCTCCATCCCCTGCCCCTGTCTGGATTTTCCCTGCATTCCTGGTTTCAGTGAATGCCACCCCCATGTTCTCTTGACTCAGTTTATTCAGGGGTTCTCAAGTGCCTCCTTTATACCCATGCTGAAAATGTCCTAATTGGGGTTTTGAATCAGTACAATCAAATGACTGCCACAACCTCAGCAGTCTCCCTGCCTTGACACCCTGCCCTTCCCTCTGTTGCCAGAGCAGTGTTTCTTAAAAAGAATTTGGATCAAGGCACTCCTGTGTTCAAAATGCCCCAGTCATCCCCTTTTGCCTTTAGAATGAAGTAAAACTCCTTCACTTAGCACCTGTCTCGTTGGGCCCTGGCTTGCCTGGCTTCATCTCTCTTGCCCCATCTAGCATATGCTAGCACAGCTGGGCTACTTGAAGTGCCTTGAACATGCTTCACTCTCCTATACCTTGGGGCCTCCTTGTGTCCTTCCCTCTCAAAAGCCGCCTTGTAACTCCCTAGTTACTCTTCCCTTTCCCACTCCTCATTTAATCTTCAATTATCTTAACAAATGTTCCTGACCCTCTGAGGCTGAGGTAAGCCCTCACACCTTCCCTTCTTACTACAGACATCCATCCATTGGACCTCTTTTTTTTTGGTATAGACAGAGTCTCACTCTGTTGCCCAGGCCAGAGTGCTGTGGCATCATCATAGCTCATAGCAACCTCAAACTCCTGGGCGTGAGCAATCCTTTTGCCTTAGCCTCCCAAGTAGCTGGGACTATAGGCACCCATCACAATGGCCAGATAGTTTTTTTTCTATTTTTAGTAGGGATGGGGTCTCACTCTTGCTCAGGCTGGTCTTAAACTCCTGAGGTCAAGCAATCCACCCACCTCAGCCTCCCAGCATGCTAGGATTATAGGTGTGAGCCACGGTGCCTGGCCAATTGGCCTTTTGTACCCTACCCAGTGCCTCTTATCCCATGTCTTTCTATTAGACAGAGTTCCTTGAGGCCAACAGTCCCACCCTGGGATCCTAGTACCTGTCATGGGGTGTGGCTCTTGGTTGCTGCTCATTAAGTAGCTTCTCAGAAGAATGAGTCACTGAGGTATGAGTGGGGACCAGCAGGATAAAATGAAACAGGAGGCTTGAGGGGACCAGAAGGCAGATGTTCCATGTCACATTTCTGCTCTCATTAGATGCTGTCTTTGGTCTCTAACAGACCCAGATCATCCCAAAATGCAATCTGCTATCATCTCTTAACTTGTTCACATTAGGAGCACAAATGAACCAGAGCCTGTGGAGCTCTGATTTATGGCTGGGGCTAGACATATGAGACCCTTGTCCACCTGCACAGTGACCATTGCACCCTGTGTTGATGGATGCTGGGGGTCTCTAAGAGGTAGGGCCACACAGCCAAACCCTTTGCTGGCTGACTTAGTTGCCAAGAGGGGTAAGAGAATCCTGATAATGCTCACCACTGTTCTGCAACTGCTTATATATATATATATACACACACACATGTATATACATAGATAAACACACACACATATATATATAATATAAAATATATATAAAACAAATTTTATATATATATATTATTTGTTTTTTAGGACAGAGTCTTACTCTGTTGCCCCAGCTAGAGTGCCATGGCATCATTGTAGCTCACTGCAACCTCAAACTCCTGGGCTCAAGCAATCCTCTTGCCTCAGCCTCCTGAATAGGTGAGACTACAGGTGCCTGCCACCATGCCTGGCTAGTTTTTTTCTATTTTTAGTAGAGATGGGGTCTCGCTCTTTTTTTTTTTTTTGCAGTTTTTGGCTGGGGCTGGGTTTGAACCCACCACCTCCCGTATATGGGGCTGGCGCCCTACTCCTTAAGCCACAGGCACCGCCCCAGGGAGGTCTCACTCTTGCTCAGGCTGGTCACTCATGAGCTCAAGCTCAAGTGATCCACCTCCTCTTCGGCCTCCCAGAGTGCTAGGATTAAAGGCACGAGCCAACTCCACCGCCCCCACCTGGCCTGCAATTGCTTTTGAAATACAGATGCATTTGCCACCCAGAGTGCTACAGAGGATTCCAGGACTCCTGAGGTGTTATGCTGTCAGCCTTTGGGGTAGCTGGGCTGAGCCAGGGGCAGCTTGGTCACAAAAAGCTTCTTTCTTTTTATCCAGTGTGCTAGACAAATATTTTCTCTGTGTGTGCTATGACCTGAAAAATGTTATTGAATAATATCTAATAATTCTGGTTAGGAACCAAGAATTTTGTGAGTGCCTACCTGGGGCTTACTGTCCTGAATTTACCCAGACATTCCCCCCAGTTAAAGCTTTTTCTCATGTTTTAAGGTGGGGCCAGGATCTTTGTGTATTACCATTTTACAGGTGAGGAAACCAAGGCACAGCGAGGTCAAGAGACCGTCCCATTCCAGCGCTGTCAGAGACAAATCAAACAAGTAGGAGTAGCTGCCCGGGGCCACGCCCTCTGAAGCTGTACAGCCGCAGTGTTTACACTGTGCCCACAAGAGGTCAGTAGGTTCCACCGGAGCAAAGCTGGGGTGAGGGAGCTGTTCGGTGGAAGGTGGAGCCATCCTTCCCTACAAATGCCCGGGTTCCTGGCTGTGCAGCGCTTCCAGAGAAGGAAATTCCTCTCCCATCAGCACTTATGGGAAGTGCTTCCTCCAGGGGCCCTACTGGCCGTGCGGTTAGCCAAGTATGTGCATATCCCAGAGAGGCTGTGGACGTTTCCAGGAGCAGCTGCCTTATCATATTGCAATGCTCAGGTATGACAAGCCTCCTGTGAGGGCAGTGCTTGTGGATGGGAGGCTGGCATACTTTCTGGAAATCTTTGGCCATCTCCACAGGAATCACCAGAACCAAAAATATCACAGGGCTGTGTCTGTTAGGCCAGAGCTTTCCTGGCTGGGTAAGAGAGGTTGAGGGTGGGGGAGACTTGAAGAGCCATGTCTATATAGCATCCCCAGTATTTAGATTCACACAGACCCGGGTTTGAATTCTGACTTTTCCTCTTATTAAATGTGACCTCCAGTAAGTGACTTAACACCCCTAAGCCTCAATCTCCTAACTAGTAGAACTGGGAACAATAATATTGGCATTTCAGATTGTTCGGAGGATTTATTCATTCATTCATCTGAAAAAATAGTGGTGTGTTTATCCTACACTTGGTACTGGGTTCAGCGGATATGGTAGATTCGATGCCTGGAGCATGGTTAGTGCTGAATTAATGAAAAATTCTCTTTGGAGGTCAAATTCATGCCCTCAACACATCAGGCAATTGGAAGCACTTTGAGTAGGGGAAGAAGAGGAGGAAAGTAGTATTGGGGAAGCTCCACCTCTACCTGCCGTGTGGAGGCAGAATTGAAAAATGGCAGCCTTGGCAGGACACAGTGGCTCATGCCTATAATCCTAGCACTCTGGGAGGCTGAGGTGGGAGGATCACATGAGCTCAGGAGTTCAAGACCAGCCTGAGCAAGAGCAAGACCCCATCTCTTCTAAGAATAGAAAAATTAACCAGGCATTGTGGCCGGTGCCGATAGTCCCAGCTACTTGGGAGGCTGAGGGAGAAGGATCACTTGAGCCCAAAAGTTTAAAGTTGCTGTGAGCTATGATGTCACAGCATTTTACCCAGCATGACAGAGTAAGGCACTGTCTCAAAAAACAGAAAGGAAGGAAGGAAGGGAGGGAGGGAGGAGAGATGGAAGGAAGGAAAGGAAGGGAAGGAAGAAAGATGCTAGCCTTGTCATAGGATTGTTCTGAACATCATAAAATCCAAGCAGGGCAAGAGGCCTAGGGCTAACAAATCATCAGGAGTTGAACCCTTGAACCCCCATTACAGTTGGGGCCAGGGCCACTCCTAACGTCCTGGGCCCTGTAATCTGCCTCTCCCCTGGGAAAATGCAAAGGAGAGGAGGGGCTGAGAAGAAGCCTTCTGTTTGTTCTCTGGATGCAGAGGGACCTTCAGTTTGCCAATCACCGTGCTTACTTTGGGCTCATGGTTTCAGGAGAGGAAAGAAGGTGTGGGCATGCATATGCAGCAGTGAGGACTTGAGCCAGGACATTGGGAAAACGTGAGGACACAAGAGCATGAAAATGCCACCCTGTGGCTGAGACCCAAATCCCTCTGACTCAGACAAGGGCATCATGGGATGCAAAAACCCAAACATCATCCCTGAGCCCTTTAGTAAACTATCAGCCACAAATTTATTCAAAGTTTTCAGAAGCTGCAGTTATTTCTTTTCAGCCTGCCTCACAAATTATAATGTTTTTCTCACATTTTTGCTTCCTCTTTAAAGAGAAATTCTTTTACTAAAAACAAACCTCTCTTGGGCGGTGCCTGTGGCTCAAAGGGGTAGGGCGCCGACCCTATATACCGGAGGTGGTGGGTTCAAACTCAGCCCCCGGCCAAAAAAAAGGTTACTAATCAACATAGCCTTCACCTCATTTACCCCGCCCCCAAGAAAAGTTTATCATAAAATATTTAAAAAATAAAAAATAAAAACATACCTCTCCCAGACATCAGATGATGCCTTTCTGGTATATCAGAATCCCCTCCCCTCTGGCTGAGCAGGGTGGCTCACACCTGTAATCCTAGCACTGTGGAAGGCTGAAGCGGGTGGATTGCCCTGAGCTCACAGGCTCGAAACCAGCCTGAGCAAGAACGAGAGCCCGTCTAGCTGGGCATTGTGACAGGCACCTGTAGTCTCAGCTACTTGGAAGGCTGAGGCGAGAGAATCACTTGAGGTTGCTGTTGGAGGTTGCTGTTAGCTATGACGCTACAGCACTCTACTGATGGTAGCACATGAGACTCTGTCTCAAAAAAAAAAAAAAAAGGATTTCCTCCCCTCCTCTCTGAGTACAGGCATCTGTGTTAGCAAAACACCACTCAACACCAGCACAGCTGGAGGGAATCAAGGACATCTTCTAGAGTAGCCCCCCTTTTGTCAATTTTTACATAAGCAAACCAAGGATGAGAGGTAAAGTGACTTGTCCAAGGTCTCACAGCTACTGCAGTAGATAGAACCAGAAATTTTCATAGGTTTCTAGTCAGGGAGCCTGGTCTATGCTTTTCCGCCAAGCCAAATGGCTTCCCATTTTTATCGTATTTTTCTGGACTTCCCTCCTTGCCTTTGCTCTCCCTACAACATGTCCTCTGATTTCTTCTCTCTCTGTCCCTACAGGGATAGTTGGCAGCTAGACCAAAGTGGTTTGTCAGAGCCAGGGATAAGAGGCAGAGGCACTGAGCTAGTCTAGACCACCTTCTGGAGAACCAGCTAGGTTTCAGTTAGACAAAGTAGACCTTCCTGTCAGGCACCAACGTCATGTGTAAGAGCTGGACTAAGGGGGAAGCAAGGAACCTGTGGCGAGGGCAGTGTCTAGGTAAGGAGCACAGGCCTGGCTTTCCAATCAGAGCCATCTCCAGGCAACGTTAGAGGAAAGTAGATCAAAGTTAGTTGACATAGAAGAGTGATTCTGTTTTGGGGGGGTGGGTTTGAGACACGGTCTCACTCTGTCACCCTGCCTAGAGTACCATGGTGTCATAGTTCTCAGTAACCTCAAACTCTTGGGCTCAAAGTGATTTTCTTGCCTCAGCCTCCCAAGTAGCTGAGACTACAGGCACCCCCAACAATACCTGGCTAGTTGTTTTCTATTCTTAGTAGAGATGGGGTCTCACTCTTGCTCAGGCTGGTCTTGAACTCCTGAGTTCAGGTGATCCACTCACCTTGGCCTCTCAGAGTGCTAGGATTACAGGTGTGAGCCACCATGCCCAGCTGCTATTCTTTTTTTTTTTTTTTAAAGAAAAACTGATTGAGCGCCTCTTGTATACCAGGTGCTGACTAGATGCCAAAGATACTGTTATGAATGAGAGAGACAAAGTCCCTCTCTTCATCAAGTTTATACCCTAATGAGATTGAAAAAAAAAAGATTTTTATTTCCTTTTTTAAACACATATATTTTCTAGTCATAAATGTGTTCTTTATCAGGTTTTGGTCAGTGTTGAAGTACCTCTGGGACCTTTGAACTTCATGTCTCTGGTACCAAAGTAGTTGTGAACCTTGGGCTTCCCCAGCTGGTATGTTGGTAAATGTTTGACAACTGGCTCTCTGGGGGAAAGCTATGTGTGTGTATGTATATATGTCAATTATGTAGTTTACTGATCTGTATAGTACACAACTTACTCATAATAAAATATACAGTATTATTTATTGTCAATTCCATTTAGCCATCTAATTGTCACAGAGTGCTTTCACTGATTTGTGCCCAACTCTGTATCTATGGTTGCAATCAGTGAACAAACATAGTTCTGGCATGAATATTAGTTATTTGCATTTATGTCAAACCATGAAGATGTCGGAATTTCATTCATTTGTCAACAATGTGAGTGATTTCTTTGCTAAATAGGTTAATGATTTTCAAATACTGGAAGACTATTTCCTCATTTTTTGGTATTATTCACAATGTAACAGCTATCGATATGACACACCTTTGAGTTTACTCTGCGTTGTTAACATTTTTTCCTATCACTTTGCAAGGTCTAGAGGGTCAACAAAACAATAAAAAAGCAAGCCCTGATTTATGGCGCTTGCTGATTTCTGAGTTGTAAATACTCCCACCATGGCTGATTTCAGGCTGCCAATGCAATGTCAGGAAGAGACGCAGCTGCGCACCATTATACAATAGTTCAACTATTTAGTTACCACAGACACAAATAAAGAGCATGGATAATAGTAAAATATAGTAAAATGACTAAGAAGTGGGGCTTGAGGGCGTTTATTACCTCAATTTTTAATAGAACTTATTTAATTATAATTTTATGTATTTTTTTAAGAGACAGAGTCTCACTTTATCACCCTCAGTAGAGTGCTGTGGCATCACAGCTCACAGCAACCTCCAGCTCTTGGGCTTAGGTAATTCTCCTGCCTCAGCCTCCCAAGTAGCTGGGACCACAGGTACCTGGCACAACACTTGGCTATTTTTTTGTTACAGTTTGGCCGGGGCTGGGTTTGAACCTGCCACCCTCTGTATGTGGGGCCTGTGCCCTACTCATTGAGCCACAGGCGCCACCCGAATTTTATGTATTTTTAAATAATAGTTGTACTTAAGTGGCTCGGCTCGGCACCTGTGGCTCAAGTGGCTAAGGCACCAGCCACATACACCTAAGGTGGCGGGTTCGAATCCAGCCTGGGCCTGCCAAAACAACAA
>NW_003852505.1:2812420-2816935 GCF_000181295.1 Otolemur garnettii | reverse complement strand
AAAAAAAAAAAAAAAAAAAACAAACCCTAACTGGCACCAAAGACTAACTGTCACCTTGAATGAGAGCCCTGGGAACAGATTGATAACAGTGGCTTTTTCATGGGTGCGTGGCTTCTTTCTCTGCCTGGGAAGGGGTGAAAAAGAGCCAGGGACACTTGCATTGATTCTGGAAGGCTCATCTGGCATGTGCTCTTCCTAAGGGGAAGAGAAAGGTGAAGGAGCGAGTGCAGGGGAGCTCCGGCTCAGCCCTCTCTGGGCTTGGCCCTGCTCCTGGTGAGGCTTTAATTGATTGTTGGAGGGCTTCCAAAAAGGCTAGTGATGCTGGAGACTGTAGGTTGTTGTTGGTGGGGGGTGCAAAACCTTCTCTTCTGCCTCTAGGATGTCACCTAGAGCCCTGGAAGCTACTCTTGAGAGTGATTCAGTGTTTGTTCTTGGAGTCTATATTGTGGGTCCTATTTCCTTTTCAGCGGAAGTGGGTGGTGGTGGGTCTGTGGCTGGGCCTTTTTATGACTGGCTCAGTGTGCTTTGGAATGTGATTCTCCTAATCTCAATTGGCATTTTTTCAAAAAAAAAAAGGAATATGATATTCCCCAGTGGAAAGCTGGCCCAGCATTTTGGGCCATACTTTGTGTGCAGGCCACGTATGAACTCTGTCCCCTTCCAGGCCACATGCACTTGTCTCTACTCCTCAGGTAACCAACCCCTGGGCAACTTATCAGGCACAAGTGCTCTGATGCAGTTGAGGCTGTGTCGCAATGTACTGCTCTGATGTCATTGCATGAATGGGTGTTCTCTGTTTGCACCTAGGCTGGCAGCTCTCCAAGGCACAGTTCTCAGCCCTGCCTCGCTCAGCACTCAGAACAAAGACCTGCCCTCACTGACTGACTGAATGAATTAATGAGTACAAGCCTGGCTGACATTCAAGATTTCTTCCTGGTGAAACAGAGGTGCAATGTCGAGTCCTGTGTGGGAGCTCTGATCTTGACATCCTGTACAAAGAGTGTCCTTTATTATTTCTAACACTGAGTGGGAGGGGAACCGTACTAACCCCCCATGCGCACGTGCATGTGTACACACACGCTTGCTTTTACTGGCCAGACGTTCAGTAACCAGCAAGTTCAGACACCAATTGTTTTTCTCCCAACCTATGGGAAAAGTCGTCTCTGTCCCCCACCCCCCCACACACTGCTACACCCTGTGCCTACTGAGGCTGGCAGAAGTGCTCACTGGGAGTGATTTGCTCTTGGCATCAACCTGAGAACATCGTGTGCGGCTGAGAGGGCACTGCTGCCCTCCTTGTAATACAGGGGAGGAGAACCAACCTAGGTGAGGACGCCTAAGGGCTCAGTGCACCGCTCCCGCCAAGTCCCCTGTCCCTGTCCAGGACACGCACACCAGCATTCATACACAGCCTCCAGCGTATGCCCTCTACCAACACCATTCACAGGAGGTTGAAAAGAGGGGAGGCCTGCCATGAAGGACGCAGAGAGGCATGACTCTGAAGTTTCAGTTGTGAGGTCTCCGGGACCTTGGCAGGTACAGTGGCTCATGCCTGTGATCCCAGCACTCTGGGAGGCTGAGGCAGAGGATTGCTTGAGCTCAGGAGTTCGAGACCAGCCAGAGCAAAAGTGAGACCCCCTCTCTACCAAAAATAGAAAAACTAGCTGGGCATCACAGCAGGTGTGTATAGTCCCAGCTACTTGGGACACTGAGGCAGGAGGATCACTTGAGCCCAAGAGTTTGAGGTTGCCGTGAGCTACGGTGACACCATGGCAGGCATTCTACCCACAGTGACAGAATGAGACTTTGTTTAAAAAAAAAATCTGTGGCAAGAAAGTAACATTCACATTGTCAAATAAGAGTATGGCTGTTATAGAATGCTTTGACTCTGAGGTTCAGTATGGTGTCATCGTTAACTTCTTATTTTTTTTCCCAAAGTCTCAAAAAATAGACAACTAATATTTATAAATAAAAGTAAAAGATAATTAAAAAAATATTATGCCAAATCTTATAGACAATAGAAAAAGAAGAAATACTTCAAAATCATTCTACTTAATCTGGATACACCTGATATTAAAATTGGAGAAAATATATTATTATAAAAGAGAAATTACAAACATATTTCACTTATAAATGAGGATGCAATATCCTAAACAACATATTAAACAAGTTGAATTAAAAATTAATCTTTAAGCAATGCACTTTGGTCAAAATTAAGTCCAATTTCTGTGCGAATTAGTCACTATTTTCTTTTCTTTTCTTCTTTTCCTTTCCCTCCCCCCTCCCTCCTTCTCTGACCGGCTCCTCTTCCAGTTACTTTCTTTGCCTTATCATTATTATTACTGCTTAATATTTCGATGCAGCAATCGTCTGATTTCTTTTCTGAATGTATTTATCTTCATTGGTTTTTCATGAGGTCTTTGTTTCTAGTCCTTAGCTTAAACATTGTTATTGTTATTATATTTTAAGCCTTTTTAATTTTGTGAAGGCAAAAAGTGAAAACCGAATAAACACATGTATATGTAAAAAAAAATTTTTTTTTAAATCTCTAGGACCAAAATTGTTCTTGTCCCAGTGGTTATAGGTGATTATGAAGGAGGCATTATAAAGCCACTGTACAGGAACTCTCCATGCACTTCTCCTAGGATGACATCCACACCTTCCTCTGTCAACATATTCTGGACAGCCCTGTGACTGTACCCAGCCTGGAAAGTTCGAGCATTTGGATTTGTGTGACTATTGACACTCTCTATTTCCAGGCCAGACCTTGCTCCTGTGCTGTAGACATATCTATCTCCCCCAGTCCAAGTGCCTCCTGGACAGCCCCACTTGAGTGTCCCACAGGCAACTGAAATTTAATAAACTCAGCAAAACTGATCATCCTTTCCCTTCCCCTTAAACCCATGATCTGTCCTGCCAAATGATCCCTTTCTCAATTAATGGTGCTGCCACTCACCTGCCTGACCAAGCAGTAAATCTGGGTACGCCCTCATCTCATACCTCTGTAGGTCCACATAGGAAGCCAGGCCTGTTCTGTCCCTCACACTTTTGCGGCGTCAACCTCGTTCTGCATGCACAGTCACCACGTTAGGTCGGGCCACCATCTTCTTGAAGTGCAGCAACAACAGCTTCTTGAGCTTTCTTGCCTCGGCTTCTCCCACCATCCTTATTCTACCCGCAGTTCATTTTCAACCCTGTGACAGACCAGTCCAAATGAGGTAGCCAAGGCAGCAGGAAGAAGACCTGCCTGACAAACCTTTCTCTCCAAGATAGAGGTGCTTAAAGTTCCTCCTCATTCCAGTCAATTCTGGGGGACATGTCCTATCACATTAGCTAGGTCAGAACCCCAGCATATCTGATTTACCCTGCTGGGATTGAATTTTCCTTGGCAGAAAGGAAGGAATGTGAGAAGGAAGTTTTGACACCAACAAGGAAGTCCCGGGAAGGCCCAGAGCAGGGTAAAGTGCATGTCTACAGGGCCAGAGATGATTTGGGGGAAGTGGCTCCCCACTGGGCCACCCAGGAGAAAGCACTGCCTTGAGAAAGGCAGCACTCCCAGGAGGGAGGAGGGCTCAGCCTGCCAGCTCCCGCCTGACTGTGCCTGCAACCCTCTCCCAGAGGCTGGCTATGTGAGTGGGGCTGGTTTTACTGGGAGGTGTTAAGTTCTTCCAGAATGTGGTTGGGGCTTGCTTGCAGGATAGAGGGAGGAACCGGGGAGAGGAAACTTGGGACTGGGGCTGAAGAAGTGCTTCCATTCTCTCACCCAAGACCTCTGATCTGAAAAGGTGACAGAGCCACACATTTCCTCTGGCTGTGTGGGTCCTGATTCCTCCCTCCCCTTACATGGGCAAAACTCAAGTCTTTCTCCCTGTGTCCTTCAGGCCAGCTGGAGAGACAGCCTCTATAGTTCCAGCCCCTGCACAGGCCCGTATGTCGAGGTGAGGCGAGGTCGAAGGTCATGTCCTCTCATGGCTGCCTCTGTCATCTCCAGGTCACCACCTCCAAAATGCTGACCCCACTGGACTTCTTGGGAAGAGCCCACTGTGCCTCATTCATCTTTGTATCTCTAGTGTGAGTGTCCCCCAAACATAATGAGCGCTCAAAAAGTGGCCGCTTTGCCTCCCTCTGCTCAGCCTGCAGAGTGCTCGTCTTACCTTCACCCTTGGGCTTCCTCCAAGGCCAACCCCTTTCCTTGCATTCTTTGGAGAATACACCTTTTACTGCCCTAAAGTCCACACTGTGGCCGTGACGTGCAGGTCTCTTCAAGACCTGGCTGCTACTTTCATTTCTCACCATTCCACCCCAGCCCCCGAGTCCTTTGTACCCCTATGTCTGGCCATATTTTTACAACTTTTTCTTTTTTTTCTTGAGACAGAGTCTCACTTTGTTGCCCTGAGTAGAGTGCTGTGGCGTCACAGCTCACAGCTCCAACCCTTGGGCTGAAGCAATTCTCTTGCCTCAGCCTCTTGAGTAGCTGGGACTACAAGCACCCGCCGCAACGCCTGGCTATTTTTT
>NW_003852505.1:2795999-2811678 GCF_000181295.1 Otolemur garnettii | reverse complement strand
CCATCATTGTTGTTTGGCGGGCCCGGGCTGGGGATTCGAACCCACCACCTTAGGTGTATGTGGCTGGCACCTTAGCCGCTTGAGCCACAGGCGCTGAGCCCATACTAGTATTTTTTAAAAAACACAGTCATACTGTGTTTGACTAATGTTTCCATACGATTGGATGGGGCTATGCCTCTCTGGTGGCATGCTGCATAGGTCATATGATCATGTTTTACCTGCAGGCACTTGAAGTGCATGTGTTTTTCATCAGTGACATTGATTTTGATCACCAATTAAAGGTGGTGCCGAAGTTCTCTACTGTATAGCTACTTCTTTTCCTCCCTTGCACATAATAAGCAGTCTGTAGGGATACTTTAAAGCCATGCAAATATTCTTCTTATTAACATCTCTCCCAGATCTAATATCCATTGATGATAATTGTCCAGTATAATCATTTTTTCTAAACAAAGGTGGCTATTTATTTAGAATAAAGAAATACATCACATCACAACAGATTACAACTTGAGAAAACTGACACACAGGGCGGCCATAAAGTTTGTGTGAAATTTAAATAATTAACAATTTAACCCTATGTATCACAAGCATCTCAAGAATCTACCTGCCTGGCGGGGCTCAGTGGCTCTTACTTGTAATTCCTAGCACTCTGGGAGGCTGAGGTGGGTGGATCACTTGAGCTTACAAGTTCGAGACCAGCCTGAGCAAAAGTGAGATCTCATTTCTACTAAAAATGAAAAATCGAGGCGAGAGGATCACTTGAGCCCAAGAGTTTGAGGTTGCCGTGAGCTGTGATACCACGGCACTGTACTAAGGGTGACAAAGTTAGACTCTGTCTCAAAAAAGAAAAATCTACACACTCAAGTCTTTATCAATTGACTGCCTGATACACCTCTATGTTTTTCTTTTCTTTCTTTCTTTCTTTCTTTTTTTTTTTTGTTAAGCAGGTCAGGCGCAAACCCACCAACCCTGGTAGCACAGAGCTGGCATTCTAAACACTGAGCTACAAACACCTAGCCATGGTTTTTCCTATTTCTTATTGTCCTATATTAGTCTTAGGATATAATGATTTGTAAACCATTTTGTACAGAAAGAATAGAAAGATGATTTAGTATTTCCTTTAGCACAATCTGTACAGGGAAGGTTAATTATGTGGTAAGAGTCAGTCTCATTCCTAGGAGCCTCAGTATCACTTCTGGGAATCTTTATCTACAGTCATTGTATTAATAGTTTACTTGTATTAACCCTACTGAGCCCACCTGTCCTGCAGGAGTAAATAACATGTCTTACAGGACAAGTTCACGATTCCTAAGGATTTAATATGTATCTCAGGTAAAGTTCTGAGCATCCTTAGTACATCTTCCTATAGGTTTCTTTGCCATGTCCTCCATGTATACTTCAGTCCCTGAGAGGTTTCAGGGTCTCCCAGAAGGAAAGAGATTTCATAAAAGCATTTCACATTAAGTTCAAAGTGATGATAAAAAGCATCTAGTTCAGTGTATTTTAAATTTCGGTCATCTAAGAGCCGCCCTCACAACTTCACCATTTCCATATACCACGTTCGCTGTCATTCCCTTACCATTTATTTTCCAATTATTTACATAGCTGAAAAATGAAAAGCACTTTAATCCGGCTAAACACCATTCTATTCAGAAAATTACATGTTTGAATTTCAACTTCTATTTTTTTTCTGATGCACATTAAAATACATTTAGAACTAAGAAAGAAAATATGAACAGCCCTTCTGGGTCCAGCTCCAATTGCCTCATGTCTTGTGGGCTGTTTCAGTAGATGCTGAAACAAAGTAAATTACAGGGCTGGAGAAAAAAAGACTTTTATTGGTGGAGTTAATGATGCAGGAATAAGAAATCTCTGTGATGAAGACTCTGTGGAAATCTTGTTATTTTCAAAGGCCAAAGTAATTATCCTTTTTATTAAAGTGAAGTAGAGAAAACAGCTATGCATTGTTTCCTTTTTTTTCTCTAGAATTGTTTTTTTTTAAATAGGAATAACGTTGCTGCTCATTCGATTATAGCAATGCTTAGTGTACTCAAAAGCCATTTTAATCAAGTGGGGAAAAAAGGAGGGCAATTGAGTAATAAAGAAAATCAGTGAGGATGTCAGGCCCAGGGTTAATGGGGTACAGAAAAAAAGATCTCGCTTTGGTCATTTCCTTTGTGAATTTATAAAAACTTTCACTCTCATTTCTCTAGTCAGTCTCTACTTACAGAAGCAGCCTCCCCAGACTTCACGCGCTGCCCTACTAGCACGGCCCATCGCACTTTGTTGTTTTTTTCTTTTCAGTTTCCCCAAATCCCTTTTATTTTTCTCACTGACATTTGATGACTTTTTTCCTTTTAGTTTTAATTGGCACATCATAATTGTACGTGTTTATGGGATAGAGAGATATTTTGACACGTGTATACGATATGTAAAGATCAAAAAAGGGTAATCAGCACATCTAACACCTCTGACATTTATCATTTCTTTGTGGTAGAAACATTCAAAATCCCCTCTTCTAGCTTTTTGAAAACATATGCTCAATTATATTCACCCTACTGCGCTACAGAACACCAGACCTTACCCCTCTCATCTAGCTGTAAATTTGTGTTTCCTGACCAATGTCCCCCTCTCCTCTCCTCCCTCCCCCTTTCCAGCCTCTAATGACCACAATTCTACTCTCTCTTTCTGAAACAGAAGCTCACTTTTTATCCTCAGTAGAGTGCTGTGGTGGCACAGCTCACAGCAACCTCAAACTCTTGGGCTCAAGTGATTCTCTTGCCTCAGCCTCCCGAGTAGCTGGGATTACATGCGCCTGCTACCATGTCTGGCTAATTTTTCTATTTTTAGTAGAGACAGAGTTTCAGTCTTCCTCAGCTCGTCGGATCCTCCCACCTTGGCCTCCCGGAGTGAGGATTACAGGCGTGAGCCACTGCACCTGACATATCTTGGTTTACATGGAACTTCCTCTTGGAAGCTTTCCCAGAGTCCTCAAACATCCGTTAGGCATCCCTTCGCCTTTTTTCCCAGAACTCAGTCTGCTGACCTCTGTCATCACCCTTATCATACTGTATGGTAATTCTTAACTTCTCTGCCTCTCTCAGTGGGATATAAACTCCATAAGGGTAGGACTTTTTCTCTTTTCTCAGCTGTGTAACCCCACACCTAGCACCTTGCCTGGCCCACAATATATGTTCAGCCAATGTCAAATCAATGAATGACTTTATATATACATAAAGTCATTTATACATACATGTATACACACACACATATATATATATATATGACTGACTTCTCTGGTAGAGGAAAAAGTTCATAAGGGCAAGGACTACACTTAATTTATCTTTGTATTCTCTTCCCCTCCCTTCAGCACTTGGCATAGGACCTTGTTCATAATAGGCACTCAACAAATGTTTGCTGAATGAGTCCATATGCGTATATTGGTTGTTAAGGACACTATTTTTCCCTCTCCACGGAACTACACTAAACTGCCTGTGGCAAGATCCAAGAACCAAGGCGATGTGCTCTTTGAACCCTTCCTATTCTGGCACACGACGCAGTCCTGACTGTGACATTTATCTGAGAAGGAGGCACAGGGAATATAGATGTATGTCATCAGGGTCATTAAGGTTCCCATAAGGGATTCCAAAACCTGACTGAGTCTCTGAGGGCGACCAAGACTTGTCCAAGACCCATCTGGAAGCTCTGAAGCCTTCCTGGATCACACCTTTGGTTCTTCCCATGGAACCTCTCCCAGGAGCCCCTGGCAGAGCTAGACACCTGGGCTGGGTGAGCTGATGTTAGAAGTCTTTCTGGCACGATGTCTTTTGAAGGCAAGCTGTTTGTGTTGGGATGATAAAGAAAAAAGAGGCCTGGAGAGAAGGCCTAGGAGGGGTCAGGCTGACAATCCAGCCCAGGAGTCCTCTAACTACGGCCCCTGGGCCACATGCGGCCCGCCTAGGACATTTATCTGGCCTGCCAGGTGTTTTTGCCGCCACTGCCTGTCCTGCTTAGCAGGGGACTCGTCCTGGGGCCCGTAGTCCGGCCCTCCAATGGTCTGAGGGACAGTGAACTGGCCCCCTGTTTAAAAAGTTTGAGGACCCTGATCCAGCCCTTTGAAAAGCCCAGGGCACCTGTGTGGTCTGGAGCACCGCCTGCCAATCTGGCTGATGATCGCTGATGACTGCTGAGACAAAGAGCTGGATTCCACGTTATTGCCTTGCTCTGCAGCCACACAGGGCCATAGCAGCACATGCATCTTTGGGGAGGGTAAGACCTGTGATTAGCTCAGTAGCCAAAGCAACTCTTCCCAGAAGGTACTGGCTGGGAAAGCTCTCCTGAGGACTCTTCTCATCCCCTAGAAGTAGAGTAGGTCCCGAAGAGTAGCCACAAGAAAGAGTCAATATGGTGAGAACTTTAGCTGACCTAATCCTGCCTTTGTACTGGAATTTTATCCTAGATGTAGGGTATTCTTTAGTTTTTCCTCCCTGTATAAGAAACACACCATAAAATGCAACATTCAGCTTTTTCTCAATGAGAAAAAAATGCACCAAGGCAGTCCAAGATCAGTAAGTGAAAGCTTTGAAATGTGCAACCAGGGAATAAGGGGAAATGGATCTCACACAAGAACCACTGAAATTTATTTTTTTTTTTAATTTTTTGAGACAGAGTCTCACTCTGTCACTCTGGGTAGAGTGCCGTGGTGTCATAGCTCACAGCAACATCAAACTCTTGGGCTCAAGCGATCCTCCTGCCTCAGCCTCCCGAGTAGCTGAGACTACAGGTACCTGCCATGACAGCTGCCTAGTTTTTCCTGTTTTTAGTAGAGACAGGGTCTCACTCTTGCTCAGACTAGTCTCAGACTCCTGAGCTCAAGAAATCCACCTGTTTTGGTCCCCCAGAGGGCTAGGATTATAGGCATCAGCCATCTCGCCTGGTGAAATTTATTTTTATTTAAAAAGCACTTATCTGGCTCAGCACCTGTGGCTCAAGTAGCTAAGGCACCAGTCACGTACACCCAAGGTGGCAGGTTTGAATCCAGCCCGGGCCCGCCAAACAACAATGACGGCTGCAACCAAAAAATAGCAGGGCATTGTGGCAGGTGCCTGTGGTCCCAGCTACTTGGGAGGCAGAGGCAGGAGACTCACTTGAGCCCAGGAGTTGGAGGTTGCTGTGAGCTGTGATGCCACAGCACTCTACCCAGGGGGACAGCTTGAGGCTCTGTCTCAGAAAAATAAAAAATAAAAAAGCACTTATCTGTGGGAGGCCAAGGTGGGTGGATCACCTAAGCTCAGGAGTTTGAGAGCAGCCTGAGCAGGAGTGAGATCCTGTTTCTAAATAATAGCTGGGCCTTGGGCGGTGCCTATAGCTCAGTGGGTAGGGTGCAGGCCCCATATACCGAGGGTATGGGGTTCAAACCTGGCCCCGGCCAAACTACAACAACAAAAAGAAAATAGCTGGGCATAGTGGCAGCCACCTATAGTCCTAGTCACTTGGGAGGCTGAGGCAAGAGGATCTCTTAAGCCTAAGAGTTTGAGGTTGCGGTGAGCTATGATGCCATAGCACTCTACTAAGAGGGAGAAAATGAGACTCTGTCTCAAAAAAATTAAATAAATAAAAAGCACTTATATGTTGTATTGCACTTACCATCTGTCAGGCACTATTCCAAGTGTTTTACAATCTGTTAACTCATTATATTCTCATAACAATCCTTTAAAGTAGGTGCAGTTATCATCTCCAATTTATGGTAGAAGGAGAGAGTTTAAATAACTTGTCTAAGGTCCCACAGCTGATTAAAGGCACAGTCAGGATTCCAGACTATGTTAACTGGCTGAAATTCTCTTTACCACTCTGCCCTGCCACCGCCCTGAATGCCCAAGCCTTCTGATGACAGAACAGGACAGGGAGGATCCTCTTATGCCTCCTTTTTCCTTTCTTCCTTGGGCCCTTTGATATGGATCAAATGTAAGAGTCCAACCTGTCCCCTAGTATTATCAGGGAGGGAAGGAGGGAGGAAGGAGGAACAGAGAGAGAGCGAGATGGAGGGAGAGAAAGAATAAATGAGAATGCGCCACCCTCCAGCTGCTTCTGGGAACTCCTGCATTTTATTTCCTGAGCCAGAATTCTGAGATGAGTATGCTTAGAGTCTGCAAAGGTGAGAATGGCATCACGATTTCTTTAACCCTAGAGTCAGGGAACAATGGCCTAACAAAGCAGAGATAGAGCTAAGCTTTTGCTTTACACTGAGCAGAACACAGAAGGAAATTTCTGTACCGGAGTGCTCTTTACTGTTCTATTATGAAAGATAATGACATGTTGATATTAAGCAAGGCACCATGGCCTCTTTGTGAGTCTCAGTCCTGAGAAAATACAGCCAGAGGTGCATGCCCCAACGGGTAAAATTTTGACAAGCTTGTGGAGATTTCAACTAGAGACTTTGGGCACCCATGGCAGGGAAGAGGGCAACAGACTCGAGCAACACACTTTCAACTGACAAAAACCTTTTTTTCTTTTTTTTTATTATTATTTTTTTTTGAGATAGAGCCTCAAGCTGTCCCCCTGGGTAGAGTGCTGTGGCATTACAGCTCACAGCAACCTCCAACTCCTGGGCTCAAGCGAGTCTCCTGCCTCTGACTCCCAAGTAGCTGGGACCACAGGCGCCTGCCACAATGCCTGGCCATTTTTTGGTTGCAGCCATCATTCATTGTTTGGCAGGCCCGGGCTGGATTCGAACCCGCCACCTTAGGTGTATGTGGCTGGTGCCTTAGCCAGTTGAGCCACAGGCGCCGAGCCAAAAACCTTTTTTTCAAAACACACTTTTAGGCCAGGCCCAGTGGCTCACTCTTGTAACCCTAGCACTGTGGGAGGCTGAGGCTGGTGGATTGCCTGAGCTGAAGAGCTTGAGACCAGCCCGAGCAAGAGTGGGATCCCCATCTCTAAATAGTAGCTGGCTGTTGTGGCGGGTACCTGTAGTCCCAGCTACCAGAGAGGCTGAGGAAAGAGAATCGCTTGAGCCCAGGAGTTTGAGGTTGCTATGAGCTATGACACCACAGTACTCTACGGAGGGTGACAAAATGAAACTCTGTCTCGGAAAAAAAAAAACAGCAACATTTTTTGGCACTGTGCTAGACACTGGGAATACAAATATGAGTAATAATGCTACCATTTGTGCTAAAATAATATATTCTTGCCATATGCCTACGTTATCTCTGGAAGGGAACTCCAGAATGTGGTAATAAGAGTAGCCGTGGGTGGTTAGGGAACAGAGGTGGGAGGGAGACAAACTTGTCACTGTAATCCCTGTATGCTTTGTGAATTTGGTATCAGAGGCACATATTGCCTACATGTTACCTATTCAAAAGACAATTGAGACCAGAGGGTCACTTTACATATGTAAATATGTAAGTAAGAAGTAAAGAGCAGTGTAAGAGCGCTTGAAGTCATGTCTAAAGTACTAAGGTTGGCCAGATGTGGCAGCTTACACCTGAAATGCTAGCACTCCCGGAGGCCCAGGCCGGTGGACTGCTTGAGTTCAGAAGTTTGACACCAGGTTCAGCGCCTGTAGCTCAGCGGCTGGGGTACCAGCCACATACACCAAAGCTGGCAGGTTCGAACCTAGCCCGGGCCTGCCAAACAACAATGACAACAACACCAAAAAATCGCCAGGCGTTGTGGCGGGCGCCTGTAGTCCGAGCTACTTGGGAGGCTGCGGCAAGATAATTGCTTAAGCCTAAGAGTTTGAGGTTGCTGTGAGCTGTAATGTCACAGCACTCTACCGAGGGCAACATAGTGAATGAAACTCTGTCTCAAAAAAAAAAAAGTTTGAGACCAGCCTGGGCAAGAATGAGACCCCCATCTCTACTAAAAATAGAAAAACTGGCTCGGTGCCTATGGCTCACGCAGCTAAGGCACCAGCCACGTACACCTGAGCTGGCGGGTTCGAATCCAGCCTGGACCTGCCAAACAACAATGACGGCTGCAACCAAAAATAGCCAGGCGTTGTGGCGGGTGCCTGTAATTCCAGGTACTTGGGAGGTGGAGGCAGGAGACACAGCACTCTACCCAGGGTGACAGAGTGAGACTCTTCCCCCCCCCAAAACAATAAATAAATAAGTAAATAAATAGACATGCGAAGGTTGTTGATAGCAATGGAGGAAACTGAGACGTGAAGACCGAATTTGCCAATTTGTCTTCCTGGCTTCAGGGTTTAGCCGTGACAGTTATTTACAAGACGTCTACCACGTCTGAGCTTTGCTTTTTTTTAATTAAAAAAAAAAAGGTAGATTTTCTAGTCATTTTCCGAATATGTCACAAGAGCAGAGGCAGACGAGACCTGCCTAAGACAGAAGGGATTTTGTTCTTCCACAGGCTTTGGCCTCCTCCTCCTCTTCCTCCCCTCATGGACAAAGGTGACAGTGTCAGTAACAACCTTTCACTCTGCAAACACACACCAGTGCCAGGGTGCACCTGCCCCCAGCACAGAGAAGTGTTTCTTGCATTTAGCTGGTCTCCTGCCGAGGAACTAG
Organism: Otolemur garnettii; assembly: GCF_000181295.1. Lineage (NCBI taxonomy): Eukaryota > Metazoa > Chordata > Mammalia > Primates > Galagidae > Otolemur > Otolemur garnettii. The sequence goes on along the minus strand of NW_003852505.1, from coordinate 2,803,156 downwards.
CACAACCCTGGGAACAAGGGTGGAGAAATCGAGTTCTGGTGTGGATTGTTTTTTCCAGGTTATATCCTGACAGTTTTTAATCCTACCCTGACTTTCCCTCGCATGCCCCTCCCACCAGGTTACCTTTAGGCTTCCTTTCTCCAAAGCCCAGTGAGTCTGCTGGGGAAATAATCATGTAATGATAACTATGATTGTCAGCCCCTTTCCCGAATGCTTCCAGGGGCCAGGCATAAGGCTAAGTGCATTACACGCATCGGTCTTCATGCAGTCCCCACAAACACCCAGTGAGGAAGGCACTCTGGCTGTCTGCATTTTGCCAATGAAACTCAGAGAGATAAACAGGTAGAAAGTGGTGGTGATTGGATTGGAAACCCAACTGTGTGGTTACAAGCTCATCCCACTGGGCTATAAAGGCCCTTAACCACTTTGCTATACTGCTTTCCATAAAGTTAATTTTAATATTAGCCTAATCCAACCCTATTTAGGAAGGGAGATGTGCTACCAAAAACTCACTTATGATATCTATAATCCTAGCATGGGCATGGTGTCTCACCGTGCCTATAATCCTAGCACTCTGGGAGGCTGAGGCCGGTGGATTGCTTGAGCTCAAGAGTTTTCTATTGTCATTTGTTTGGGGCTATTCAGGCCAAGGCCTCCCTCTAAGCGGATGTGCAAGCAGGAGTTATATGGGAGCATAGCATTGGGGCAGACTGGAAATGAGCCCAGCTGTACTGGCTCTGAGTCAGAGCCCTAAAAAGATCTACTAACAGGAGAAGTTAAGCTTATAAAATCAGCATGGAAATGAAAACCGTAGCCCAGGCCCTGGGATCAAAAATGTTAACAATTTCCTTCCAAGGCCTGCCTGGTGGTTCATGCCTATAATCTCAGCATTCTGGCAGGCTGAGGTGGGTGGATTGCCTTAGCTCATGGGTTTGAGACCAGCCTGAGCCAGGGTGAGATCCCGTCTCAAGAAACAGCCAGGCATTGTGGCGGGTGCCTGTAGTCCCAGCTACTCGGGAGGCTGAGGCAAGAGGATCACTTGAGCCCAGGAGCTTGAGGTTGCTGTGAGCTATGATGCCATGGCATTGTACTCAGGGTGACAAAGTGAGACTCTGTCTCAACAAAACAAAACAAAACAAACCAAACACACTGGTTCAGAGTGCCTGTGGGATCAGAGACACCTGAGTTCAGATCTCAGGTTCGCCACTTCTTATCTCTGTGTCATAGGGCAAGCTGCTTAACATCCTGAGCCTCAATTTCCTCATCTGTAACATGAAGAGGATAAGAAATAGCACCGGCTCGGCGCCTGTGGCTCAAGTGACTAAGGCACCAGTCATATACACCCAAGGTGGCGGGTTCGAATCCCCAGCCCGGGCCCGCCAAACAACAATGACGGCTGCAACCAAAAAAATAGCCAGGCATTGTGGCGGGCACTTGTGGTCCCAGCTACTTGGGAGGCTGAGGCAAGAGACTCGCTTGAGCCCAGGAGTTGGAGGTTGCTGTGAGCTGTGATGTCACAGCACTCTACCCAGGGGGGGACAGCTTGAGGCTCTGTCTCAAAAAAAAAAAAAGAAACAGCACCTACCTCACAGAGTGGTTGTGGGGTTTCAATGAGATAATGCATAAATGGGATGGTGCCTGGCACGCAGATGGCACTCAGTAAGTGGTAGCTGGAATGTTTGTTAGTAGTAGTAACAAGAAAATCACTGTGGTGTCACTGACCACATTGAACATAGAAAAAACTTGCAAGACACAAGTGGCAGGTGAAGAGGGGGTGGGTTTTACCCTGAATGGTTGAAGGTGAAAGGGCAGGAGGTGTAAGCACAGGATGAAAGGCATTCCAGGCAGAGAGCAAGAGGGGATGTCTGCAGGGCCAACCACGATGGTCTACATGGGCGAGAACAGAGGCTGCTGTGATGGGGCTGAGTGCCAGTGACCCAGCCGGGCCAGGCACAGGTAGCTGCTTAGCTCCCTATGGCAGCATTAAGAAGCCTGGAAAGTGATGGGAGGGAAAGAAAGTCTCAGGTGTCTAAACCTGGTCAGGCATGGTGTCTCACCATGCCTATATAATCCTAGCACTCTGGGAGGCTGAGGCCGCTGGATTGCTTGAGCTCAAGAGTTCGAGACCAGCCTGAGCAAGAGTGAGACCCCCGTCTCTACTAAAAATAGAAAAACTAGTCAGGTATTGTGGCACATGCTTGTAGTCCCAACTACTTGGGAGGCTGAGGCAAGAGGATTAGTCAAGCCCAACAGTTTGAGGCTGCTGCGAGATATGACAACATGGCACTCTACCCTGGGTGACAGTGTGAGACTGTCTCCAAAAAAAAAAAAGAATGTCTCTGGTGATTGTTAGAGAATACCCTGGTCTCTACCCTGAACATCTGAGAAGAGCAAGGCATGACAGCATGAAATCCCTGACAGCAAGCTAGGGCAGGTGAGTCCCAATGCCCCCTCTCTAGGTGCAGGCCCTGGGGGAGGAAGCAAGAGTATGGAATAAGGGAATCCAGAAGTTTCTTTGTTCTGGGCTCTGAGCATATGTCTAGAATTCCAAGAAGACTCCCGAATGGGACCCAGAAGCCCCCCCCCACAAAAAAATTTGCTATCAGCTGCAGATGTTCATTCCTAGGCCTGCTCCCCTCACTCCAAACCTCCTCCCCTGGGACATTAAACCAGAAGGAGATTTTTTTTTTTTGAGATAGAGTCTCACTCTGTAGCCCTGGTAGAGTGCTGTTGCATCATCATAGCTCACAGCAACCTCAAACTCTTGGGCTTGAGCAATGCTGTTGCCTCAGCCTCCCGAGTAGCTGGGACTACAAGTGCTCACCACAATGCCCAGACACTTTTTCTATTTTTATTTATTTTTTATTTTTTTGAGACAGAGCCTCAAGCTGTCCCCCTGGGTAGAGTGCTGTGGCATCACAGCTCACAGCAACCTCCAACTCCTGGGCTCAAGCGAGTCTCCTGCCTCCGCCTCCCAAGTAGCTAGGACCACAGGCACCTGCCACAACGCCTGGCTATTTTTTGGTTGCAGCCGTCATTGTTGTTTGGCGGGCCCCGGCTGGATTCGAACCCACCACCTTAGGTGTATATGGCTGGCGCCTTAGCTGCTTGAGCCACAGGCACCAAGCCTACTTTTTCTATTTTTAGTAGATCCAGGGTCTCACTTTGCTCAGGCTGGTCTCAAACTCCTGAGCTCAAGCAATCTGCCTGCTAAGATCTACTCCTGAGCTCTTTTATTTTTGTTTTTGCCTTTTCTCTTCTGAGCAGATTCCCCTCATTAAAGAAGACTCAGATTTCTTTTGGATTTCCACTTCCCCACACCCAATCCTGGGCTCTGCTTGCAGTGGGCACTTGCCTGAGTAATCTCAGTTTGCAGGAGCTTTGCTAGCACCATCGGACCCACTGGGCATCACACCCTGCTCCTCCCTGGCAAGACAGCCAGGAGCAGGAGGAGGCACAAAGTTCGGGCAATAACTGATATCCCTTGTAGTTGAGCAATGGCTCTGCGGCTTGCCAGAGCTCCCCTCATTGCCACATCACAACTCACACACACGCCTCTGACTTTGCAGCTCCTGCTAATAAATGATGCCAATATTCCCTTTGTGCTCATTCAGATAGCTGGAGCGCCTACGAGAGAAGACTGCCAGCATTGCTATGGAAATCGGACTCTGCCGGGTATCGTCTGCCCCCTTGTGGACTGTGCTGCTCTGACATTTTGAGGGAAGACGAGGCAAAGTACAGACCGTCTGGAAAATTCCTAGAAAAATCTGATGCCTTGAAAATCCTGGGAATTGGCCATTCTGACCTTCACTGACCAGGCACAGAAGAACACCGCGGAAGTTTTCTGGGTTCGTGTACTCTGTGATGGGCTTGCAGACAGGCTCAGCCCTGTGCTTTTTGACAGCAAAGCACACATAGCAGGTCTTTGCGTCTTTCTGAGCTCATACTTCTGTCGCTTATCTAATCTGTGGTCATCTATCAACAGTCTCCTTTCAAAAAGTGCAAGTCCTATTGTTTCTGATTCCCCTTGCCATACCTTTCCCCCATTCCTATTTCCGTCACATTCGCCTGTCCTTAGTCCCCTCACTGTTGCAACAACCTCCACACCTCTGTCTCCTCCCCTCATACCACATGGTGTTAATCATCTAACACTCCACTTGGAGTATGAAGCTTACTGCTTTCTGGCGGGGGGAGGTTCAAGGTCCCAACCTTCCTTTCAGTCAACAAATACCAGTTGACGTCCTACTAGACACAAAGCACTCCTCAAAAATCTACTCCAGCCAAATGCACTGTGATCACAATGGCTACCAACTGTCCTGGAGAGTTGCAGTAGGCATATTATACAGATTGTGTCATTAGATCTTCAGGACAGAAATCTGTGAGTGGGTATTATTTTTCAGAAGGGAACGTGAGTCTCCAAGATGTGAAGCAACTTGCCCAAAGTCACCCGGGCAATAAGTGGCATCACCAGGACTCAATTTTAGAGTGCCCCTCAGTTCCACCCTCCTGGCCTTTTCCATGAACTGCCACATTCATGCACTCGCTTCTTCAGTCAGTCTTTATAGAGCTTTTCTGATGTGCTTGTTCCTGTTCCTGCTGCTAAGGATACAGGGAAGAACAAGCTGGGCACGGCTTTGGTCCTCCCCTGGAGCTTCCAGTCTGGTGGGAGAGATAATATTCTTGCTTCAAGTATCTGTATCTGTCTAGTTTCTGTGGGTCTGCTTGTCTTGACTCTCATGATTTATGGAAAGTTTTGTTTTTAACTTGGCCAAATTCATTCCCTCCCTCCCACCCTCCTTCCTTCCTTCCACAAACACTTGCAGGGAGCCTGCTGTGTGCCAAGGATGGTTGCTAGGGGCTGAAGATAGAGCAGAAGCTGAGGTCCCTGCCCTCTAGGACTTGGCACCTCAACCTTTCCTACCTGCCTGCCTCTGCACCTTTACTCACACCACCCCTCCGTCTGGACTGTCTTCCCTATGTCTCTCTACCAAAGTTCAATCCATGGCTCGGCACCCGTAACTGAATGGCTAGGGCACCGGCCACATACACCAGGACTGGCGGGTTTGTACCTGCCAGGCAACAATGACAACTACAACTACACCAAAAAAATAGGTGGGCGCTGTGGTGGGCACTTGTAGTCCCAGCTACGTGGGAGGCTGAGGCCAGAGAATCGCTTAAGCCCAAGAGTTTGAGGTTGTTGTGAGCTGTGACGTCATGGTACTCTACCCAGTGCGACACAGTGAGACTCTGTCTCAAAAAACAAACAAACAAACAAACAAAACAAAGTTCAGTCCAATCATGATGGCCCATCGCAAATCTCACCTCCCTGGAGCCTCCACCAACCACCCCCACACATTGCTCCCTTCTCTGAATTCATTTAACACTATTGTCTGGACAGCTCAGGCTCTAACAACTTATTTAGCATATGTCTGATATTCTTGCATCCTTAACTCAAACATTTGCATTTGGATCTTATCATCTTTTTTTTTTTTTTGAGACAAAGTCTCACTCTGTCACCCCTGGTAGAGTGCCATGGTGTCACAGGTCACAGCAACCTCCAACTCTTGGACTTAAACGATTCTCTTGCCTCAGTCTCCCAAGTACCTGGGACTACAAGCGCCCACCACAACGCCCAGCTATTTTTCTTTGCAGTTGTCGTTGTTTAGCTAGCCCAGGCCAGGTTTGAACTCCTCACCATCGGTGTATGTGGCTGGTGCCATAACTACTGTGCTACGGCCTCGAGCCAGATCCTATCATCTTAATTTGACTGTTCCTCTTATCGTGCAGGAAACATTTTCATTCTCAAGAGACATTGACTGAGTACCTACCATGTGTTTTAACAGTAGAAAGCATTACAGACCTTTGTGGACCCTAAGTTAACCAAGAGCTTTTGTAACTATTTTACCATTTGACTGTAAAATAATAGTACTATTTTCTTTTTTTTTTCCATAGTACCACTTTCATTTTCTATTTCGACTTAATCTCCCAGTTAGAATAGCTATTATCAAAAAGACTATGGTTAATATATATTTCAAAATAGCTAGAAGATTTGAAATGTTCCCAGCACAGAGAAATGATAAATGTTTAAGGCAATGGATACTCTAAAAACCCTCATTTGGTCATTATATATTGTATGCACATCTCAAAATATCACGTGTGCCCCACAAATATTTACAAACATGTATCAAAACAAAATGAAACAAAAATAAATGTGTACAGCTAAAAATGTAAATTACTTCACAGATAAATAGTTGACTATTTGAAATTACACACGAACTGTATGGACACCCTGTATATTGTTCTCACGAAAGTGAAAACTTTATAAACCTGGCTATTGTATTCTCTGACCACCTCTAGCGTACCCCACTCCAGACTCCCTCAGATACAGAGGAGGAAACTGAGACTCAGAGAAGTGACAAGGTGTGCCCAAGCTAGTGTGTGTGTGGGATTATCTGACTCTAAACATCTTACTGTTCCCATGTTTCCATGCTGCCTCCCATGAGAGCAAGGACCCTGTTTACTATACCTTGCTGTGTCCCTGGTGCCCAGTATAGGGGACTTCACCAACGCTGGGGCTCAGCAAATTTTTCCATACCCATAAACTCCCCTGCAGATGTGCTTCCTTTGCACAAAGGTATTGCCTTACGAGGTGGGCTGTACCGGCTCCATCTGGTCAGTGAAGGCTCAAAGTGCCCATGCAGGCGTTGTCCTACATGTCCCTTTTCCCACTCCTAGGCTCATTGACCTTAGATACTCTGAGAGTCTCCTTCAGGAGTCACTACAGTTACACCTAGTTGTAGCACGTCACCTGTTTGCTGGGTACTCACCATGTGTCTACCAGTGTGCCAGGGGCCATGTGTGATGGGAGGAGAAACACAAGGTATGATATTGTTGAGGGGCAGTGACTTGTCCAGTACTAATCTGACACACTTAGCAACCAGGCAGCACATAGCCAAGTTCTAAATTATGCAGTGCTGGGCCAGATGTAGTGGCTCACACTTACAACTCTAGAACTTTGAAAGGCTGAGGCAGGAGGACCACCTGAAGCCAAGAGCTCGGCTTGGCGCCTGTGGCTCAAGCAGCTAAGGCGCCAGCCACATACACCTGAGCTGGCGTGTTGGAATCCAGGCCCAGCCGCCAAACAACAACAATGATGG
>NW_003852505.1:2793404-2795823 GCF_000181295.1 Otolemur garnettii | reverse complement strand
AAAAAAAAAAAAAAAAAAAAGGAAACAAAGCAAGCAAGTGAGCAGCACTGACGATGCTCTGTGGGTCCAGGCAAGAGAGCGAGACACTGTCTATAAACAGACAAACAAATGACTGGGTTAACAAATAAGTAATGTGGTGCTGATGATGCTTTGTGGGGCCAGGCAATAGAGGAAGACCCTGTCTCAAAAATAAAGAAACAAACACCTCTAGACTTAAGACCCCCTAGATAAAAGAGTCCACGTGGAGACTCCGGAGTGAATTCTTCAGTTCTTTCCCCCTTCCAGAAGCTCTAGTGCTTTTTACTTCTTCTGTATTCCTTTCTAACTTCCAATAAAAAAATCCTATCTTACCACTGAAAACAAACAAACGAAATAAGTAATGCAGTGTTAATAATGCTTTGTGGGTCCAGGTAACAAAGCAAGACGCTATCTCATAAATAAATAAATGAACGAACGAACGAACGAATGAATGGATAATGCCGTGCTGATGATGCTTTGCGGGTCCAGGGGAGGGAGAGCGTGGCTGAGCGGTGGGGAGAAACTTCTCAGAGGAGGTGGGAAGCAGCCTGGGTGGAGCGGGCGCTGTCGGGCCAAGGCGAGGAACAGCGCGCCCTCTGCAGGCAGCTGCGGGAAGGCGGCCAGAGAGCCGGCGGCGCGGCGGACTGCAGCGCGAGGGGTTCGACTTGGGCTGCTGTGGCTGCGCTGCGGCTTTCTCGTCTGTATCTTTCCTCCAGCATTGCACTTCGGCGGTTTTCAGTAGCCTTCAGGACGATGACAGCCGCGTTTTCCTCTAAAGACGCGCCTCCTAGTTGTCCTCAATTCCCCGCTTGGCAGGAGGGAGCACTTCCTTCTGCTACTCGCCACATTCCCAGCAAACTACTTCAGCCAACATACTGAGAGCGCTCGCGACAAAGTTCCCCGTGGGAAAATAACCGGGTATCTAAAGGGAAGAGGCAGGCCTCTGCGAGAGATCGAGAGACCCCGCGGTTATTTACAAACACTTAAGCGCATATTCTGTGCAAAGCGAAGTGCCAAGCGCCTCTTTTTTTTTTTTTTTTTCCGAAACCGAGTCTCACTTTGTCGCCCTCGGTAGAGTGCCGTGGCGTCGTTCACAGCAACCTGAAACTCTCGGGCTCAAGCGATTCTCTTGCCTTGCCTCCCAAGGACCTGGGACTACAGGCGGCTGCAACAATGCGCAGCTATTTTTAGAGACGTGTGTGGGGGGGGTCTCGCTCTTGCTCAGGCTGTTCTCGAACCCGTGAGCTCAGGCAATCCACCTGCCTCGGCCTCCCAAAGTGCTAGAATTACAGGCGCGAGCCACTGTGCCTGGCCCCAAGCGCCTCTTAAATACTAACTCATTTACTCTGAACTACAGTGACAGGCAGCTGCTGTTCTTGACTCCATTTCACGGCTGAGCAAGATGAGGCCCCAAGAGCCTAGCAGCTTGCTCGTAGTTTCACAGCGGGAAAGGGGCGGAGCTATGCTGTCAACCTCTGAACCCAATAAGCAGAGGGTTCCCAGCCTGAGCCACGCCCCTTCCTCTGGGTCTCCTGGTCATTTTCCAGGCACCATGCAGTCCATGCTGCTTCCCGGCCCTTTCTAAGTGAGGGTCCTCTGCTTTCAGGGTTTTCAGCTGCAGGTGCTATATGTGGCTTACTGGGTGCCTCAGTTTCCTCATCTGGAAAATGGTAACCATAGCACTTCCCTCACAAGGCTGCTGAAAGGATTAAATGAGGGAATCCGTCAAAGCTCAAGAAATGAAAATGGGTGTTATTACTAAGCAGTAAGAGACCAAGTCTCCCGGTGTACCCTCAGGTGCTCCCCCCTCACGGGGCCAGAGAACAAACCTCACTTGCTTTCTGAGCAGGTCAAAGAGTCACATTCACTGTAGTGTTTTCATTGGCATTGGCTTTCAGTGGCTGGGATTGTCTTAGAGCTGGGAACATTTGGCCCAGGCCCGGGAGCATGTCTAGCCTAATCAGCCCTAATCAGTCACATGGCTGTGCAGTTGGTACAGCAATAATGGCAGCGTCCTCAGGTGCCCCAGCGACATTATTGTTCCTCTCCCCTTGGAGTGGCCTGAGTCATCTTGTGTGGCAGACAGTGTTCATTACTGTCACCATCACAACCAGACACCATTAAGTGCCTACTATGTGGAGGGCTCTGTGTTAGGGGCTCAAGGACAAATGGGCAGCACAGGCCTACATCCTGGGAACACAGAAGGGTAGAAGCACTTGACGTGGAGTCAGACCTGTTTTTCACATAGATTTGGAGTGGGGGGGGGGTGTCCTAAGGCCCTGGAATTTTAGTTCTCTAGCATGGATAACACAGCAGCAACACAGAAACCAAGAGATTTCTTTTCTTTTCTTTCTTTTTTTTTTTTTGAGACAGAGCCTGAAGCTGTCCCCCTGGGTAGAGT
>NW_003852505.1:2791873-2793267 GCF_000181295.1 Otolemur garnettii | reverse complement strand
GTTTTTTTGGTTGCAGCCGTCATTGTTGTTTGGCAGGCCCGGGCTGGATTCAAACCTGCCACCTTAGGTGTATGTGGCTGGCGCCTTAGCCAGTTGAGCTACAGGTGCCGAGCTGAAACCAAGTGATTTCTAAACCCCTGCTATATCCACATCTTTCCTCCAAGCCCAAGGGCTGGGCAAACAATAACTACAAGTTAGAAAGGCCTTGTACAATTTGTTACTGCAGAAGCAGAACTGTTCCCAGGTATCAAGGGGCTGGGTCCAGACAATATTCAATCATGCCAATCAATAACCCGAGAGACAAATCCTACAGCACATCATTCATTCATTCTCTCATTTATTTCTCCCTCCAATGAACATTTACTACATAGCCACTATGCGTCAGGTTCTATGCTTGGTGTTAGGAATGTAAAGAACAAGGCATAGCCCCCAATGGAGACACACAAACACTTGGTTACCATACCATGAAATAAAGAATATTATTCAGTTATTCAACACATATTTCTTGAACATCTACTATGGCGCTGGGGATACAACCATGGATAAAAAAGACAAAAATTCCTCCCCTCGTGAAACTGACAGAAGTAGACTACTTTAGAAGTTTGGAGGAGAGAGAGCAGTGTGTATTGGCTGGTGGAGTCTGGAAAGGCTTACTGAGGAGGCGTGATCTGAGCTGGGTCTTGAAGGACTATACCCTGGCTGAGAGGCAGGGAAGGGAATGCCAGGAAAAGTCATAGTACAACTGAGCTTGGAAATATGAAAGTGAACAGCATGCTTAGGGAATAGCAAGTGGAACCACAGAGCATGTACAGGAGGAGGAACAGAACACGAAGTGTGTGAGCTGTCTCTCCATATAAGGTGCAATCAGATAAAATATCCCAAAGCCAGGTCTCTGCATTTTTCTGAAAGCCAACCCTTGCCCAACACCACCTGCTCCTGTGGTTGTGTTAGTTAATTTGGGTCTTACCCAATGGTCTAATAACCCCAGACTCAGGCTTGTATGTAACCTTAGAGTGGGCTCAGCATTCCTTGCTAAAAGCCTTTATTTAGGCTGGGCACAGTGGTTCACGCCTGTAATCCCAGCACTCTGGGAGGTCAAGGAGGGTTAATTGCTTGAGCTCATGAGTTTGAGACCAGCCTGAGGAGTGAGATCCCCATCTCTGAAAATAGCCAGCATTGTTTCAGGCGCCTGTAGTCCCAGCTACTCAGGAGGCTGAGGCAAGAGAATCTGTTCAGCCCAAGAGTTTGAGGTTCTGTGATGCTGTGGGCTATGATGCCACAGCACTCAACCCAGGGTAACAAAATGAGACCCTGGCTCGGCGCCTATAGCTCAACCGGCTAAGGCGTCAGCCACGTACACCTAAGGTGGCAGGTTCGAATCCCCAGCCCGGACC
>NW_003852505.1:2784947-2791737 GCF_000181295.1 Otolemur garnettii | reverse complement strand
CCGTGAGCTGTAATGCCACAGCACTCTACCCAGGGGGACAGCTTGAGGCTCTGTCTAAAAAAAAAAACAAAATGAGACCCTGTCTCATCAAAAAAAATAAAAAATAAAAATAAAAATAGCCTTCATTTTAAAAGGAAGCTCTGTCCTGGAAAAGCCAAAGAAACTTGAATAAAATCAATAAAATCAAATTTAACTCTAGAACTTTAGGGTCAAGTCGTTTTTCTGTGACAATAATTTTTAAATTGGCTGAAAATAAAAAAAATAACTCATACTCTAAAAATGGACTCTGTGTTTATAATAATATAACCAAAGAGTGTTTTGGTTATTATAATTCCTATTTAACATTTGTCAAATAGATTTTGTTGGTCGGTATAGAAATTAGCTAGCTTTTATATTGTAATATATTTCATGACCAAGAATAAATAGTTGGACAGGATCACCTTGGAGTTCTCTTTAAAACCTTCTGTCGGGTCAGATAGCTCGGAGCACATTACTTTACTTCGCTAAGCTCCAATTTTACCAGCTGTGAAATGGAGTAAATAATAACACCTACCACTTAGGGCTGTTGTGAGGATCTGGAAGGTTTATCCATGTAAAGTGTGTAGCACAGCATCTGGCATGTGAAAAGTCAAAATGATAAGCTATGATCCTACTTATGTAGTTTTAGAAAAATTACTGCTACCTGGTTGTCTTGCTTGTTTAATCAGCTGAAGCAGGCTTAACTTAAATCAATCTGTCTAGCTCTAGAAACTCCAGAAAGAACCACAGTCCTCAAGTAGGTTTGAGAAATGATACTGTAATTCAAACAGGAAAAGATAATTTCTAAGTTTCCTGGTGGACCAAATGAAGCACTAACGAGTGATGGGGTTTGATACAACCCAAGACAGAGAAGCATGGGGCTCAACAGGCATCACAATTTCAATGGCCAAACTCCCAGCTTGCTATCCTAATTGGAAAACCATGAGGGTTTATCCAGAAGCCCAAGTGCTTATACCCCCTTCACTTCTAGGGTACAGTCACTACAAGGCTCAATTTTTTTCTTTTAAATGATAAATGGACTCCTGAACCCTGAGCTTCATTGCAAAAGTGAAAGGAGATCTTTTGCTTTTAAAGATCTCAGGAACTTATCTCTTCCCAGCAGTTTCTTTCCCTAGGGAGTGAAGTCACAGGGTTGGGTAATCAGGCTGGGACCTCATGCATTCCTTGAAATACTACAAGAGCAAAGGGAGCCACGAGAAGAACCCGGGTGATCACACAGTGTCCCCTGGGCAGCTGAGCAGCGCAGTCTGGTTGTGAGGCAGGACGGATTTACTTTCGGTCTTTGATCCCTTTTATAATCGGTGTTGTAAAGTAAGTGTCCTGACTTCGAGCTCGAGATTATTGCTACTGCCACATGTTTCTAGTCCATTCTAAGTGTCCTCCTCAGCTCCGGAGTGGTGGCTCATGCCTGTTATCATAGCACTCTGGGAGGCCAGGGCAGTAATTTAAGACCAGTCTGAGCAAGAACGAAACCCCATCACTACTAAAAATACAGAAAAATTAGGCAAGTTTTGTGACAGATGTCTGTAGTCCCAGCTACTCAGCCTCAGGGAAGGCTGAGGCAGGAAGATCACTTTAACCCAGGAGTTCGAGGTTACTGTGAGCTAGGCTGAGTCCATGGCATTCTAGCCTGGGTGACAGAGTGAAACTCTGTTTCTAAATAAATAGATAAATAAATAAATGAATAAAGTGCCCCTTTTCTTTTTTATATCCCCCCCATGTACGATTCACATTCTATAGTACATGTGCCATTTTCTTGAGACTGAGATCATCTGCAGGTCAAAGATAAATCCATTACCAGTCTCCTGTGAATGAAATGAATATAATTTAAAGCATTTTGATAAAACAATCATAGTTGAAATAATAGCAAAATTGTGTAAAGCAGGTTCCTGGCATTGTTCTAAGCACTTTATGCCTATTAACCTCTTTGATTTTAAAATTTTTTAAATCTATTTTTATTTTTTATTTTTGAGGCAGAGTCGCACTCTGTCTCCCAGGCTAGAGTGCTGTGGCATCATTGTAGCTCATAGCAACCTCAGCTCCTAGGCTCAAGAGATCCTCTGGCCTCAGCCTCTAGAATAGCTGGGACTACAGGTGCCCATCACAAAGCCTGGTTAATTTTTCCATTTTTAGTAGAGACAGGGTCTTGCTCTTACTCAGGCAGGTCTTGAACTCCTGAGCTCAAACAGTCCATCTGCCTCAGCCTCTCAGAGTGCTAGGATTATAGGTGTGAGCCATCACACCCAATCTCTTTCATTTTTAAAAATTTTATTTTCATTTTGCCTCCATTTCCTGGTGATGAGCCTTTTTATTTATTTATTTATTTATTTATTTTGAGACAGAGTCTCACTTTATTGCCCTTGGTAGAGTGCTGTAACATCACAGCTCACAGCAACCTCCAACTCCTGGGCTTAGGTGATTCTCTTGCCTTAGCCTCCAAAGTAGCTGGGACTACAGACACCTGCCACAGTGCATGGCTATTTTTTTGTTGCAGTTTGGCCGGGGCTGGGTTCATACCCACTACCCTCTGTGTATGGGGCCAGCGCCCTACTCACTGAGCCACAGGCATTGCCCAAGACTATTAACCCTTTAATTTCCACACTATTCCTATGAGGTAGGTACTATGTTTATACTCATACTCCAAATAAAAAAAACCTGAGGTACAGTTAGGTTGTCAAGTGAGAAAGTGGTATTTGAAAATGATACTTCTAGCCCCACAGTTTCTCATGAGTGGGCTCTGAGCAGGAAGGCAGGAGCAGTATGCTCCATTCTGGGCAACATCAGGTGTTAAGGGAGCTCCATACCTCAGCGGGCCTCTACCCTGATGTACAAGACTGGCTCCAAATCCCTCCATCTACTCCCACTCCACGAGCAGGAGTAAATCCAGGTTTTGTGAAGGTACCAGCACATATAATTTTGGCACCCTTTAAAAAAACATACACACACAGGCTGGGCAAGGTGGCTCAAACCTGTAATCCTAGCACTCTAGGAGGCCAACGCAGGTGGATCGCCTGAGCTCAGGAGTTCAAGACCAGCCTAAGCAAGAGCAAGCCCTCATCTCTACTAAGAACAGAAAACTTAGTCAGGTGTTGTGGCAGGTGTCTGTTATCCCAGCAACTTGGGAGGCTGAAGCAGGAGGATCACCTGAGCCCAAGAGTTTGAGGTTGCTGTGAGCTGTAAGGCCAGGGCACTTTAGTCAGAGTGACAGAGTGAGACTCTCGCTCAAAAAAGAAAAAAAAGAAAAAAAAAACAACTAAACAAACAAAAACACAAACACAAAAATATATTTTGAAATGTTTATAAAACCCAAATAAATGAGTTGCCAGGGCCCCTGCTAACACTTGGAAGGGGCCCATAGAAGGGGTGTTTCTGATGGGAAGAGTCATTAGCGTCACCGAACACCTGCCAGGCGGTGGAGCGCATTTAGACAAGAGAGTTTTCCTTTTCACTCCCAAACATGAGGTCCTTGGAAGTTGATCCGGGAACAGCTATTTAGCTGAGACCTTGCTCTTGTTATGTCTTTTCAGCCACAACCATTTCCATTCCGGGAGTGAAAACATTAGGGACCGCGAAACTTGTCATGTGATCAGATTCAGCATACTCTCTTAAATCTGGACAGTGCTAAATTTCCTCCCTGTGTTACAAAAGTTGCTCAAGGATGTGAAATCCCAGGATAGGATGTTTACCATCAAAATAAGACCCTTTTCCACTGTCCCCTTCGTCGTCATGGAAAAGCCATGGATTAATAGACTCCTTTAATTTCACTCAGTTTTGTCTCCAAAGAGGGTCCAGTGAAAACAACCGGCCAATCTGTCACTTGAACACTGTTTATATTTGTTGCTGGGATACCAAAGGCTTTTTAAGCCTTTAGCTAAGAAGAGCACCATGCGTCTGACCTTGTTCACCTACACATAAAGCAAATAATGGCTGAAATGATAGGAAAAATCCTCTAAATATTTTGAGTGGAACACAAGGCATTTTGTGCGTCCCAAAATTTCAGCATCCAGTATTTGTTGCTCGATAAATTTCAAACTGCATACGGAAGTACACATTACACATAATAGGATGAGGCGTTCAGAAGACTGATAATTATCTTGAGGTAAATCAGATCACCTCTGACCCAAACCCCAAGCTGTAATTTTGTTGCTCAGCTTCTTGGTCCTGAAATTAATGTAAATCTTTACATTCGTAATTTTACTTGCTAACGCCAACCCACCCACACAGTCTGTAAATGACTGCTCTGAGTCAGAGACTATTCACTTACGATTATGTTAGAGATTTTAAAATGTTCTCTGGAAAAATTAAATCACCGAATCCCAGTCCTTTCATTGATTCTGCTTTATATAAAAACGTTGGAGCTGGGGAACATCTAAATTGGAAGGCAGTCTAGAGTTTGTCTTTCCCCCCAATTCCTCCTTTCTCAGATGAGAAACTGAGGCTCTGATGTTGGAAGTGACTTGCCCACAAGTTACTCAGTGACCAAAGCTAAAACCTAAATGGAAAGTACTGGGTTAAAGGGCCACACTTAGAAATCTGAGGATGTAGAAGCTACCCCTTCCCTGCCCTCCTGCCTCTGACAGCTTCTGCTAAGTCCCGGCACCCCACAGCCTGACACTGATCTAAAAAAACCATGCCATTTTCAATCTAAGCGGTCAGAATATGATTCAGATAAAACAAATAAGCAACCGTTACAGCAATATGCATTATTTGCGGGGGAGGGATGGATATAAAAGAAACTTTTGAGGGAGGGGCTAGGGATGGGAGAGGCAGGACAGGGAGATGTTTACTTTCCATTTTACAGCTTTTCTTTACTATTTGGCTCCCCCCCCCCATGTACAGATGTTAATTGTATTTAAAACCTAAAAAGCAATTTAGAAATACGGTGGTCACAAACTTCAAAGGTGAAATAAAATTTACCCCAGTGGCACCGAGGCTTGAAAATCTAGTATACAGTAAAGCAGTACTTTTAACGATTTTTCTCCCAAAGTCTCCAATAACGGCAGAGGAGGTTGAATGGGTTCTCCCAGGAGTCTGGGAGCCAGAAATGGTCCTTGTATACAAGAACTCTCTTCGCAGTTTATGTTTTTAGCATGCCTTCAAATTAATAGGCTCTCTAGCATATCGCCATCTCTTCTAATACCAAAATAATGGCTTAAATGACTTACCATCCACGAAAACTGCCCCTCTGGGAAGACACCCTTCGTTTCTCTCTCCGGCGGTCGGAGCACCCGCAGCACACTGCCTCCAGTGACTGAGTGGAGAGGCCCCCTGGAAGAGGAAGCGCGGCTGTGCACGAGCTGACCTGTATTCTGACTCTCTCACCTGGAATCAGGCTTCACGGATCTTGTTATGCATTGAATAGTAACAAACAACGGCATAAATTAGGGTGTTGCTAAGATTGTGTACCATCAACGTTTGCATGAGCATAATGGACATAATGAATTCTATAGCACTATCCTGCACAGCTTGGAGAGATTAAAACCACTTTGTCTTTAAATTAAATTTCAAAAATCATTGAACAAGAAGAAAAAGAACACACACACACAAATCCCACCTCATCTATGTCAGCCACCCAATGGTAGAAGGCGCCACTACTTGCTTTCTAATCACTAAAGCCTACTCCTAGGTTTATTTTAATAGCCGCCAGCTTGGTGAGTCCACATCTATTGTAAGAACGATAAAGGGGACTCCGTTCTCTTGTATTGTGTAGGCAACCCTAAGTGGAGAGCCTTTTAGCCCCTTTCAGAATAAAATCTATAACTGAAAGAGACCTAAGCTGAAGTTTATTTTGTATAAACATTACATAATCTGTCTAGGCTGTGGCATAAAAAGAAAAGTGGGTTTGAATTCATTTTTAAGCAGCACTGGGCTTGGACAAATCTTTATTCAACAAACCTGGGTGCCTAATTATGAGCTCACATTGGAGTGCTCACTAGGTGCCAGTTATCATATTTACTGCTCTACATACTTTAATAGTATTTAACCCTCACTCACAACACCCCCTAAGAAGTATGGCTAGCATTAGTATATCCCCATTTCACAGATGAGGAAACTGAGGCCCCAGGAGATTAAATGACCTGCCCAACGTCATACAAATAAGCAGCAAGGCCAGGATTAAAATCCAGGTAATTCTGATCCTAGAGCCCCCTAAATCCAAACTCACCTCCGAATGATTTCCATAGTCAACTATTTATGGAATGCTTGTGTATGTTCTATGGTAGGTGCTTTGCATAAATTATTTAACCTCTGCAACAAGCCTCTGAGGCAGGCATTATTAATATCCTTATTTTATTTTCAATTTTTTTGAGACAGAGTCTCACTATGTCACCCTCGGGATAGTGCCATGGCATCACAGCTCACAGCAACCTCAAACTCTTGGGCTTAAGTGATTCTCTTGCCTCAGCCTTCCAAGTAGCTGGGACTACAGGCGCCTGACACAATGCCTGGCTATTTTTTGGTCATAGTTGTCATTGTTGTTTGACAGGCCTGAGCCAGGTTTGAACCTGCCATCCCTGGTGTATGTGACTGGCACCCTAGCCACTGAGCTACAGGCGCCAAGCCTTAATATCTTTCTTTTATTTTATTTTATTTTTGAGACAGTATCTCACTCAGTTGCCTTGGGTTGAGTGCCATGACGTCATAGTTCACTGCAACCTCAAACTCTTGGGCTTGAATGATTCTCTTGCCTCAGACTCCCAAGTCACTGGGATTACAGTACCCTCCACAATGCTGGCTATTTTTTTTTTTTTTT
>NW_003852505.1:2783383-2784905 GCF_000181295.1 Otolemur garnettii | reverse complement strand
AGAGTGCCGTGGCATTACAGCTCACAGCAGCCTCCAACTCCTGGGCTCAAGCAAGTCTCCTGCCTCCTCCTCCCAAGTAGCTGGGACCATAGGCGCCCGCCACAACACCTGGCTATTTTTTGGTTGCAGCCATCATTGTTGTTTGGCGGGCCCGGACTGGATTTGAACCTATCACCTTAGGTGTATGTAGCTGGTGCCTTACCCACTTGAGCCACAGGCACCAAGCCAATGCTGGCTATTTTTTATTTTATTTTATTTTTTTTGTTTAGCAGGCCTAGGCCAGGATCAAACCCACTAGCCCCAGAGCATGTGGCCGGCACCCTAACCACTGAGCTACGGGCGCCCAGCCAACGCTGGCTATTTTTTAGAGACGAGGTCTTGCTTTTGCTCAAGCTGGTCTCGAACTCCTGAGCTCAAGTAATTCACCCACCTTGGCCTCCCAGAGTGCTGGGATTACAGGCATAAGCCACCAAACCTGACCCAATATCCTCATTTTTAAAGGTAAGTGAAACTGAGGTTTAGAGAATATAACTTGCCTATCAGCACGGTTAACTAGCAGAGTCCAGATTTTGAACCCAAGCCTGATACGAGGAATTCTTAGCTATACTATGATTCAGGTGGTTGACCAGGGGGTACACAGCAAAAACCCTAGGCTCTCCCCGGCACTAAAGCATGCCATGCGGACCTTGTCTGTGAATAACCTTTCATAAGCCAATGTAGGATGAGCTTCACCCCCATACATGGGATCACCTATCCTTTTCTGTTTCTAATGTTGTGACTTGACAGACATGGCGCTTCATTATTCATACAGTGTCATGTTACAAGCAAAATCCACTGGATTTCTGAGCCCTAATCAAGAGCTACAGAAATCGCAAACACTCTCTTGTGGATTCCATAAAAGGGCTTATCCAAGACCAACTTAGGTTCTCCATTGACTGGGCTTATTAGTATGTTAGGCCAAATGCAGATGGTACATTTCCTCTCTGTAAAAACTAGTTTTGAGGTTGTGACCCATGTCTAGCTCTCTCCATAATCTTTTTTGTTTTTGACTCACTATGTCGCTCTCGTAGAGTGCTATAAAATCATAGCTCACAGCAACCTCAAACTCTTGGGTTAAGTGATTCTCTTGCTTCAGCCTTCTAAGTAGCTGGGACTACAGGTGCCCACCACAACACCTGGCTATTTTTTGTTGGTGTTGTTGCCATTGTTGATTTAGCAGGCCAGGGATGGGTTCAAACCCGCCAGCCTGAGTGAATGTGTTGGGCACCCTACCCACTGAGCTACAGGCACCACCCTCTCTCTATAATCTTTAACAGCACTGCAATCTCAGTACAAAGTAACTGTGCCAGATCTAATCCTCTGCTTTGAATGGGATTAAATAAAAATGGCTTGAGCCAGCTTGGCACCTGTAGCTCAAGCAGCTAAGGCACCAGCCACATACAACAGAGCTGGTGAGTTTGAATCCAGCCCAGGCCTGCTGGACAACAATGACACTACAGCCAAAAAAAAAAAAAAAAGCCAG
>NW_003852505.1:2764167-2782977 GCF_000181295.1 Otolemur garnettii | reverse complement strand
AAAAAAAAAATGGCTTGAGCCAGGTGAAGATGAAGAAAGTCAACTGGATGAAAATTGTTAATGATTTAAATTATTTGAAATTACACATATTTTTCACATGACAAACTTTACCCTTTTATAGTAATTCAGCTTATAGTTCTTGATTAATAACTACAGGACTAGGAAAGGTGGGTCTATAGTACATTTTGGAGAAAGCTCAATTTAGCTGTGACAGTCCATAGGCAATGGAGCAACGTTTTTTTGGATCCCCTGAATCCGGTCTTCATTTTGCTATGTTGGGAATGTCGATAGGTCCCACAACCAAATTAATCATTGATAAGTGGATGGCTGACAATTGGTTTTATTTATTTATTTTTTGGAGTCTCACTTTTTTCTTTTTTGAGACAGAGCCTCAAGCTGTTGCCCTGGGTAGAGTGCTATGGCATCACAGCTCATAGCAACCTCCAACTCCTGGGCTCAAGCAATTCTCCTGCCTCTGCCTCCCAGATAGCTGGGACTACAGGCGCCTGCCACAAAGCCTGGCTATTTTTTGGTTGCAGCCATCATTGTTGTTTGGCGGGCCCAGGCTGGATTCGAATCCACCAGCTCAGGCATATGGGGCTGGCACCTTAGCCGCTTGAGCCACAGGCGCCGAGCCTATTTTTTGGAGTCTCAAGCTGTCACCCTGGGTAGAGTGCCGCAGTGTCATAGCTCACAGCTATCTCCAACTCTTGGGTTCAGATGATCCTCTTGAGTTTTTTTCCCCCTCTAATTTTAGTAGAGACAGGTGTCTCAATTTTTGCTCAGGCTGGTCTGGACCTTGTGAGCTGAAGCTATGCACCTGCCTTGGCCTCCCACAGTGCTAGGATTACAGGCATGAGCCACCCTCCCACCCCTGGCCTTGACAATTGTTTTATCTTTCTTTTCTTTCTTTTTTGGAGATAGTCTCATTGGGGCAGTGGCTGTGGCTCAAGGAGCAGGGCGCTGGCCCCATATACCAGGGTTGGGGGTGGGGTGATGGGTTCAAGCCTGGCCCCTGGCCAAAACAGCCCCCAGCCATTATGTTCCCTTCAGTAGAGTGACATGGCGTCACAGCTTACAGCAACCTCCAACTCTTGGGCTCAAGCCATTCTCTTGCCTCAGCCTCCCAAGTAGCTGGGACTATAGGCACCAGCCACAATGCTGTGTTAAACTTTTTTTTTTTTTTTTGGTTGTAGCTGTAAAGTTTGGCAGGCTGGGGCTGGGTTGGAACCTGCCAGCTCTGGTGTATATGGCTGGTGCCCTAGCCATTGAGCTACAGGCTCCAAGCCTTTTTTTTTTTTTTTTTTTGAGACAGAGTCTCACTTTGTCACCCTCAGTAGAGTGCTCTGGCATCATAGATCACAGCAACCTCAAACTCATGGGCTCAAGCGATTCTCTTGCCTCAGCCCCCCAAGTAGCTGGGACCACAGGTGCCTGCCCCAATGCATGGCTATTTTTAGAGATGGGGTCTCACTCTGGCTCAGGGTGGTCTCCAGCCTGTGAGCTCAGGCAATTCGCCCCACCTTGGCCTCCCAGAATGCTAGGATTACAGGTGTGAGCCACCCCCCTGGCCCAATAGTTGGTTTTGGTTTTAAAAACAAAATTATCTCAGGAGACACCACAGCATTTATTAAAAATGTAGGGTTTTAAAAAGGTAACACTTATTCAAATGTAGCACTTGAATGTAAAATGTATTTCATATGAAAAAACTGCAAACCAACAAAGTTTTATTTTATTTTTATTTTTCCAAATTTGTTATTCATCAGGAGTGCCTGAACTAAAAAAGATAATTGAGTCCCATCATCATCAGGGAAATGGCTTTAAGAGAAAACTGGTCAGATGAATATTATTGCTTCCCATTTTCAACCAGTAAATAGTTACCATTGATAAATAGACAGCCAAGAGCCTGTCAAGAATGTTCAAGATATGTTATATAATACAACATGCCTGTTCGCAGGGGGAAACTAGGAAATAACTTATGTGTACTTCTTGATTTCATCGTATAAGACAAGCACAAAAGCACCACCCATGCCTCTGAGAACATTGGACCATGCACCCTTGAAAAAAGCTTTGCCTCCTTCATCACGCAGGATCTTCCTCCAGCAGTCAACCGTGCCAGTATACATGATGTCAGCTGTAAAGGATAAAGACAGGTTGGTGACTGAAGGCCGATCAAAGTGCTAAGATTCATTAGTCTAAATAAAGCAGGGCCCCCACCTCTAAGAACTAATGTCAGCTTAAAACCCAACATTTACACATCAGCCCAGGCAGTACTGCAATATTAATGCTGTGACTAGACAACAGATCTGTAAACTACCCACAGGTCTTAACCTCTAATACCACTTAATCACTCTCATTCACAGGCCTCTGAAGGGCCCGTTCAAAGACAGCTGTGTAGCATAGATGCTATCAACCTCAGCCCTTGACCTGAACAGCTGTTTTTAAAAGCAGGTATCATTAGTCTGTGGCCACAGCTTATCCCATGCCCATGACTTTATCTTCTGCTCAAGTGGAACTTACTTCCTTTGCGCCCTGACTGCATCATCATGCGACGGCGAACAGTGTCAAACGGATAGGAAGTCAACCCAGCAACGGCAGTGACAGACTGTGCAATCATCCAACTGACAATGATGTGAGTATTCTTGGGATCTGGAAGCATTCCTGGGAAGAGGAAAGAGAAACTTTCACCCCAAAGAAGAGTTTTACTGACTTCTTGTTCTTCACATGCTCTAAACATTTCATTTGCACATGGGGATTATATTGGATGATCTTGGCTTTCTTTAGCAATTAAAAAAAAATATCTGGCTCCTGGAATACTAGGTTGGCATAATGATCTTTTAAACTGTCTCATAAGAACTCAACTTTTAAGCACATAGCAAACTTACCCTTTGCAGTATCATAGATACCGAAGTAGGCAGCTCGGTAGATGATAATACCCTGGACAGACACGTTAAAGCCTTGGTACAGGCCCCTAAGCCCATCAGATTTGTAGATCTTAACCAGGCAGTCGCCAAGGCCTTTGAATTCTCTTTCCGCTCCAGCTTTACCCACATCAGCTGCTAGACGGGTACGAGCAAAATCGAGAGGGTACACAAAACACAAGGATGTGGCCCCAGCGGCACCACCTGATGCCAGATTCCCTGCGAAGTAGCGCCAGAACTGGGTCCTCTTGTCCACACCACCCAGGAAGATCTGCTTGTATTTATCTTTGAAGGCAAAGTTGAGAGCCTGGGTGGGGAAGTAACGGATGACATTGGCCAGGTTACCACGCCAGAAGGACAGGACTCCCTGCTCCTTGGGGATACGGACCACGCAGTCGATGATGCCCTTGTATTGCTTATCTGCGGTGATTTGCTTGCTGGCATGCTGCACCTGCCGGACAGGAAGGAGGCCAACGGGGACAGTTATAACCATGGAGAAGGGAAAGGGGCAGAGCATATTATCATCTCGATCAACCTTCCTTAAGACTGGCTCCTCTTTCCCCTAATCTTGTCTTCTACATCTCACAGTTTGGACTCTAATACCCGTTGACGCTGTCACGGAGAGGGGGCTAACAGGTGATCCGAACCATCACCTCACCAGAGGCATTAAGCCGCCACCCCTCTGGCTAGGAAGAGGTCACTCGCAAGCGGACCCACGACCTTTAGACTTGGAAGAAAGGTCATTATCTCAGACCCAGGTTCAGAGGCATTAGGGCGAGTCCCACGTAAGGCTCAGTCACCTTGGTTACCGCGGCCTACGCCTCCCGTCTCCTGAGCTGCTTCCCTCCCGCTCCACCCCTACTCCACTCCCAGAGGTGACCTGAGCGCCACCATCCCCACGCTCGCCCAGACGCGCCCCCTAGAGCTGGAGCGCGAGCGCGAGCGCGCGGCGCAGGAAGGCGGGCGGCGCGGCGGCGGCGCGGGGGCGGACGTAGAGGGCAGGGACGTAGAAGGCACACGCGCTTCCCGGCGCCGGCTTCCGGCCCGGCGAGCTTAGAGCGCGTCCGCGGGCTGGGCGGCCGCTGGACCCGGGCGCGTGGCCTCCCCGAGGCTGGTCTCTCCTTGCCGCGACCTTGAGGTCTTCGACACAGGCTGATGTTCCTCTTTCTAGCGCCGGCTTCCTGGCTTCACCCTTGACTCCAAGGCGGGGATGACAGTCCCCCCTGGACTGGCCCATCCGAGTGCGCTGCCTCGGGGATGCAGCGCTTCTGGTCTTCCTCACCTTCCTCCGCCCCCGAACCCTTCCTGGACTTCTGACCTCAGGTCCCTGTAGGCATGTCCCTTGCATATGCCTTTGGGTTGGTCTACACTAGAGTTAAGTTCCCTCTACCCTTCGGGCACTAGCTTTCGGTGTGACCCCCCCCCCCCACTTCCTGGTTGGGTTTCTCGACCCCAGGACGTACCTGCAGCAGCAGCTTGACTCGCTCGATGGGCGCTACCGCGGTCTTGGAGATGGCCGCGGCCACTCCACCTGCCAGGAAGTCCTTGATGAAGGACACAGCGGCATCTGTCATGTTGAAAGAGAGGGGAGGCACGCGACTGCAGGACAAGATTAGGCCTAGAACCGGCTTTGATTCCGGGACTGTGGGGCGGAGCGGAGCAAATGGCCGATTTATATACCGGGAGCCGGCGCCGGAGGGGCGGTATCGCGGGGCGGGCCGGGGCGGGCGCTGAGCGGCGGCGCGCGGGGCGGCAGGGCCGCTGACTGGCCCCGCGCGCAGAGGGAGGAGTCACCGAGGTAGAGCCAGGGACAGCCCGCCACCGCCGGCGCTCGCGCGCGGCACCTGACCTGGCGGGGGAGGGGTGACCCTAGGGAATACCTGGGACCTGAAAGCTGGACCCCGAGAGAAGCCTGGACTGGGGAGGAAGGGGGCGGTCACGGGGTACCTGGATAACCCCCCTAGAGCAGGGCTGGGACTAGAGCGAGGCACAATTGTTACGGGGATGGCCCCCAACCCCGGTAATCAAGATAAGTAATGTTTAATGCAGTATGTTTAGAACTTAATGTGAGCAAACTGCAACCTGCTGTCCAGTCGCTTGTGTTTTGTAAATTAACTTTAACTGGAGTCCCAAGACTGGGATTAGGGTGAGGCATGTGAGGCAAAATCATGCGAGTGCAGATTGGCATCCCGTCTTAATTTTAAATTTTGAACATCTCGTCCTCAGAGATCTTTGCATTGCTTTTGTAAAGAAAAATCAAAATCTCAAGACCACTCCTCTGCCACACTCCTTATGTAAAAGAGAAAGTCTAGCCTGGAGGCTGAGTCCTGCAACACCCCCCTTACAAATGAATGGCTGTTTCTAACTAGCATCATCCCACCGCCAGGGAAAGGTGGAAGGCCTCAGGCACCTTCCTGACACAGATCATTCATAAGGAGATTCTTTGCTGACTTCCCATAAACAAAGACGTACAAATTCTAACTTTGGCTCCCCAAACTAAAGTTTATTGATAACCACACTAATAAATGTTGATTACAAGTTTATGGTCTCACCTGCAGCACAGAGACAAGACATTCTTCCAGGGATCCAGAGTCATTTACATAACTGATGCTTCCTTCCCTCCCATTTATTTAGGGGAGGGAAGTTATTTAGGTAAAATATGGATTACCTGGGCCTCTCAAAAATATAACTATTTACCTCACTCCCCTCCCCCCCCTTTTTTTTTTGCAAGCCTTCCCTTAAAGTTCCCAAATTCCTCTTTGGGAAAAAAGAGTCTCAGATTTGTGTTTTTGTTGGGTATGTTCTCAAACTTTGGCTTAGTAAACCTCCATTGATCGAGACCTTTGCCTCAGTCACTTATTTTGGGTTGTCACTTTGGATTTTTTAGAATAGTGCAGCAAACATAATTTATCTGGATTACTGAGTTGTTTGCAGCCAAGGCGAGGGCCTCATTCTCCTCACCCTAGACTTCACTGCCCTGGAGCTTTGCCAGTGAAGCCAGAGGAAATTGGGGGAACAGCAGAACCAGGGACCCTGCCAGCAAACCCAGACACTGGTTTGCAAATACATTTTAACAAGGATCTTGCCAGGAAAAGGCCTGGGAGAGTCCAAAGGACTGGGCTGGGGGTGGGGAAATGATTTTCACCTGAAAGCAAATAGAGAGGTCCTACTCAGAAGGTGAAGAGACTTAAGAAGGTTAAGAACTAGGTGGACATTTGATTCCCTAGACCCCTGGTAAAATGCTCTTGGATTTAATATATTTCTGAACTCCAGAAACATTTAGAGGAATCAGTAGAATTAGATCAGCAGTGACTGTGTCAATGGACAAGTGCTTACTGAGCCTCTTAATCTCTGCCCTGTGTAAGCATTTGCCATACATGTCCTTAAAAACCTACTTGCTAGGTCAAGATCCTAGCATTCTGGAAGGCAGAGGCGGGTGGATTGCTTGAGCTCAGGAGTTCCAGACCATCCTGAGCAAGAGCAAAAGCCCATCTCTACTAGAAGTAGAAAAACTAGCTGAGTGTTGTGGTGGGTGCCTGTAGTCACAGCTACTTGGGAGACTGAGGCAAGAGGATTGCTTGAGTCCAAGAGTTTGAGGTTGCTGTGAGCCAGGACAGCATATCACTCTTCCCAGGGTGATAGAGTGAGACTCTGTCTCAAGACAAAAAACAAAAACTACTTGTTAGCTTGGGTGTACTCCCTCATGTTCCGAACAGGAGCAGATACTGTAATCGCAAATGTCCAAATGATTGTAACAGTGTTTACAAAAATAAAGATAACTGTTGAAAACTGCAACTACAGCTAAACCTGAGGTGCCCAGGCTTCAGAATTCCCAAAGACAAAAGGCCTTTACACTGAAGGCATAGTGGAAATACCCCCTCGCTTTTCCTTTTTTGCCCTCTCTTTGTGTTCTCCAGATCTGCCTGTTAAAGGACCCAGTTCTAGGCTTCTTCGAGGATTCTTAGGCCCAGTCTTCCCAAGAACCCCAGCAATCCAACGTGGTGTGCACAAACTGTGGGTGTTCAAAGGAGCAGTTTTGAATCTAGTTTTGTTGATCCTGGGGGGAAATCTTTGACCCTGGTAGTGAGAAGCTGCAGTACTTCTCATTAGCTGATTATAACAGTGAGGCAGCTGGACACAGTGAATGCAGAAATGACCTTACTGTATAGTTTCAGAGAATAGTAGAGTATATCCCCTAAAGGTGATAGTCACTTTTCTACTTCTGGAGAGAACCAACAGCTAAAGCAAAATTCTACACAGAGTAGAATTGGAGGGAGGTGATTTTTTAATGCATTTTAAGTGAAACTCAATTTTTTTTCTGGTTTGAACTCTTCACATTATGATTTGTGCATTTTTATCCAAATGTTAATTACCCCTCCATACACCTCACCATCACTCATGTACCCTTGTCTACATGTGACTTTTCCCTGGCCACACCTGCTACTCCATTTGAGCATGATGTACTCTTCCAGAGCTCTTTTACTATTTCAATCAAGCACTGACATATTTATTGTTTTGCCAGATTTTTTTCTTCCCTCAGAAATGATGATCAAATACCTTTTTTAAAGATTTTTTTTATTAAATCATAGCTGTGTACATTAATGCAATCATGGGGTACAGTGTGGTGTTTTCATATACATTTTGAAATACTCTCATCAAACTGGTTAACGTAGCCTTCATGTCATTATCTTAGTTATTGAGTTAAGACATTCACACTCTGCTTTTAGAAAGATTCACTTGTACCCATGTAAGATAAACCATAGAGGTGACCCCACCAATCACCCTCCTTCCACCCACCTCCCCCTCTCCCACCTTCCCATATTCTAAGGCTATAATTACGTTATAACATTCCTATGAAAGCTATAAATTAGTTTCAAAATAGGGCTGTGTACATTGGATACTTTCTCTTCCATTCTTGAGATACTTTGCTAAGAAGAACATTTTCTAGTTCCATCCATGTAAACATGAAGGAGGCAAAGTCTCCCTCTTTCTTTAGGGCTGCATAATATTCTATGGTGTACATATACCCCAGTTTGTTGATCCATTCGTGGATCGATGGGCACTTGGGCTTCTTCCATGATCTGGCAATTATGAATTGGGCTGCAATAAACATTCTGATACAAATATCTTTGTTGTAATGTGATTTTTGGTCTTCTGGATATATACCTAATAAAGGAATTGCACCATCAAATGGCAGGTCTATTTTTAGTTCTCTAAGTGTTCTCCAGATGTCTCTCCAAAAGGAATGAATTAATTTGCATTCTCACCAGCAGTGTAGAAGTGTTCCCTTTTCTCCACATCCACGCCAACATCTCTGGTTTTGGGATTTTGTGATATGGGCTAATCTTATTGGGGTTAGGTGATATCTTAAAGTAGTTTTGATTTGCACTTCTCTGATGATTAAGGATGGTGAGCATTTTTTCATATATCTGTAGGCAACGTGCCTATGTTCTTTAGAGAAATTTCTATTCAAGTCCCTTGCCCACCCTGAGATGGGATCAATTGTTTTTTTCTTGCTAATACGTTTGAGTTCTCTATGGATTCTGGTTATTAAACCTTTGTCACAGACATAGCCAGAAAATATCTTCCATTCTGAGGGCTATCTACCTGCTTTATTTACTGTGTTCTTGGCTGTGCAGAAGCTTTTTAGTTTGATCAGATCCCAAAAGTGTATTTTTGATGTTGCTTCAATTGTCCGAGGGGTCCTCCTCATAAAATTTTCGCCCAAGCCGATTTCTTCAAGTGTTTTCCCTACACTTTCTTCTAGTATTTTTATAGTTTCATGTCAATGATCAAATATTTACATGGAACTTGTCCCTTCTCAGTCTTTGGGTGACTAATTATAGTTTTATTGAAGATGAAGTACAAGAAGGGTCACATAAAAGCAACTTCATGGCACCACTCGGTATTTTTCTAAATTCACTATAAGCTGGAACATTCCCAGTTGCCTATTCCCATGTACACTTTAAGGAGTCAGATGTTCTCAAAAGTGTCAAGTCATTAAAGACAAGGAAAGGCTGAGGACCTGTCTCAGATTAAAGGAGACTAAAGAGACATGACAACTCAAAGCAATGTGTGCTTCTCAGCTGGATCCTGGACCAGAAAAAGGACATTGGCGATACTTTTGGCAAAATTTGAATGTCTGGGCTCAGCGCCCATAGCACAGTGGTTATGGTGCCAGCCACATACACCAAGGGTGGCCGGTTCAAACCGATCCCGGGCCAGCTAAACAACTGCAACAACAAAAAAATAGCCGGGCATTGTGGCGGGCACCTGTAGTCCTAACACTTGTCTCAGCCTCCTAAGTAGCTAGGACTACAGGCGCCTGCCACAATGCCCAGCTATTTCTTAGAAATGGGGTCTTGCTCTTGCTCAGGGTGGACTGGAACTCCTGAGCTCAAGCAATCCACCCACCTTGGCCTCCCAGAGTGCTGGCATTACAGGCGTGAGCCCCAGCACCTGGCCTCATTTATACAACATTGTTAACAGTCCGAAAGTTCAGAAAATGTGAAAAGGAAGGGTGGCGCCTATGGCTCAAAGGAGTAAGGTGCTGGCCCCATATGCTGGAGGTGGTGGGTTCAAACCCAGCCCTGGCCAAAAACTGAAAAATAAAAAAAGGAAGAAGAAGAGGAGGAGGAGGAGAAGAAGAAAAAAATACCTAGGGGCAAGTGCCCAGGAAAATAGAGAATAATATTAATGATGATGTTGATGATGACATATGGCTAGTCAGTTCATCAAAAACTAGTTATTCTAGTGAGATGTAGTGCTGTTTTAATAATTCTTATGTTTCTGGGAGCTATGTAAAATACAAATCTAATAATGAAAAAGGAACTAAAGCTAAGGCCGTAACTAGCAATTCTCAAGAAAAAAAAAAGAAACCAAAGAAGAGGGTCCGAAATGATATTTAAGGCCCCAGATGCCTATGTGCCAACACCCAGAATATGGGTAATAAAGTGAATGTAAAATTTTAATACAAGCAGGAACATGCAATTTTATAGGTATTGTTCAGACTTGGTAGCATGGGACTTCTGGCTGGCATCTGGGAAAGGAAAGATAAACTCGGTTAGGAGAGATACTATGTTGGAGGAGAAGATAGCAGTAACACTACCTACGTCAAGAAGATATAAGCAGGAATTCATTACCTGGGGGAGTGGAAAGCAATCAGTGAGAATGAAAGGGAGAAATGAAAGTGATTGTAGCCATGCAATTTCTTAGAGAGATAACAGATATGAATAGTATCTTCATAAAACTGTCACATAGAACAGAAAGGGCGATCAGAGCTAGACCATCTATCTGCTGGAAGTTTCATTATTCTGATAGCCACACATTTCATAAATTCTCAACTCTTTTGCTGACACGGTGTAATTACAGTTCTCAAAAGAATGAAAAAGTAATGATGTAAATTGCTAAACTGGGCCTGCTTCTGACAATAAATAAGGAAGATCTGGTTAGCGGAGAGCAAAGTGGAAGGTGATGTGAATCTTGGGGATCATCTGTCAAGCAGGAAAAAGAAAAATAAGTCTGGGCATGGTCATATAAGTTAACTAACCTGTGTGTGTGTGAGAGAGAATGTCATGGAGACTGTAAAAGGATCAGAGAAAAGACCAATCTGATCTCCTGGCTAACTAGCTAAAGAGAAAGGCAGCTTAAGGAGGACAGGGATCCAAAATGGAAATTCAGAACTGTACAATTTGGAAAAGTTCCAACGAGAAATTAAAAAGGGAGAGATATCTAATAAACTAGTGTCCTAATAGATTAGTCTGTGATGGGCTGAGGTTTTAAAAGTACACGTGTAGATGACAGAAGAAGGGCTAGGCTTCTAAGGACAACGACTCAAGTATCACAAACCTCTAGGGACTGAGTCATAAAGGCTAAAGTCCAGAATAAACCCAGGCTTATAAAA
The DNA here is from genome assembly GCF_000181295.1 of Otolemur garnettii. Taxonomy (NCBI): domain Eukaryota; kingdom Metazoa; phylum Chordata; class Mammalia; order Primates; family Galagidae; genus Otolemur; species Otolemur garnettii. The sequence goes on along the minus strand of NW_003852505.1, from coordinate 2,772,153 downwards.
TGGGAAGGACCACAATAAAGGGTTCTAATGTTGTATTTAGTGCAAGGCATTTAAGGACGAGGAGATAGAGCTTAATGGTTGCATATGTGAAAAAGAGAACTCGGGGCGGGGAGTCTTAGCTGACTGGGAGTTGGTAATGCCTGAAAATACTAAGGAGTCTTGAGTTGGACTAAGAGAATGGTAATGAGCAGATCAGAGGGACTTTCAGTTCCACTCAGGACTCTGCTGACCAGCCTATGGAGTTTTACGTTCAATTCTAGATGCCGCATTCAAGAGGACACCAACAAGCTGGAACATTCAAACAAGGCAATCAGGAAAGTCAAGTGTCTATAAATCATGTCTTATGAGATACAGCTGAATGAATGAGAGACATTTAACTGGGAAAGCTTTGGGTGAAGGAGGGACACCATAGCTGCCTTCACAATTGAAGGACTATTTGGTAGAAGAGAACTAGACATTCTATATCAAATTCACACCAGCTGATGGACATTTCATGAAGGTAGAATTCAGCACAAGAAATTACTTCTAAGATATGAGCTCCTTAAAGGCGGACTGGCTTCCTCCATGATGTGTTGAACTTCTTGGTAACTGGAAATGCTAAAAGTTCTGAGGCAGAATAGGCTGTGGCTGTAGAGGAGATTGCTGTGGTGGTTGGGAAGAGTTCTACACCATTTCTGATTCTAAGATTCTATGACTTTATACTTTTGTAACCTTAAGATTGAATGGATTTGAGCATCTGGGTTTGGGAATCTGGGGCAAAACAGGAGGAGAGAGGTAATTTAGCTCAGTGGTTAAGAGGATGGGCTTTTGGCCAGGTGCAATGGCTCACGCCTGTAATCCCAGCACTCTGGGAGGCCGAGACGGATGGATTGCCTGAGCTCACAGGTTGGAGCCTGAGCCAGAGCAAGACCTCGTCTCTAAAAATAGCCGGGTGTTGTAGCAGGCACCGGTAGTCCCAGCTACTCTGGGGGCTGAGGCAAGAGAATCACTTGAGCCCAAGAGTTTGAGGTCGCTGTGAGCTATGATGCCACAGCACTCTACCAAGGGTGACAAAGTGAGACTCTGCCTCAAAAAAAGGGCTTTCGAGCTAGACTGCTTGAGTTCAAATACTGGCTCTACTAACGTCTAGCTGGCAGGCCTTGGGTAAGTTGCTTAACTTCTCCAAAGTTCTATTTTTTCAGGTGTAAAATGGGAATGATACTTGTACCTATACCTCAAAGGACTGTGGGGACAAGTACATAAGCTAGAACAGCATTCAATAGTTTTATTTTATTTATATATAATTTTTTGATTTATAGTATTAATAAGAAAAATGCTAACTTAGGTCGACCAACTCTAAATTGAGTGAACAGTTCGCTCCAACCAGCTTAAGAAGGGGCTAAGCCAGTTCCTCATCCCAGGTAAGCACCCTACCTATAATTGGGTAACCATGTCAGAGCCCGTTTAGGCAGGACACCCAGGAAAGCACTGGCTTCCTCTCCAGTATGGAAGACTGTAACATCACAGTTGTGTTTTGTGGTGTAATTACTGAGGAGCAAACAATGTCCCTTATTTGGGGACCAACATTCCCGTGTCTAGTCTCTCACCGCTGCAGCTTTTGGAGCCATGTTGTCATGCCCAGTTGAGATCACATCACCTTCTTTGCTCAAGAAACCAGTAACTCCCCTTTACTTACTGGATCAACCCTAAACTTCTCAGCTTAGTAGTGAAAGTCCCTTTATGTACTTTTCCCCTCAATACTTGGAAGGATTTTATTTCTGGAAGGTTTAGAATGCAGTTGACAGATTCCAGGCCTGGGGTAACTGCTTAAACGAAACAGTCTTATGGAGGTATATTTGTCATACGAATAAAACTGTACATATTGGCTGGGTGCCCGTAGTTCAGTGGTTAGGGCGTCAGCCACATACTCCGGGGCTGGTGGGTTTGAACCCTGCCCGGGCCTGCTAAACAAAACAAAACAAAAAAGACTGTACATATTTAGAGTATATCCTTTGATATGCTCTCTTCATACGTATATACCTGCAAAACTCTCACCACAATTAAGATAGTGAAAGTATCCATCACCACCCCACATTTTCTTGTCCCCTCTGTAATCTCTCCAGCCCCAAGCAACCTTTGATCTGCTTTCTGTCACCGTTGATTGGTTTGCATCTCCTAGAATTTTCTACAAGTAAAATCATATAATACATACCCCTTTTTTGGTCAGGCTTCTCTTGGCATATTACTATTATTATTATTTGTTATAGTTATCATTATTGTTGTTTAGTGGGCCCGGGCTGGATTCGAACCCCCTAGCTCTGGTGTATGTGGCTGGTGCCTTAGCCGCTTGAGCCACAGGCACCGAGTCTTGGCATATTAGTTTTTTGAGATTCGTCCATGTTGTTGTGTGCTTCAATAGTTAATTCCTTTCTATTGCTAAGAAGCATTCCATTGTATGGATATGCCATATTTCATCGATCTGTTCATCAGTTGATGGCCATTTGGGTCTTTGGGAAGAAGGGATAGAAATGAATGACACTGCTATAAACATTTCAATTTAAGTTTTTATGTGAACATATGTTTTCATTTCTGGAGTACACTATGTATACCAAAAGAATGGAATTGGGCATGTGGCAATTCTATATTGAACCATTTGAGGAACTGCCAATCTTTTTTCTTTCTTTCTTTCTTTTTTTTTGGCTGGGGCTGGATTCAAACTCATCACTCCCGGTATATGGGGCCAGCGCCCTACTCCTTGAGCCACAGGTGCCACCCATGCCAATGATTTTTCCAGAGTGATTGTACCATTTTGCATTATTTCTTTCTTTCTTTTTTTTTTTTTTGAGACAGAGCCTCAAGCTGTCGCCCTGGGTAGAGTGCTGTGGCATCACAGCTCACAGCAACCTCCGACTCCTGGGCTCAAACGAATCTCCTGCCTCAGCCTCCCAAGTAGCTGGGACCACAGGTGCCCATCACAACGCCTGGCTATTTTTTTTGTGTTGTCATTGTTGTTTGGCAGGCCCAGGCTGGATTCAAACCCACCAGCTCAGGAGTATGTGGCTGGTGCCTTAGCCGCTTGAGCCACAGGCACCGAGCCCATGTTGCATTCTTAATATCATGCTATAGAATTCCAGTTCCTCCACATCATGAGGCCTTTTATTTTTGAACAGATGTTTTTATTTTTATCTACACCTGTCGGGAGGAAAATGGGAGTGGTTTCTTACCATTTCATTGCAATTCTACATATGTAATTGCAAATTTAACTCCATTTAAAAAAGCCACATTAGAAATATCTGATATGCTTTAATAAATTTTCTAAGCTGTAACTATCTTGAAAACCTGTATATATATATATATATATACCCACACATCTTGCTCTGTTGGTCTCCAAATTTAGTCTATATAAGACTAAATCACTTTATGAGAAAAATTTATATATATATATGTGTGTGTGTATATATATATATGCATGTGTACACACACACACACACACACACATACACACTATATATTCAAAAAGTTTGATGTAACACCTGGGATCCCCAGGCAAGTCTGTTGAAGATGGATCAGAGATTCATCTTTGATGAAGGTGTATAGCAGCTTCTGATTCTAAAGGAAACATAATGTGTGCTTGGAATTTTATTTCTTTATTTTTTATTATTTTTTTATTAAATGATAGCTGTATACATTAATGCAAACATGGGGTACAGTGTAGTGTTTTCATATACAATTTTGGAATTTTATTTCAAGATTCATTTTAGAAATGTGAGCAAAAATATATTTCAGGCCCTAATAGGTCATATTTGGTTTTTTTTGGCCGGGACCGGGTTTGGACCCACCACCTCCGGTATATGGGGCCTACTCCTTTGAGCCACAGGCACCAGCCCAGTCATATTTGTTTTCTGACAGCTACTCCAGCTATAGATGCTTTCCTTTATGTCAAACACCTCCCCCTGCATTTCCATCATGCCATTTTAACATTTTAGGGCATAAGTAACAGCTGTCAAATGCATCGGACTATTGTATCAATAAGTTTGGGATGTTACTTTTATTTTTTGGCTACAAACAACAGCAAAAGGAAAGATGTGGATGACTTAAGAATTTATTTTTGGTTTCTACTACAACACTACTTTCCCTATTTCTATCCCTTCTTCGTCCACTCTTCTGTCATTGTTATACTCCCCCCCACCCCCGCCGCCTTACTGTATTTGTGATTAGATTAGGGCCACCTGTATTATTGTGGCACGTACCAGAGCTTCAAGTCAGTATGCCTGGGTTCAAGTCCCATCTTGCGGCCCTTCTTTAGCCATCATCTCTGCAATGTCATTTTTGTTGTTTCCCCCTCCCCCAGAAGTTTCTTCCTATCCATTCCTTTGGTGGTCTCATTCAGTCCCTTGGCTTTAAATGCCATCTCTTTGCTGTTGACACCCAAATTTCTATCCCCAGTCTTCACTCTTCCCTGAGTTCCAGATTTGTCCCTATTATCCTGAAATAATTATCAATGGTGTTCTAGTATATTAATTTCATATTGGTGCTATAACAAATTACCACAAACTCAGTGGCTTAAAAAATGTAAATTCATCTTCTTATAGTTCTGTAGGCCACAAGTCTGACATGGGTCTCCCTGGGCCAAAATCAAGGTGTTGACAGGGCTGTGCTCCTGTCTGTAGGCTCTAGGGGAGAATCCCTTTCCTCACCCATTCGAGTTGCTGGCTAAATCTAGTTCCTTGTGGTCGTAAGACTGAGGTGCCCATTTCCTTGCTGGCTATCAGCCAACTGTCATTCTCAGCTTCTAGGGGCCACCCCCATTCCTTGGGCCCCAGGTACCTTTCTTCAAAGCCAGCAACGGCAAGTCAGTTCCTTGTCAGGCCTTGCTTCTCCTGCCCCTTCTCCCATCCTTGCGTCTCTCTGACCTACTCTTCTGCTGTTCTCTTTCACTTTTAGTGACTCCTGGGATTAGACTGGGTCTCCTTGGATATCCAACATAATCTCTCCATCTCAGTGTCTGTAACGGTAATCACATCGGCAAGTCTCTTTTGTCATATAAAATAACACTCACAGGTTCTGGGGACACAGGTGTGCACACCTTTGAGGGAGCCATTACTCTACCTGCCATGACAGGTTTAGAGAGTTACACAGACAGCCTGTGCTGCAGCCAGCTGTCGACTTGACTTCTTTACTTGGATGTCTCAAGGGCGTTTCAAATTTAATATGTTCAAAACAGAACTACTTTTCTTTTTTTTTGGTAGAGACAGAGTCTCACTTTATCGCTCTTGCTAGAGTGCTGTGGCATCACAGCTCACAGCTCTTGGGCTTAGGAGATTCTCTTTCCTCAGCCTGCTGAGTAGCTGGGACTACAGGCGCCTGCCACAATGCCCTGGCTATTTTTTTGTTGCAGTTTGGTTAGGACTGGGTTTGAACTCGCCACCCTTGGTATGTGGGGCCAGTGCCCTACCCACTGAGCCACATCACCTACTTTGTTATTCAAGTCAAAAGCCGAAAACCTCTAGATGCCATCCTTGATTTCTTCTCTTTGCTCCCTACATTGAATTGTTCAGCAGATTCTGAATTGCTTCCAAAAACAACCTCATTGGCTCCTCTCCATCTTCAGTGCCACCATTCTAGTTCATGCCATCCTTTTCAGCTTAGTCTTCTGGAATCGCCTCTTAACTGGTCTTTCCACTCACAGCCATGCTTCCCTTCAATCCATTCTCTGCATAGCAACCACAGTGATCTTTTATTTTATTCATTTATTTATTTGTACTTATTTTTTGACACAGGGTCTCAAGTGGTTGCCCTAGGTAGAGTGCTATAGCATCACAACTCACAGCAACCTCAAACCCTTGGGCTCAAGCGATTCTCTTGCCTAAGTCTCCTGAGTAGCTAGGACATAGGCGCCTGCCACAAAGCCCGGGTATTTTTTGAGATGGGGGTATTGCTCTTGCTCAGGCTGGTCTAGAACCTGTGAGCTCAGGTGATCACCTGCCTCGGTGGGATGGGATTACAGGCATGAGTCACTGTGCCCGGCCATTATAGTAATCTTTTAAAAAAGAAAGTCAGAGTGTATCAATTTTTTGCTTCAAAATCTTCAATGCTTCCTCACTGCATTCAGAATAAAATTTGTTTATTTTAAAATTTTATTTTATTTTTTTATGGTTTGAGAGCTTTCTCTGTTACCCAAGCTCAGTTTTGTGGCACTGGTCTAGCTTACCGCAACCTCAAACTCCTGGGTTTAAGGGATCCCTCTTCTTCATCCCCCTAAGTAGCTGGGACTACAAGTGCCAGCCACACACCCAGCTAATTTTTTTTTTTTTTGAGACAGGAGCCTCAAGCTGTCCCCCTGGGTAGAGTGCTGTGGCATCACAGCTCACAGCAACCTCCAACTCCTGGGCTCAAGCAAGTCTGCTGCCTCCGCCTCCCAAGTAGCTGGGACCACAGGCGCCCGCCACAACGCCCGGCCATTTTTTGGTTGTAGCCGTCATTGTTGTTTGGCGGGCCCGAGCTGGATTCGAACCCACCACCTTGGGTGTACGTGGCTGGCACCTTAGCCACTTGAGCCACAGGCGCCAAGCCCCATCTAATTTTTCTATTTTTATTTTATTTATTTTTGGGACAGAGTCTCACTGTGTCACCCTTGGTAGAGTGCCGTGGCGTCACTGCTCACAGAACCTCAAAATCTTGGACTTCAGCGATTCTCTTGCCTGGGCCTCCCAAGTAGCTGGGACTACCGGTGCCCCCCCACAATGCCCAGCTATTTTTTTGTTGCACTTGTCATTGCTGTTTAGCTGGCTCAGGCCAGGCTCAAACCCGCCAGCCTTGGTGCATGTGAGTGGCGCTGTAACCACCATGCTACAGGCACTGAGCCAATTTTTCTATTTTTAGTAGAGATGGGGGTCTTGCTCTTGCTCAGGCTGGTCTAGAACTCCTGAGCTCAAGGGATTCTCCCACTTCAACCTCCTAGAGTTCTAAGATTATAGGCATGAGTCACTGTGCTGGGCCTAAAATTTAACTTCTTGTTCTGGCCCACGTGGCCATGGAGCACCTGGCTATCTGTCCAACCTCATCGCTTCTCTCTCTCACTTACCACTCTCTGGCTACCCTCGCCCCTTTTCTCTTCCCCAAGCCCTTGCCTGCTACCAGACTTCCGCGCTCTCTTCCCTCTGCCGGGAATGTTCTTCCCTTTCGTTCTTTTTGCATGAGTTGGCTCATTAGGCTCTTCCTTCAGGTCTCATCTCAATTGTCACCTCTTACAATGGCTTTCTCTGGCTCCCTGATCTAAAATATTCCCCTCACCCCCACATAAGGGGGTGTTTCTTTAAGGAAAGACCATGCTTCTAGGTACCCTCGTAACATTACCACGTGTACTTACCTAACTTATTTAATTCATTTACCTATTTACTGACTGCTACCCTCACTAGATCATAAGCTTCATGAAGGTGGGGACCTTATCTGTCTTTTGTGTCACTATGTCCCCAGCACCTGGCAGTTGTTGAATAAGCACACAAAGCCCATCTTCTCAATCTATCTCAAACACCTTTTGTTTGCTTCCATGTCTTGACACTGCATACACCCTGCCCCCAACCTGCGGTGCCTTCCTCCCTAATCTTGACCCTTAGTATCCCCTCACTTCCTTCAAAACTTAGTGACTCACTACCTCCCCCAAAGCCTTACTAATCCCTCGGCCCTTTAATACTTTATTCAGTAAGTATGCATTGAGCTCCCCGACAATCTTGTAATAGTTGATAGCTACATCATCATGCCTTGGCTTGTATCTGCTTTATCATCGTAGTCAGCTGTAAGTTTATTTTAGAAACAGAACTAGTTTTAGAGTTGTTCTGAAATTAGAGAAATGAGGCATATCCTTTTTCTCATTTAATTTATTGGAAAAAAATCAAAACTATAGCTCAGAAAACATTCTATTGAAAAAAATCAAAACTATAGCTCAGGCTCGGCGCCTGTGGCTCAAGTGGCTAAGGTGCCAGCCACATACACCTAAGGTGGCGGGTT
>NW_003852505.1:2759598-2764102 GCF_000181295.1 Otolemur garnettii | reverse complement strand
CTGTGGTCCCAGCTACTTGGGAGGCTGAGGCAGGAGACTCGCTTGAGCCCAGGAGTTGGAGGTTACTGTGAGCTGTGGTGCCACGGCACTCTGCCCAGGGTGTCTCAAAAAACAAAACAAAACAAAACAAAACTATAGCTCAGAAAACATTCCTATGTGCGACAGTGGCAAGAGCTTAGCTCTCTGTTTCATAACACTTATACAACATACAGAAGATACTACTATGATGTGAATAACCTGAGGTTAGGATTTTAGATTAAGAAAAAAAAAAGTTTTACAATTCTCAGAACTTTTTGAAGTTGTTTCAAGGAAAATGAAAAGTAACACATATGAATATTCACTCTGGGTGAAGAATTTTCTGCCCCTCAAACTCTACCAGACTGGGCTACAGATGAGATTTTCATGTCTGTGTTAACTGCCATTCCCCATAAAACAGTCTGCCACAGCAGTGAGGCAAGTAAGGTATGCTGGTATCTTTAAATAGGACAAGGTTCTGAGAGTTTAAAGATTGGGCCAGTGTGTATTTAACCACAGGTTTATAACTCAGATTAATGATAAGAGACTGATATATCATTTTTCTTTGGAAAATAAAATAGGAAAAATATACTTACAACATACCAAAACTTTAACTTAATGTTAGACATTAATACATTTTTTATTTTTTTGAGACAAGAGTCTCACTTTCTTGCCCCCATAGAGTGCAACAGCATCATAGCTCACAGCAACCTCAAACTTTTGGGCTCAAGCGATTTTCTTGCCTCAGCCTCACAAATAGCTGGGACTACAGGTGCCCACCACAACATCCCACTATTTTTAGAGATGGGGTCTCACTCTTGCTCGGTTGGTCTCATACTTGTGAGCTCAAGTGATCCTGCCTTGGCATCTAAGAGTGCTAGGATTACAGGCATGAGCCACCACGGCTGGCCTGTTAATATATTCTTAAATGCACAGATAGACACTATTCAAAAGGTACAGTTATATAAACTTTACATAGAATTCCCAAGGTGGAACAATCCTTAATTTTGTTTTTTTTTAAAAATTAGTACACGTATTTAGCCCAAAGTGTTTTTAATCAGTCACATGTTTTTGGTACGTGTGTCGAATGTTACAATTGATCCTTTCTAGGCAACTGGGACATCTTGTGAGAATAACTTGATTAAATAATTTATCTTCAAGGTAAGCTTGCAAAGCAAGTTACAAAGGCAGAGAATTCAGGCCACTTGAACTATACAGGACTTTATTCCAAAGAATGCCATTGGATACATAGTTAAGCAATCACAGTAAAAACTACCCTCTTGTAACACAAGATTCTGACCTTGGGATGCTTTAAATTTCAACAAAGAGGGATGGTTGTACTAAGATAGCGATAACTTTTGTTTTTTTTGAGACAGAGTCTCACTCTGCTGCCCCAGGCTAGCGTGCCATGCCTGCACAGCTCACAGCAATCTCAAATGCCTGTGCTCAAGTGATCCTCTTGCCTCAGCCTCCTCAGTAGCTGGGACTTACAGGTGCCTACCACAATGCTGAGTGAGTTTTTTATTTTTAATGGAGACAGGGTCTTGCTCTTGCTCAGGCTGGTCTAGAATTCCTGAGCTCAAGCAATTCACCCTCCTCCGCTTTCCACAGTGTTAGGATTACAGGCTTGAGCCACTGCACCCAGCCAATAGTAACAGCTTTTAAATGTTAAATATTTTCATTTAGTTTCTGATAAGGTATAATTTACACTGTGGTGTGTGCACTCAGAAGTCAGCAAAGGTTATGAGTTAAGAACAGTGATACTGTGAAGCTTCAGGTCAGAACTGAGTGAAACTAGGCTGACATTGGACCGTGCCAGTTTTGCATCGACTGGGAGTGACCTTGGGGCTAGGCTCACCACGTGGTATGCACTCAGCCACTTTAACTACATGTTGCTTTGAGGTGTCACAGCAATGCCCTTGCTTTGGTGTCTGTCTTGTTTCTATTTGGAGTGTAAAGAGCACATTTTTTTTACTGTTAAGTCTTGGTTATAATCCAGTGGAATGTCATCATGACACAGTGGTGCTGGGAAACCTCATGGTGCAGGTGTTCACAGGGCATCATTTGGGAGCTCTGAGCTCAGACAGGAGCGGCAGACAGGAGCGGCCTCTCGCCCCTCCTCATGTGCACAGTTAAGAGGCTACATTGATCTATGACTGTGACATGCCTTTAGTCCGTGCACTTCTAGTTTCATTCCGTTTTACAGAGTTGGCTTTTTAGACTTCAGTTTTCCAGTTTTGAAGAACTTCTTTAATTCCCGTAATTCCTGGGGCTGCAAACTCTGATCCACTCCTGGGGTCAATTTGTAGCTCAGAGGAGATACAATGTAACCATTTTGGTAAAGACAGATTCTCTTGCAGAACTCAAAGGTGCTAAACATAACTCCAAAATATGGAACTATCTGTTAAAACATAAAATGAAAATCATGTTAAACTCTTAAAAAGAAAACATCAAAAAAAAAAAAAAAGAAAACATCAATGTGTCTGCAATGCACTTGGATCAGGGTAACCGAGACAACCACTGTGAACAATAAAACATGGTAACTCTCTGGAATCAGGGAAGATGGCAAAAGGAAAGCTGCCCCGGTGTGTATGGTAGGGGAGGAATGACAGAGTGACAGAAGGACACGCTCTGGGGAAGCACTGGCTCTGCATTCATATGCCTGTGGACGGTTCCACACTACTTGTCAATATATGCCGGCCCTGGCTGGAATCATTTACAAGCCAGCTAGTACAAGGATAGTCCAGAGTTCTTAACCCTTTTTATGGTCTTGGAATTCTTTTTAGTGTTGGAATTGACTTTTTTAAGTGTTCTCCAGTTTCTTTGTCTTAACAGGTTCATCCTCTGTGAAGCTCCACATTCTGGGAATGTGATACACATAATATGTACACACACCACACACACACATTTTTGCATATAATTTTAGGATAGGGTTAGGTTCCCCTTAGGGGTCCATGAACCCCACCTTAGGAATCTCTACCTTAAGTGCTCAGCTCTTCTCACATGGGGTATAAGATACCTCACCATCGCACAGGGCCTCCTCTCTTCAAGGCTGACAGCCAGACTGCATTCACAGGCCCTCTGCTACCATTAGTGCAGGAGGGGGGGTTTAATGCAAACTCTGGCAGGAGTGGGAGGTGACAAAGGAAGAGGGTAGATTAGGAGAGGTAGAGGGGTGTCACCTTCAGTAAGTTGGCTGTCAATCCATTCCAGAACCCCAGTATTCCTTGGGTCTTCATTATCTGCCGGAAGCAGTCCGCTGCTCCTGAGAAATGGACATCTATTCCTCCGCAGCGGGGAAGGAAGGGGCTCTGAGCCTGGCCGGACAGAGAAGGTGGAGGAAGTGATTTAAACACCAGGAAAGAAATGCCCGAGTCAAAGTAACCAAGGTCTGAAGTATGTGTGCTATGGTCCTGGCCACGCTGGTGGCAGAGAATGGCTGCTGCAGGCTTCTCCGTATTCCATGGGCTTAGAATAAATATTAACATGCCATAGAATCATGACACTCTGTTCAAATTTTTGTGATTGATTTTTGCCTGGAAGGAAGCAGGCATTGGGAACAGACTCGATTTCATACTTACATTTCCTCCCAGCCTACGGCTTCTCACCATGATAAACGCGCTCCTGCGGCCTTGACATTTTTTAGCGTTCTCCAGTTTCTTTGTCTCAACACGTTCCTCCTCTGTGAAGCTCCTAAGAAGGAGCTGCTCATTTCTCCACATCACAGATGTCACAGAGCAGAGCGATGGTGACATTTGTCTAGTTAACTGCTTTTATTTTCAGACTTTCCAGCCTCCTTCACTCTCATACCAGAAGTGCTTAACTACGGCTCATGTCACTAAACCACACTCTGTGTCCTGCTGCCATCTACTTCCTGACCTCCTGGCTACTATCATATTCACTGAAGACAGTGACGCTTGGTGGCTCTCCCTCTCCCAGCTTCACCATTATCTCAGGTAACTTCAGCATCTACAGAGACAACCCCTGCCACATGCCGTGTCCAGACCTCACCTTCATACCACTTTGGCCACCCTCTCCTCAGTCACCCCATGGACTTCCTTGCCACCTTCTCAACTATCTTGACTGAACCCTGTTATTCACAAAATGCTCCATCTCAGAAACTAACTTTTTTGTCCTTTAGAAAAAAGAATTTTAGGTCGGTGCCTGTGGCTCAAAAGGGTAGGGCACCAGCCCCATATGCCAGAGGTGGTGGGTTCAAACCCAGACCCAGCCAAAAAAAAAGAATTTTAGGGCAGCGCCTATGGCTCAAGGAGTAGGGAGCCGGCCCCATATATGGGAGGTGGTGGGTCCAAACCCGGCCCCGGCCAAAAAAATAAATAAATAAAAAAAAAAAAAAAAAAAAAAAATAAGAATATAAAAAAGAACATGAGATGAAATTCGGGTAGACACACATAAACTGAAATAATTCAAAACCATGGCTGGTGAAAATGTAACAGACAGGAAGTTACAGTACAATGCATAATACCAA
>NW_003852505.1:2754807-2759578 GCF_000181295.1 Otolemur garnettii | reverse complement strand
AAAAAAAAAAAAAAAAAAAAAGGAATTTTATTTAAAAAAAATTTTTTGGAGACAGAGTCTCACTCTGTTGCCCAGTCTAGAGTGCTGTGGTATCAGCTGAGCTCACAGCAACCTCAAACTCCTGGGTTCAAGCAATCCTCCTGCTCAGCCTCCTGAGTAGTTGGGACTATAGGCACCCACCACAATGCCAGCTAATTTTTCTACTTTTAGTAGAGATGGGGTCTCACTGTTGCTCAGGCTGGTACTGAACTCCTGAGGGATAGAGTCAGATGGAGGGACCCACCCAAACAGAATCCACCCACCCAAATAGAATTGACCCACCCAAATTGGATGTCCCACCTAGGAAAGGTGAATGGGCCAACCCCTACCCTTCTGACCAATGTCCCACCCAGGAAAAGGAATGCACCAACTTCCATCCTTCTGACCTTTAAAACCCTTATCCACCATTACCCATATGCTGATTTCCTTCTCGAACTTGGCTCACCCTTACTGGGGTGGAAATAAAGGTCAATATTGCCCACACAGAACCTGGATTCCGTTTTCCTTTCATTTCACGTCTTGGGATGATTTTTATTTCTGTCTTTGACCTCTCACTAAGCTCAAAGGATCCTCCCCCCTTAACCTCCCAGAGTGCTAAGATTAGCCACCAAACCTGACCTGAGGTATTTTTTGTCTGTTTGGTTCAATGGTATATCTTCAGTAACTTTAGCACATTGTACATCCTCAACAAAAACTTGAATAAATGAAACATATTCAGTAGTTGGGCACTGTGGTGGGCACCTGTAATCTCAGCTACTCTGGAAGCTGAGGCAAGAGGATTGCTCAAGCCCAAGAGTTTGAGGTTGCTGTGAGCTATGATGCCACAGCACTCTACCCAGGGCAACTCTTTGTTCTCCTCAATTTCTACACCCTTTCTAGAAAGTCCTACCATAGCTATGGCTTTAAACACCTGAATCTTTATCTTCAGCCCTGACCTTCCACTAGCCTCCAAATTCAAGCACTCAACTGCCCACTGGAAACAGCACACCGGATAGCATATGGGTACTAAAAACTTGGCACATCTGGAACTCATTGTTGCCTTTCTCCTTGACAGTGTCAAATTTATTCTTTCCTTTGTATTCATTATCTCAGTAAAATGGCCCCAGTGTTCAACAAGCTGCTACAAGACAGAAACCTGGGATTCCTGGTTTTACTCACTCCTATGGCCCCATCCAAGCAGTCATTAAATCTTATCAGTTCTATCTTCAAAATACAGCATTTCTCAGATCCAGTCTCTCCTCTCTGACCACACAGCCACTCCCTTAGTTCAGGCTACCATAAGCTCATGTGGGTATTACTGCAACAATCTCTTACTGGCTTTTGGGATCCACTTTTTTTTTTTTTGAGACAGTCTTACTCTATCACCCTGGGTCTAGTGCCATGGAGTCATAGCTCACAGCAACCTCAAATTCCTGGGCTTGAGCAATTCTCTTGACTCAGCCTCCCGAGTAACTGGGACTACAGGGACCAGCCACAATGCCTGGCTAGTATTTATTTATTTATTTATTTACAGATAGAGTCTCACTTTGTTGATCTTGGTAGAATGCCATGGGATCATAGCTCACAGCAACTTCAAACTCTTGGGCTCAAGTGATTCTCTTGCCTCAGCCTCCCAAGTAGCCCCGGCCACAATGCCTGGCTATTTTTAGAGACGGGGTCTCACTCTAACTCAGGCTGGTCTCGAACCCATGAGCTCAGGCAATTCACCTGCCTCGGCCTCCCAGAGTGCTGGGATTACAGGTGGGAGCCACCGTGCCTGGCCCTTAGTTTTTCTATTTTTAGTAGAGACGGGGTGTTGCTCTTGCTCAGGCTGGTCTCAATCTCCTGATCTCCAGCACAATCCACCTGCCTTGGCCTCCCAGAGTGGTAGGATTACAGGCGTGAGCCACTGTGTCTGGCCTGGGATCCACTGTTGTCCTTTCTAATTCATCCTTCTCACTGCAGCCAGAATGTACTTCTAAGATTCCAATTCAGACCACTGACTCCTCTATTGACTTTCTACCACCTATAGGATGAAAGCCAAGCATCCTAGAATGACATTCCCCTTCACAACTTTTCCAGCATTAAAATCATTACTCACCTCAATTGTACTGACTGTCCTCCTTAGCTCTTTTTTTGTTAACCATTATCCCTTCTGAAGACTTTTCACTTATTCAAATCTTTATTGAGTACCTACTGTGTGTCAGCTACTCAGGATACAGCAGTGAACCAAACAAAATTCCTTATTCTCATGGAGCTGAAATTCTAGTTGCAAGGGAGAAGCAGACAAATAAATAAGTGAATTCTACCACATATTAAAAGGTAGCAAGTGCTTTAGAGAAAAGAAAAGCAGGAAAAAGATAGAGGGAGTGTCTCGGGGGGGTGTTGAAGTTTTATTTTTTTAGGGTGGTCAGAGAAGACCTCACCAAGAAGATGGCCTGTGAGTAAAGATCTCAGGGAAATGAGGAGGCAAGATGAACGGACGTCTGCAAAGGACTTGAGGCGGGAACACCTCTGGGGTTTTAGGCAACAAGGAGGCCAATGTGGGAGGACTGGAATGAAAACAGAGTAATAGGATATGACTTTAGAAAGACAAATGGTGACTAGATCATAGAAGGCTCGAAGGTCACTGTAAGCATTTGGCTTTTACTGAGTGAGAGGAGGAGTTGCTAGGGTTTTTGAATGGAAGAGTAGCATGATCTAATTTATATTTTAGCACGATCACTTTGGGTGTGGTGTTGAGAAAGACTCAAGGGTAGAGGGAATGGTAGAAGGATGGAGACCGGTTAGGAGGTTACTATAATAATTTAGGCAAGAAACGATGGTAGCTTGGCCTGGGATGCTAGTGGTGGGGTGGGAAGCAGTGGTCAGCTTCTGGATATAATCTGAAGGTAGAGCCAACAGGATTGACTGTGGACCAGATGAGGGTGCGAGAAGAAGAGTCAAGGATGACTCCAGTTCCTGTTCTGAACAACTGGGTAGATGGAAGTGGCATTAACAGGATGGGGAAAACTAGGAGAAGCAGGTTGGTTTTTTTGTTTGTTTTTTTGAGGGTAGGTGGAGACATGAGGAACTCAGCTGTGTGCAATACTCGTTAGACATTCAAATGGAGAGGGGAAGTTAGCTACACAAGTCTGGAGTTCAGGGGAAAGGTCAGGGCTAGAGACATAATTTGGGAGTCATCAGCACACAGATGTTATTTAAAGTCAGGAGACTGGGTGACATCACTTAAGTCTTGAGCCTGGAGATACTCGAACATTGAGAGGTTGGAGGAAAGTAGGCCCAGCAAAGACTAAGGGGAAGGAGCCAGTGAAATAGAAGGAAAGTCAGGAAGGTCTGATGTCCAGGAAGGCAAGTGAAGGCCATGTGTCAAAGTGGAGGGAGTAATGAGCTGCTAATGGCCAGGTAAGATGGGACTGAGACCTGACCATTGGATTTAGAGACACGAAGGCTACTGGTTACCATAAGAAGTTGCTATTAAGTAATGAGGGCAAAGTCTGACTGGACTGGAATCAAGAGAGAATGGGAAGAGAATGACTGGAGATAGTGAATAGAGACAACTCTTTCAAAGAGGCTTCTTTCACAATTGTAATCATGTCTGGTTTTTGTTGTTGTTTTTGAGACAGAGTTTCAAGCTGTCACCCTGGGTAGAGTGTCATGGTGTCATTGCTCACGGCAACTTCCAACTCAGGCTCAAGCAATCTTCTTGCATCAGTTTTGCTATTTTTATTTTAATTTAATTTTGAGACAGAGTCTCACTATGCTGCCCTTGGTAGAGTGTCGTGGCATCACAGCTCACAGCAACCTCAAACTCTTGGGCTCAAGCGATTCTCTTGCCTCAGCCTCCCAAGTAGCTGGGACTACAGGCACCCACCAGAACACCTGGCTATTTTTTTGTTGTAGTTGTTGTTGTTTAGCAGGCTCAGGTGGGGTTCAAACACACCCGCCCTGGTGTATGTGGCTGGCGCCCTAAGTACTGAGCTATGAGCGCTGAGCCAGTTTTTCTATTTTTCGTGGAGATGGGGGAGTCTCGCTTTTGTTTAGACTGGTCTCAAACTCATGAGCTCAAGCAATCCACCCGCCTTGGCCTCTCAGAGTGCTAGGATTACAGGCATGAGCCACGTCGGCCGGCCTTGTAATCATGTCTGATTCACATGTCTCTTTTTCCCAGTGGGGCAAGCACTCTGTGAGGACTGGGTCTAGTTAATTTCTATATCTCTAGTGCCTTAACTAGCTGACACGTGGCTGGTCCTCAAGAGATGGTTTGCTGGATGAATGCATAACATAATCAGTATAGGAATGGACTAGAATATTTATAAGCATTTTGACATAAGATTTTATGCGCAAATTATAAAAGTGGTGTGTCAAGACCTACACAATGCCTATAATCCTAGCACTCTGGGAGGCTGACGTGGATGGATTGCTTGATGTCAGGAGCTTAAGACCATTCTGAGCAAGAGTGAGACCCCATCTCTACTAAAATACAGAAAAAAAACTAGTGGGGCATAGTGTCTTAGGCTTGTAGTCTCAGCTACTTGGGAGGCTGAGGTAAGAGGTTTATTCAAGCCCAAGAGTTTGAGGGTGCTGTAAACTATGATGTCATAGCACTCTACTCTCCAGGGTGATAGAGTAAGACTCTGTCTTAAAAAAAAAAGAAACCGGCTCAGCGCCTATAGCTCAACCGGCTAAGGCGCCAGCCACGTACACCTAAGGTGGCGGGTTCGAATCCCCAGCCCGGACCCGCCAAACAACA
>NW_003852505.1:2743081-2754637 GCF_000181295.1 Otolemur garnettii | reverse complement strand
AAAAAAAAAAAAAAAAAAAAAAAAGAAACCTACATGATGTAATATATAATCTTTTTAGATGACAAATACAAAAATTCTTATTACTTAATTTCTCTTTTCACAACACATTCTGTTTGATTCCCCACTTTGCAAATCACTAGCTCTGTGACTTTCAGCAAGTGCCTTCACATTTTGTGGTCTCAATTTCCTCATCTGTAAAATGGGGTAATAACACCTACCTTCTAGAATTATTGTCAAGATTAAATGAGCTCATACAGGTAAAGCCATCTGCCCAAACTTGCTGCTAGTCACAAGGACCTGAATTTAAATCCTCCTTCTATACCAACCTGGACAACTATGCTACAGCTGTCTCACTGAGCTGGATTCTGCAGCCTGACAGCACCTGAAAATATCAGGGGAGCCAGGCCTGACTCTGTCACTCTGCCTCAGCCATGCTGCTTAGCTCCTTGAATTTTAGTTTCCTCACATGTCTAGTGAGGAAACGAAATGACCTTGCAGTCCCTTTCTAGATCCCATAATCCACACTGCTGACCCAACTCCATGTTCCTTCCTACCTCTAGGATTTCAAACCTGCCATTTCCTCTGCCTTGCTAGGTCTGTCTTATTGACCAGAACAAACATGACTGGCTCAGGGAACACCCTTCGGATTTCTCCACTAAGTCAGGAGCCTGTTGAACACTTTTGATCACCCTCTGCTTTTCCTTCATGGCACTTCACACAATTTATAACTATTTAGTGTATGATTGTTTCTTTGATGTGTACTCCCACCCGCAAACACTTCATTTCCCAGATGTAAACGCTATGATGGCAGCAATCACATTTGCTGCGTTCATTGTTTTAACCCCAGAGCTCATCAATATGCCTAGCACATAGCATAGGTGCTTGATACATACTGAAGGAAAGAAAAAAATGAACTTGGCTGGGTGTGGTGGCTCACGCCTCTATCCCAGAAAGTCTGGGATGCCAAGGTGGATGGATTGCTTGAGCTCAGGAGTTTGAAATGAGCCTGAGCAAGAGACCCCGTCTCTAAAAATGAGCTGGGCATTCTCGCAGGGGCCTGTAGTCCCAGCTACTTGGGAGGCTGAGGCAAGAAGATCATTTGAGCCCAAGAGTTAGAGGTTGCTGTGAGCTATGATGCGACAGCACTCTACTGAGGGTGACAGAGTAGAGTTCTTAGCTCTTGTGAAAGCACTTTTGTGCATGCATAGTTTTTCAAATAGATATTTGTGTGAGAGGAAGAGTACTGGAAACTCCTATTTTGCCACTCTGCTGATAATCACTCTCTTTTTTTTTTTTTTTTTGAGACAGTCTCACTTTGTCACCCTTGGTAGAGTGCCGTGGCTTCATAGCTCACAGCAACCTCAAACTCTTGGGCTTAAGTGATTCTCTTGCCTCAGCCTCCCAAGTAGCTGAGACTACAGGTGCCTACAACAGCTGGCTAGTTTTTCTACTTTTAGTAGAGATGGGGGTCTTGCTTTGCTCAGGCTGGTCTTGAACTCCTGAGTTCAAGCAATCCACCCTCTTCAGCCTCCTAAGAGTGCTAGAATTACATGTGTGAGTCACTGCACCCAGCCACTGTGGTGGCCAACTTTAGAGTATCACCTTGACTGTCAGTGAGATTGGGTAGGGAGGGTAAGGAAAGGATTTGGAAGATGACCGTTTCCAGAAGGCTGCTGGACCTGAATATTGACCTGCTATTGTTTGCTCTCTTCCCCCACCATGAAGGCTTTCTGAACAATAAGTCATTTCTTGGGCCTGCTGCTAAGATGGGAGGTATTCACACCCAGGGGGACCCAGGGGAGCTTGCAGACATGCCATACCCAGAGGCAGATGCCTGCACTCATGGGAACGTCATCTGGAAACTATCATTTTCCAATATACAGACGTGTGTCTGCACTGCTTGTACATGGCAGCCTCTCAGGAAATGCCTGTTAAACTGACCAAGCGAAAGAATGACTCTCCCTCATGTCTCTGCTCATTGTTAGCTATAGAGATCGAGGGTCTATGGTGGCTGCGTGACCATGGCTCATTTGTGTTTATGGTAATCTTAGAAACATAGAAACACACCTAAGCTGGTTTTTATGGCTCCAATTGGGCCTTCCATGCTATGCACAGATTCTGAAGAAATGCTTCAAGGACAATAAACATAGCACCTTGGTGCTACTGAGAGTATTTTTTCTGTGCCTGGCTCTGAATCTGCGTTAAGCTAATTCAGTCTTCCTTACAGATATATGAGGTAGGCACTATGTTTATCCCTATGTTTTACATTCGAGGGAGATAAGACTCACAGGTGGAGTATCCAAGTTCACACGGGAGTCAGGAGTGAGGCTGGGATTCAAAGGCCACACACAGTCTCACCCATTGAGCTAGTCTGCTCTCCATAGCCTTTAGAGCAGGGGTCCTCAAACTACGGCCTGCGGGTCACATGCAGCCCGCCTAGGACATTTATCTGGCCCGCCAGGCCCGTAGTCCAGCCCTCCAACAGTCTGAGGGACAGTGAACTGGCCCGCTATTTAAAAAGTTTGAGGACCCCTGCTTTAGAGTAAACAGCCATCAAAATAAATAAGCAATAGCCATGTAGAAAAAAGGAGGCAAAAGCTGGTACTTTGTTTCCAGAGCTGTCTGGAAGCCAGGAGAGGGGTCAGCGAACTCCTGTCTTCATATCCTTCTGACAGCACTCGCTGCCTATGAATGCTCACAGCTGGCTGTGGGGCTTTCCTGACTGGCATCAGGCCTTTTCCAGGACCTTCTTTTCCCTCTCCCCTGTCTCTCCCTTCACTCCGGCTCTGAAGGGGGCAGGAAGGAAGTAGGAGGGAGAATGAGAAGCTCCTATCTTAGATGCTGTTACTGTTTAGCTGGCGCTCAAAGAAGCCTGCTTAGCATAGGGTGGCCGTTTTGACTTCTAGACCTTTCTCTTTTCAAAGGAATAAGCCAGTTCAGGTCAGAAGAAAAGGGCAAAGTGATTTTTAGGTTCAGCGGAATTAGGAAGGCTCCTCCTTTACTCTCGCTTTGCCTGCCCTCTAGGGACAGTCTTGTTGCCATGATCAACAACTGCCATCCCTGAAGTATCTAGGGCACTCTACACCTTCTGAAAAAAACAAAGGGGAGAATGGTCCTTTCCCTTTGCTTTAATAATGATGTTCAAACAAGGCCACCTTGCCTAAGGGATATCCAGACATCTACCTGGATTTAAAAAGCATTCTTTTTTTTTTTCCCCCGACTGGCAAGGCGATGCTTCTCACTTAGGCAGAAGAAAGTCTACAAAGGGGCCAGATCTAAAAGTAAGATGACAGCAGAGAATTGAAAATGCAACAAACTAAAGGTAAGGTTCGTTCTTTCCTGCCCCCCTGAGAGCTCAGAACCTAGTGGTACTCATACTTTCAGGTAGGTCATTTGGTTCTGTTAGAAAAACCGAGCTCTAGTCCTACTGAGGACAGATAAAGTAGGCAGAAAACCTGAAACTCTGACGATAACAACTTACTCTCCCCTCCTGGGGCCTTGCTCCTGCTGCCCCCAGGACTGAGAGAGCCAGTGGTGGGGCTTTCCTCTGAGCAGCTGTAGTCAGTTCATGGCTGGCTAAAGCTCTATGGCTGCTAAGTGGTCTATGCCTGTAGCTCGATACTCTATTACAATTGGAGTGAAAGCTGCCAGCCTTCTGTTGCCAGGCTCCCAGGGACAGCAAGCCCCTGGACAGCCCAGTTCTCCAAAGATGGTTTCCCCCTCCCAAGTTAACCATTCCCTGGCCAAAGCCAGGCTTATTATAGTCTGAATGTCTGTGCTTTCATAAACTTTATCTGTTCAAATCCTAATTTCCAAGGTGATGGTTTTAGGACACATGGGGCCTTTGGAAGGTGATTAGGTCATGAGACAGAACCCTCATGAACAAGATTAGGGTTCTTACAAAAGAGACCTCCCCAAGGCTAGCTTACCCTTCCCATCCTGTGAGGTTACAGTGAGAAGGCACCATCTAAGAACCAGGAAGCGGGACCTCACCAGATACCAAATCCACCTTGATCTTGGACCTCCCAGCCTCCAGAACTGTGATAAAGAAATTTCTGTGGTGTATGAGCCACCTAGTTTAAAGTATTTTGTTATAGTAGCCTGAACAGATTAAGACGAGCCTCTGGGAATGATTCCCTTACTCTTGGTGGATAAAGGAAATGCCTGAGAAAGGAGAGACCTAGGTTCATGTCCCAGCCTCACTTACTAGCTATGTCAATATTGGGCAAGTGACTGACCCTCTGGGCTTTGTTTCCTCATCTATAAAATTGGAATAATAATAGTACTTTCTTTTTTTTTAAGTAATAGTACTTATTTCATAAAGTCAATAAAGAGGATTAAATAGGGGTAAGAAACTGTGCACATTAAGTGGATAATACAGGGTAGTTATTATTATTTTTTTTGAGACAGAGTCTCAAGCTCTTGCCCTGGGTAGAGAGCTGTGGCATCATAGCTCATAGCAACCTCTAACTCTTGGGCTTAAGTGATTCTCTTGCTCAGCCTCCCAAGTAACTGGGACTACAGGTGCCCACCAGAACACCTGGCTATTTTTTTTTGTTGTTGCAGTTGTCGCTGTTGTTTTAGCTGGCCTGGGCCGGGTTCGAACCCGCCAGCTTCAGTGTATGTGGCTGGTGCCCTACCCACTGAGCTACAGGCGCCACCTATTATTATAATTTTTTCATTCCAGAGAAGGCTTTCCTAGTATCATCTTCCTTGACAAAGTTTATCCCCATTCTTATCCCTGACAAAAGCCTCCCCACCAGGGGAGAGCACAGATTTATAAACATTCATTTAGATCTGGATATTTATGGAAAGCAACCAACTAGCATGTATTTGGCTTTTGAAAAACATGAGTTTGAATTGTGCTGGTCCACTTACATGTGGATATTTTTCAACAAATGGAGTCAACTCTCCATATGAGTGGATTCTGTATCCATAACCACACTTGGGCTGTGAAACCCACAAAGATATAGGTTGGACTTTTTTTTTTTTCTGAGACTAAGTCTCACTCTATTGTCCTGGTTAGAGTGCCATGGCATCATCATAGCTTACAATAACCTCAGTCTCTTGGGCTCAAGCAATCCTCTGGCCTCAGCCTCCCAAGTAGCTGGGATTACAGGTACCCACCATGATGTCTGGCTATTTTTTCTATTTTTTTTTTTTTTTTGAGACAGAGTCTCAAGCTGTCCCCCTTGGTAGAGTGCTGTGGCATCACAGCTCACAGCATCCTCCAACTTCTCGGCTTAAATGATTCTCTTGCCTCAGCTTCCCAAAGTAGCTGGGACTACAGGCACCCACCACAACGCCCAGCTATTTTTTGGTTGTAGTTATCATTGCTGTTTGGCAGGCCCGGGCTGGATTCAAACCTGTCAGCTTCGCTGTATGTGGCTGGGACCCTAGCCACTTGAACTACAGGAGCCAAGCCTATTTTTTTATTTTTAGTAGAGATGGAGACTCACTCTTGCTTAGGCTGACCTGGAACTCCTGAGCTCAAGCAATCCCAGAGTGCAAGGATTACAAGCGTAAGCCACCACACGCACCCATTCTTTTTGTATCCATAGGTTCTGTGGGGCTGACTGCAGGACTGAGCATGAGTGGATTTTGGCATCTCTGCAGGGCCAGGGTTTGTCCTGAACCAATCCTCCATGGATACTGAGGGACAACAGTGTAACTCTGACAATGCTATGATCTGTCAAGCACTTCCAGGAACCACACAAAGTACTGGGAGGCTGGAATGAAGGGGGGCTGTAAATCAAAATGGTGTCAAGAGTTTTCCCCTCTCCTTTTGGCATATTTGACTATCTCGACATGTTAACAGCTGTTTGCCCTGAGATGCATGAAACTGCTAGGGTAGGAGATGGAAGATGGTGCATTCTCTGAGCAATGTGCAGAGGCGGTTTTAGACAGACTACAAGCAAAGGTTTTCCTAGAGCAGCAGGCTGGGGAGGGGATAGTCTTGGGTGTTCTTACCTTCAGCTTGGGTAGGTACAACTACATGCATTTGGGGCTTGGGAAAGGGAGTTATTTCTTAGGACAAAACCACTATGCCCTTGGAAGCAGGGGTGGTGGAACAGTGAAAACATGTTATCTGCAATTATTGGCAGAGCATATTGTTAGTTAACTCAGTTTTTCCTACAACAGAATCCTCTCCAAAGGTGGTCAGACTAGCACCCCCATTGTGGTTCCACAAAGGCAAAACATCTGCCTTTATCCACCAAGATAGGATAACCATTCTGAGGGTGGGAAAAGCCAACTCATTTATCAAACGAATGCAAGATAATGTGCTACTGTAGGTCAGAAGATCCAGCCATCACCGAGGCAAACCTCAGTTGAGCCATTAGGAGTTGGGGATAGATGTTCTAGGCACAGGTGACTGTATGAACAAAAAGGCCTGGGCACTGGAATGTGAAATATACTTAGTCTTCAGGGCTCGGGAAAGGGGGCTAATGAGATCCTTGTGATAGAATCAAAGGCTTAAATAGAGCAAAGGTTATAAAAAGGTGCATTTTGTTTAGCTCAGCCAGTAGTTAATTTTTATTTGCCAACTGTAGAAAAATTGGGAGATTTTACACAGAAAATCTGGATTTTATGCTCCCTTGAAAACTGGGCCTACATTTCTAAATGACATTCACCCTTTGGAAAAGAGGAGCTTTGCCACTGACTCACTTTATTCCTTTCTGCTATTTGTATTTAGATGCTAATCACATTTTGTGAGCACAGTGAAGTTTAAGCTCTCCAGAATGCTTTAGAAAGTGATGACGGCTCAGAATGCATCATCGGAGAGCTTATTCTTTATGGGGTAAGTGTGTGCTATCTGGATTTTCCTACATTCTCTTTTTTGCGTTACTTCCAGGTCTCCACAGGCATTTGATTTTGTAGCTCCTAATATAAAGGGCCTTTGTGCCACAAGGATGGCAGAATTGGAAAAGGAAACATGCTAGGCCAAGGGGCTCAGCCTTTGTTCTCTAGGGGCAATCAAGGACGTAGCTAACCCAGGCAGATCTGAAGAAAATTTGTCTGGCAGAAGCCCCTGGGCTGGGCTGGAGGGGAGTGAAATAAGCAATAACCCTGGAGACAAGCTACCTGGACTTCCATCCCAGCCCACTTACTGGACAGGTGAACTTGCAGGCCACTGAACCTTTTAGTGACTCCGTTTTCACATCTGTAACATACCTACCTCAGAGGGCTGTTGTATGGCTTAAATGAGGTAATGAACTTATTAGCACAGCACCTGGTACATATTAGTGTTCAATGTTTATGATCACTTTTACAGTTAATCCTGGAGACCAACTAGAGGATTAGTGTCATAAGCTAGGTATGAGCTGATAAGGTCCTAGATCGGGGTAGTGGGTAATGACAAAACAAACAAACAAACAAAAAACAAAAAGAGCAGTGCGGGAGTGTTAGGAATGAAGAAGCCACTGGGCCTGAGGTTGACCGGGTGAAGGGGAAGGGAAGAGTCAAAGCCAACTTCTGGATTTCCAGCAGGGTTATCTGGGGCAATGATGGTATCAAAATGGAAAACTCTGGAAAGTAAGCGCTGGGGAAGAAGTCAGTTTGATACATAGTAAGTCAGCGGTGACAGTAAGGATGTGATAGCTAAATGGCAATGTGTGGCAGGCTGTGAGAAATGTGGGATAAGAGCTCAGGAGAGAAGTCAGGGCTGAAGAATAGGTCTGAGTATGAGAAACCACAAGACAGGCAATGAATGAAGTGACTGTGTCTAATTCAGCAGAGGCAGCCTGGGTTGTTAAGCATCTTGGTCAGACCTGACAGCTCTATTTGAGCAGTCTGGGGCTTCTGTTTATTCACCAACCATGTGTGTTCTGCTCAGTCAGCTGTGCCACTTGGATACCACCTTTGTCCTTCATCTTATGTGCTTTTAGTTCAAGTGCTGACCTGGCCCAATCCTGCTTACCTTGTGGCTGTGACGGGGTCAAAGTCCACTGGGGTATAAAGCAACAGGCTGACACTTGGTTTTATATTTGATGAAATGGAGACACCTAATATGGGCAACAGGGGTTGTTGTCAGGCAGGGTTGTGGGTGGGACCAACCTTGTGCCTCCAACTTATCCTTTTGGAAGCCCTACCAGGTTCCAAGGCTCCCACATTCTCAGCTGCTCCCTGGATTTTCAGTGCAGTGTTCCCCAGCCTGTTTCCCTCTCTCTTCCACATGAACCCATCTAGAGAAAATTGTTCTCTGGACTCCTTGGTCCTTATTATGGGTTCAGAGATGAATAAGATCAATTAAAGTCTGTCAATATTTTACCCCTCCTACTGGTTCTCTCAATATACTAAGTTCTGCCAGTCTCTTCTGGGCCAGGCCCTGGGCCAGCTGTGGGAGATACAAAGACAAAAAGGCCAAGTTATCTCTGAATGAGCTTGAGCTGAAATGCACTGAAGTATGAAGAAGGAGATTTCAGGCAGGGTGGTCTGGGGTGGGGGGGTCCATGAAAGCATTTCAGGTTGGGGGTACCTCAGTCTATGTGTGCACAGGGCCAACCCACCCCCTCTTACCACCAGAAACCATTTTATCAAAACATGCACATGCATAATTTATTTACCTCTCCATACTCTAGCATGCCAGCCAGGCAAGAAAAAACAAAGGAATAAAATTGAGTGTAAGCATGGTGAAGGAAGGGCTCAGCTGGTTAAACAAGACTTCTGATTATTGTCATTAATGTTCCAAGAGTTCCAACCTGATATGCCATTAAACAGGCAGCATGTATGTGTGTGTGTGTGTGTGTGTGTGTGTAGAAAAGCATATTAAGAGAATAAGACATTCAGACAAAGGAGCTAGTCAGTGTGGGGACTGAGAAAAATCCCCTGCCCAGCTGGGTTACCCAACAGACATCTGCCATTGATTTGCTTTATAAGGGGCAGTGCAGTGGGGAAAGCCAATGGAATGCAAATGTTACCATTAAGTGTGCTCAGGTCAGAGCAGCCTGGTGGCCCTGCAAAGGGGCCTTGTTACATATTCTTTGGGCAAACCCAGCCTGTTCCAGGGGAGACCCACTGTTATTAAAGCTTTTTCTTCTTGATGAATTTGGATTATGTGCTTTGTAGGAAAAATAACAACAGAAATAACTTTAGGGTTAGCTTGTTTCTAGGCCCTTTATCCTCCAAAGTGAAGATGATTTCAAGTGGGGATTATGAAGTTGTTAACTAGACAGGGAGCACTGGGCTTCACAGTGCTCAGATACTCTCTGTTTTTCTGCAGCGACATCTAATGGCCACAGAAGGCAAGGCCATGTTTGCATTTAAAAGCAGCCAGTGGTTCTGTCTTGGGGGTTAATTTAAAAAAAAAAAAAATACAGTAGAACTTCTGAAGAACTTCTGTAAGTTGAACATTCAAGGGACTGTAACACAGTTGTCAACATACAGAGGTGGTCAACTTAAGGAGGTGGTCGATACAGAGAGGTGGTCAACTATTGAGGTTCTACTATATTTGGTGGACAAGGTATTAGAATATTATTAATCCTTGCAAAGTAACACTTTGACTGAAACTCTCTAAGAATTCACTTCCTATATCTTTGGATGTCATTTATGATGTTATTCGCAATTAGATGCTGATCCTATTTTGTGAAAATAGCACAATTACCTCTTTGGATTTTTTTTAACAACCATCATGACTTTGCATTATTAGAAAGTTTCTCTTGCAGCTCGATGTATGCATTACCTAAAAGGCTCCTACACAAGGAAAAAGATCATCAGAATTACCTCCAAATACTCACATCTAGTATATCTTACTTTGGTTTACGTAGTTTATTACTGTATTGTGGATAATACTAAATTATAAAAGGCAGCGGAAAGTACTGGAGAGATGCCTCTGGCAGTGAGAGAAATTCTTAGTACCAGGATTTTAAAGAATGAAATAGGAACTTTCCAGAATGCTCGGTGGGCGTAGAGGAGCAGCGGCTGCCTGAGCAGCGCACAGCTAAACGCTCCTTTCCACTCCACTGCGTGGGCCTCTGCCCTCTCACTGGCTGTAGAAAATGGTGAAAGAAACCAGTTACTATAATGTTTTGGGAGTCAAACCCAATGCCACTCATGAAGAATTGAAGAAGGCATATAGAAAACTGGCTTTGAAGTACCACCCTGATAAGAATCCAAATGAAGGCGAGAAGTTTAAACAGATTTCTCAAGCTTATGAAGTTCTCTCTGATGGGAAGAAAAGGGAATTATATGATAAAGGAGGAGAACAGGCAATTAAAGAGGGTGGAGCAGGTGGTGGCTTTGGTTCCCCCATGGACATCTTTGATATGTTTTTTGTAGGAGGAGGAAGGATGCAGAGAGAAAGGAGAGGTAAAAATGTCGCACATCAGCTCTCGGTTACCTTAGAAGATTTATATAATGGTGCCACAAGAACACTGGCTCTGCACAAGAATGTGATTTGTGACAAATGGGAAGGACGAGGTGGCAAAAAGGGAGCATTAGAGTGCTGTCCCAACTGCCGAGGTACTGGAATGCAAACAAGAATTCATCAGATAGGACCTGGAATGGTCCAGCCAATTCAGTCTGTATGCATGGAGTGCCAGGGCCATGGAGAATGGATCAGTCCTAAAGATAGATGTAGGGTGGCACCTGTGGCTCAACGGAGTGGGGTGCCGGCCCCATATGCCAGAGGTGGCGGGTTCAAACCCAGCCCCAGCCCCCCCCAAAATATCTATATATATATAGATATAGATATAAAAGCTGCAATGCAAGGAAGATAGTTTGACAGAAGAAGATTCTGGAAGTTCATATTGACAAAGGCATGAAAGATAACATTCCATGGTGAAGGAGACCAAGAACCAGGATTGGAGCCAGGAGACATTATCATTGTGTTAAATCAGAAGGACCATGCCGTTTTTACCCGACGAGAAGACCTTTGCATGCATATGGACATACAGCTGGTTGAAGCATTGTGTGGCTTCCAAATGCCAATATCTACTCTTGACAACCGAACCACAGTCATCACCTCTCATCCAGGTCAGATTGTCAAGCATGGCGATATGAAGCGTGTGCTAAATGAAGGCATGCCAATTTATCATAGACCATATAAAAAGGGTCGTCTAATCATCAAATTTAAGGTTAACTTTCCTGAAAATGGCTTTCTTTCTCCTGATAAACTCTCATTGCTGGAAAAACTTCTACCAGAGAGGAAGGAAGCAGAAGGGACTGATGAAATGGATCAAGTAGATCTGGTGGACTTTGATCCAAATCAGGAAAGACGGCGCCATTATAATGGACAAGCATATGAGGATGCTGAACATCAGCCCAGAGGTGGTGTGCAGTGTCAAACCTCTTAATGGGGCCAGTGAATGACACTCACGCTGGCATTTTATGTGCAGTAACGAATGAGTGAGGGACTGTAATCATAATATGCTCACTACTTGCTATTGTTTCTGTTTAAATATTCAACTATAGTAGTGTTTTAAAGGTTAAATGAAGAATAAATGCAAATATAAAAGCTCTGACTTTGCCCTGTATGTATGACTTTGGTGTGCAAGATGAAATTTAATACCTGTTAAAAATTACTTTAAAAAAGAGTTCCCCGGCTCGGCGGCTGTGGCT
>NW_003852505.1:2740633-2742723 GCF_000181295.1 Otolemur garnettii | reverse complement strand
GTTGCTGTGAGTGTGATGCCATGGCACTCTACCCAGGGGGATAGCTTGAGGCTCTGTCTCAAAAAAAAAAAAAAGAAATGCTATGTGTATGCACTGGCTTCAGTGTATGACCCTTCATTGTTAAGCTGTCAAATTAAAACTCTGTATGTAATGGGCAATCAGATAAAGAAAACTTAATTTGTAGAGAAGTGTTGGTCTGTGTAGTTAATTTGTCTTGAGTGGGATTCATTGTGATGCCTCTGCATTTACTATTTTGCCTCAACTGTTACTTGAAGATGGCATAATATATCATTTATCCTGTGGTATCAGTAATAGAAAAGTTGCCTTTCCAAAAAGAGGGTTTATCATAATATGCTGCTTCTCGAGGGCATGCACTTACAGAACTACATTCTCTCTGTGCCATCTATATGTAATACATCCATATATACGTAACTTGACCAGACTTGTTTACTTTTTCCCTACCTCTTCTCTTTGGACCATGATAAACCCCCGAGTAGTGACTTCCAGAAGTGGGTAATTTAGAAGTTAAAGTGAAGAGACCTTTATATGGAAAAGTAATTTGCATGCATAATTTAGGAAGGTCTTCCTTAGGTATGTTATAGGCTTTCTTTAAATCATTTGACTTATACTCCAAAGTAACTGTAATTTAATGTTGATAGTATAGCAAATGATGAATAGCTTTAATTGTATGTTTAAAAGTCTACATATGTTCAGGTGCTTAAATCTGGGTATCAGATTTTAAGCAGTTCTTAAAATGTATGAATGTCTTCTTAATATACTGGTTATAGGGGTGGTGCCTGTGGCTCAAAGGAGTAGGGCGCTGGCCCCATATGCTGTTGGTGGCAGGTTCAAACCCAGCCCCGGCCAAAATAATAATAATAATAATAATAATAATGTACTGGTTACAAAGAAAAAAAAAAGAATGAAATAAAAGCCTCCTCCCTACTCCATCTTTCCCCAGCTTTTTCTGTTTTATAAAGAAGCTATCTTTTTAGAAAGAGTGTCTTTATGAAGAAAATAGCTTTTCTAAGGGACAAACCATAGCACATTGCTGTTTGAATATATCAAAAAGGTCAGACATTGCTAATTTCCTATGGTTCAACCCCAAGAAAGGCCTGAGGGTGGTGCCTGTGGCTCAAAAGGGTAGGGCGCTGATCCCATATGCTATAGGTGGCGGATTCAAACCCAGCCCCAGCCAAAAAATGGCAAATAAATAAATAAATAAATAAAATAAAAATAAAATGTTAAGAAAGAGGCCTGAAAGGAGAGATACACTGTGTCCCGAAGTAAAAGATGGACTCGTTTATATAACTTACTTCAAGTTTATATATTTCATGTAATTCCGATCATAATCACAAAGTAATTCTAAAGTTCATCAGGAAGAACGTGATTGAGAATAATTTCAAGGAAATGTTGAAAAGAAGAGCAATGAGAAGGGCCATGTTCTACCAGATATTAACAGGCATTCTAAGGCCACGGTCACTGACATAGCATGGTACTGTGCCAGGACAGACTGACAGATCAACAGAGCTAGAGTATTCGGCCCAGAGACAGAGACCCTAGAATAAACATTTAGTGTGTGGTGAAAGTCACAGCACAAAATAGTGGGGAATAGAAAGATAATTCAAAACAAGGTGCTTAAACAATTGGTAAACTTTTTAAAAAAAGTTAGATGATTGCTTCACATCATAAACCAAGGTAAATTCTAAATGTGTTAAAGTGCTAGGTATAGGAATCATAACCAAAAAAAAATATGTCATATAAGTGAACAGCCATAGGATCGTGGGATGGGGCAGGCCTTTTAAGCAGGAAAGGAAAGTTAGAAACAAATGAAAAAATAAGGTCAGGCATGGTGGCTGATGCTTGTAACACCAGCACTTTGGGAGGCTAAGGCAAGAGGACTGCTTGAGGCTAGGAGTTCTTTAGACCAGTCTGGCAACATAGTAAGACCCCCTCATCTCTAGAAAACATTACCAAAAATTAGCTGGGCATGGTAGCGCCTATAGTCCCAGCTACTTGGGTAGCTGAGGCTGAGCTGGAAGGATTACCTGAGACTGGTTGCAATGAGCTGTGATGGAGCCACTGTGCTC
>NW_003852505.1:2738796-2740159 GCF_000181295.1 Otolemur garnettii | reverse complement strand
CCGAGCCAAGACTTTTTACCAATCACTGTAAAAAGCTGAATATTCTAGGAAAATAGTGAAAAGACATAAACGGAAATTTTACAGAGAAAATACAAAGGGCTAATTGACATACGAAAAATGTCCAGGCTAGGCATGGTAACTCATGCCTATAATCTTAACACTCTAGGAGGCCAAGGTGATCTCAGGAGTTTGAGACCAGTTGGAGCAAGAGGGAGACCCTGCTTCTACTAAAAATAGAAAAATTAGCCAGGCATTGTTAGTCCTAGGTACTTAGGAGTTTAGAGGATTGTTTGAACCCTGGAGTGTGAGATTGCTGTGAACTAGGCTGATGCCATGGTACTCTAGCCTGAGCAACAAAGTGAGACTATCGAAACAGGCGTCCTCAAACTACAACCCACAGGCCACGTGCAGCCCGCCTAGGATATTTATCCGGCCCACCGGGTATTTTTGCTGCACGGCCTGTCCTGCTTAGCAGAGGACTTGTCCCGGGGCCCGCAGTCTGGCCCTCCAGTGGTCTGAGAGACAGTGAACTGGCCCCCTGTTTAAAAAGCTTGAGGATCCCTGATCTAAAAAGAAAAAGAAAGAAAAATGTCCAATTTTGCTTCTAATCAATAAAATGCAAATCAAAGCCATATACCATTTTTCAGCTATCACATCCATAATGATTTAAAGAGTGACAATAATTAATGTTGATGAGTTTAGAAGATGAACCACTCTCCCTTACTGCTGATGCAAGTGTAAACTTAACTTTTCTGGAGTGCGAATTTCATTAACAGCCTTAGAATTTTTCATACCTTGTGACTTCTAAGTCAATT
Organism: Otolemur garnettii; assembly: GCF_000181295.1. Classification (NCBI taxonomy): domain Eukaryota; kingdom Metazoa; phylum Chordata; class Mammalia; order Primates; family Galagidae; genus Otolemur; species Otolemur garnettii. Next base: position 2,739,344 of record NW_003852505.1, on the reverse strand, counting down.
TCTAGGAATGTAGTCTAAGGGTAGCATCACAGATGCGAAAACATACAAGTGTTTTTTTTTTTTGGTTGGAGCCATCATTGTTGTTTGGCGGCCCGGGCTGGAAAACACTAACTTACAGTGTTAGTATACTCAAGAATTAGAAATATCCTAAATACTCAAAAAAATAGATATTTCTTGCAATTCCATATCGTGGAATATTATTTGATAATTAAATACTTAATGGTCTGCAGTAATATTCATTACATAATAAATGAAAAAAACAGGATATTAACTTTTACACACAGCATGAACAGATCACAATTTTGTAAAATAAAATAATCTTATATAGATATGCTTATATGTGTTTATATTACACATACATACATACACATATGAACATACATAGAAAAAACTATTAATCCTTATGATCCATGGATGTTGGGCCTATAGGTAATTTATTAGGGTCTTTTGCACTTTTTGTATCTCTCAAATTTTCTATATACAACCTATCTGTGGTTTTAATGCCATGGCATCACAGCTCACAGCAACCTCCAACTCCTGGGCTCAAG
>NW_003852505.1:2736689-2737868 GCF_000181295.1 Otolemur garnettii | reverse complement strand
TTTTTTTTTTTTAGATAAATATGATGGTAGAGAGGATTAGGTTACATTGTTTGCATTTGTGAGGTAGACCCTAAGTTATAGCTGAGCCCCTTCCCCAGGAGGTGTGCTTTATACCCTTATGTTGTGCCTGTTAGGTGAGACTACCCCCAATCCTCTTCTCTCTTCTCTCCCTCTTCTCCCCACTTGAATTTAATCCTGTTTTTCTCTTGTGTGGGAATGAGAATCCTCTTCCCTCTTCTCTCCCTTTTTCCCCCACTTGAATTTAATTGTGTGTTTCTCTTTTGTTCATCTACTGGTTTCATTTAGCACTGAGTACATTGGATATGTGCTTTTCCATTCTTGTGATACTTCACTAAGTAGAATGTTCTTCAGCTCTATCCAGGTTGATACAATAGATGTAAAGTCTCCATCATTTTTATGGCTGAATAGTATTCTATAGTATACATATACTACAGCTTGTTAATCTATTCATGGGTTGATGGGCACATGGGTTGATTCCTCCTTGGTGATTGTGAATTTAGCTGCCATAAACATTCCAGTGGAAATGTCCTTATGGTAAATGTGCATTACTTTTTTACTGTGGTCAAACATAAATAACACAAAAATGATCCATTTTTAAGTATACGCACATAATTTTTAAAATTAGAAATAGTGTTTTTGTATAAATAAGCATGTGCTAAGCAGGCTTCAAAACTCACACGGACACTATCATGACAATAACAGGATAATTATTTATCTGTTTGGACAAGGATAGGAAGGGAACACAAGCCAGACAGATGAAAAGTTTCATGGGCTGGAGTGGCAAAGTTGAGTGTGGTTGCTGGTGTGTGTGTGGTCCTGAAGGCAGCTTTGATAAGCACCTCCCGGCTTGTTAGTGCTGAGGGAACAGCCCAGATTACCATGAGAAGAGGCATCGAGAAAGCAGAGGTACAAGTAGAGACGCAGGAAAAACAGACTTAGCTGGGACTAATTACTTAAAAATGGATTCAACTAACCCCAGACTCACTTCCATACAGCTTTTCAGGAATATCTTGCTTGTATATGAAGAATACCAGTGGCATCTTGCTTGTATGTATCTGGTTTGTCCTAAAGAGGCCAGGGAGGCAGGCAAGTCGAAGAAAGTGGAATTTTAAGGGCATAAGCAGGGTTAAGGGAAGAAGCAAAGCTTCAAGGTCTGGT
>NW_003852505.1:2732908-2736028 GCF_000181295.1 Otolemur garnettii | reverse complement strand
AAAAAAAAAAAAAAAAAACTGGCTAATTCTAGGATAAGCCAATTACCCATTTTGAAACCTCTGATACCAGGCTTTTGCTTCTGTGGTCTGGGGAGAAAATGTGAGCTATCCCAGGTAACAACTAGGAAAGTGCATGGCTAATTCCACTAAGACACAGCTCCATTTCATTAAAAAAAGGTTCCAATTCAATTTGTTAAATTTTTGTAGGGACAGGGTGTAACTACGTTGCCCAGGCTGGTCTTGAAGTCTGAGCTCAAAGCAATCCTCCTGCCTCAGCCTCCCAAGTAGCTAGGGACCATAGATAGGAGCCACTGCACCCGTCCACCCCATTTTAAATGCAGCTCCTTCCTCAGCAAGAGTGTCAGGGACTACTGACCCTTGTTAGCTACAGCTTACTGGAGTCTGTCTGGTCTGTTTCACTGCGGTAAGGTGCAGTGAGGAGAGCAAGAGTGCTGTGAAGTCCCACTGTGGAAGCAGCTGGGAGCTGGGGAGTGAGCAGGCTGCGCTCTACATTCTAACCCTGCTGGTCTGGGAGGAAGGAGCTCCACCAGTGATATGGGCAGGAAGGCAGGAGAGAAAAGGGCACTTCAGGGCGGCGCATGTGGCTCAAGGAGTAGGGCGCCGGCCCCATATGTGGGAGGTGGTGGGTTCAAACCTGGCCCGGCCAAAAACTGTAAATAAATAAATCAATAAATAAAAGAGCACTTCATCTGGAGGCTTCATAAGAGACTAACACAGAGGATGAAGATGACAGGACAGCTTGGGCTTGAGCCAACAGCTCTGACGTTAGCACAGTATTTAGATGAGCAGTCACAAGCCCCTTGGATGCCTGGTTTCACTTGGGGTCAGAGTTCTTCGCTGCTGTTAGCCACCCACAAACACGTCAAGGCATCTCCTCCCCCTTACCTCCTCACCTGCATCTTTCTCTTCACGGTGTCAAAGGGAAAGGAGAGGGTCTGAGTCACTGCAGCAGCCAGACAGACATTGGCAAAGTTCTGCAGGGGAGAGAATCGATCTCGGGGTCCGTTCCAGATTTTCTCCAGGTTCATGTAAACAAGAAGGGAGCCAGCAGAGAATGGGAGAGCACCTGTAAAACACCAGGAAGAGGCTGCTGATGTCTCAGGGAAATGCTGGCTGAGAACACGCATGCGTGTGGGCAGTCAACAGGAGGGGCTCTGGGCTTGTTAAACTCACCCCAACCCCAGAAGCATGAGGGAAATTTCTCAGGCCATGAAATGTGGTATATTTCGGTAGGGGTTGTGTCATTTGTCAAAATGTGTCCAATAGTTCACTGCAGGTTTGTCCCCTTTACTATGTGTAAACTGCACTTAAAAAAGAACTATAAATAAATATTGAACTCTAATTAATGACACGCACGTTGAAGGGCTTAGGCGTGAAGTATACTGATGTTCACAACTTATACCAAAATCATCAAAAAAATAGGGACTGATGGCTTGGCACCTGTAGCTCAGCAGCTAGGGCAATAGCCACATACACTGGAGCTGGTGAGTTGAACCCAGCCCGGGCCTGCCAAACAACGACAACTACAACCAAAAAAAAAAAAAAAATAGCCAGAAAAAAAAAAATAGCCAGGTGTTGTGGTAGGGGCTTGTAGTCCCAGCTGCTTGGGAGGCTGAAGCAAGAGAATCGCTTAAGCCTAAGAGTTTGAGGTTGCTGTGAGCTGTGATGCTACAGCACTCTACAGAGGTCAATGTGGTGAGACTTTGTCTCAAAAAAAATAGGGACTGATGAATAGCTAGGGAGATGGATAGATATATGAAGCAAAATGTTAACTGTAGCATCTAGATGGTGGATATATGGTTGTTTATTCTACATTTCTTTTTTTTATTGAGACAGAGTCTTACTCTATCACCCTGGGTAGAGTGCCATGTCATCATAGCTCACAGCAACCTCAAACTCTTAGGCCCAAGTGATCCTTCTGCCTCGGTAGCTAGGACCACAGACATGCACCAGGTCTGGCTAATTTTTCCATGTTTAGTAGAGACGGGGTCTTGCTCTTGCTCAGGTTGGTCTCCAACTCCTAAGCTCAAGCAATCTACCTGCCTTGGACTCCCAGAGTGCTGGAATTACAGGCACAAGCCACCATGCCTGGCTATTCTATATTTCTTTAAACTTTTCTGAGTCTTTGAAATTTTCAAAAAATAAAATATTGGAAAACTATCACTCCCATAAATCAAATTTGTTAGTGGGTGGCACCTGATCAAGTTTCAGAGCCTAGGAGGAACTGATGTACAGCTGAGAAGGAAACTGAAAACTGGAAAGTGAGAGACTCTCAGTGGTGAGGGACGTTACCTGACTTCACCTTTTGGAATGATGTGGTCGTATTGGGTCCCAGTGGGCATCCTACACTGTGTGGCACCTTTGTTTTTCTAGGAACTAAGATGGTGGGCAAACACTACAGAAGGTGACACTTTCATGAACTTCCAGAAACTTTGAGAGGCATCGTCAGTTTACAGCAGATCTAAATTTCTCCCTCAAAATGAAATTTAAAAGAGGAGATAACAAGTAGGGTTGCTTATCTTTAGAAAAAATGTAGTATTTGTTTAATAAACATACATTTAAAATGACTCACCAACACCCCAATTACCTTCATTCATAAAACACTTGGGGAGCTTAGGCTCTGTGCTGAGCCCTATGCCAGCTGCTAGGAATACAAAGAATTCCTGGAGATGCTCACCATTTGGGTGAGATAGCCTGGAAAAGCTAAGTAGAGCACCCCTGATAAGTGACACAACAGGGTGCACAAGGATCCGAGGAATTATTGTTATTATTTTTTAATTGTTTGGGATTCATTGAGGGTACAAAGAATTAGGTTACATGGACTGCACTTTTTAGATAAAAGTCCCTCTTATAGGGCCAAGTACAGTGGCTCACAACTGTAATCCTAGCACTCAGGAAGGCCGAAGATGGGTTGCCTGAGCTCACAAGTTCCAGACCAGCATAAGCCAGAGATCTTGTCTCTAAAAATAGCCGGGCCCTGTGGTGGGTGCCTGTAGTCCCAGCTACTTGGGAGGCTGAGGCAAGAGGATCACTTAAGCCCAAGAGTTTGGCTCGGCACCTGTGGCTCAAGCGGCTAAGGCGCCAGCCACATACACCTAA
>NW_003852505.1:2728258-2730494 GCF_000181295.1 Otolemur garnettii | reverse complement strand
CAACAACAACAAAAAACATTTAGCATAGTACCTGGCACACTAAGCATCCCCACAAATTTTAGTCGTTGTTATTAAACAGGTGAGATTCAGAGTCACAGAGTATGTTTCCCCCATTTATTTTGGAATCCATCTCAGGTATCATTCCATCCATAAACAATTTAGTCCCTTTCTCTAAAAGCCGACATTCTTTTCTTTTACTACCTTTCTCTAAAAGACAGGCATTCTTTTCTTTTCTTCCTTTCTTTCTCTTGAGATAGGGTCTTGCTCTGTTGTCCAGGCTGGAGTGCCATGGTGTATTCAGAGCTCACTGCAGCCTCGAACTCCTGGGCTCAAGTGATCCTCCTGCCTCAGCTTCCCAAGTATCTGGGACTATAGGTGCACACTACTATTCCCAGCTAATTAAAGTATTTTGTTTTTTGTAGAGATGGGGTCTCACTATGTTACCCAAGCTGGTCTTGTCTAGGCTCAAGTGATCCTTCCACCTCAGCCTCCCAAAGTGCTAGGATTACAGACACAAGTTACTGTGCCCAGCCCCTAGAGTATAAATGAGGCCACTTAGGGAAGGTATGGAGAGTGAGAAGCTAGTTAAAGTGGAGGGTAAAAAGAAAGCCAAGTAGTGGCCCAGGGCTGGGGGCCGCAACATGTAGGGGCTGGCAATGTCAGATGATCCACATGAGCCAGGAAAGTCAGATAAGAGCGAGCTGTCAGAGGGATGGGAAGATACCTAGGACTTGGTAGGGTCCTAGAAGCTCAGTTTCCAGAAGAAGCGGTGATCAGTCTTACTACATGTTACAAGAAAGGTCAGATAAAGGGTGAACATCTACTGGATCTGGCAATTGGGCCTGTATGTTGTAGCCCTGGCAGAGGTTACAAGGGCCACAGAAGATTGAGTTGCTACCCTAGGTATACTCTTCATAACCTCATAAGCTGTATGTATACACACCAAAGAGCTCTTCCACATCCGGTGGGGAGACCTGCATTGCATTCTTCCCAGTTTGCTTAGCTACCTGCACATTCTGTTCTATTCCCCTCCCCAGGATGTGACTGGTTAAAGTTTAGGAGTGGGGGGTGGGGGCGGATAGTGCTATAGAATAAAAGGAAGCTAACTGGCTTTATATATGGGTTGGATCCATACAACCTTGACCTCAGTAAAACTAATTGAAAGGGTCACAAAGGTATGTGATACATTTTTATATGTCAAAGAACACAGCTTTTTCAAGGTGAAAGGTTCCATCTTACCTAAAACAGTGAGGGAAACCCCTCGATAAAGGGCCAGGAACCCTTCCTGTTGATAAATAGTAGAAAAAGCATGGAGAAGCCCCCTATAAGATGGTTCCAGCATGTTCTGTACAATCAACCGGGTTTTGATGAGGTCTGTAGGATATGTCACAATGGTGGAAACCATGCCTGAGAGACTCCCAGCCATGATGGAGCTCCATTGGGAAATATGGCCCAGGTCATCCATGAACAGCACAACAAACCTGGGGGAAAATAAGGGAAAAGTCCAAAGGAATCAGCTATGGATTATGCAAGTGTGCTTTGTAATACTACTTGTAATGTTTTCCAGCATTTGGAAGTGTTTTACAAAGTAAAAAGCTACTGTAGTACTACAGGTTCCCAGAGTCACCATACATAGAAAATTGCTTAACCACAGACATCTTGAAATATGTTCACTGTGAGTGGGAGAGAAGACTTTGTGTATTCGTGTGTGTGTGTGTGTGCGCGTATGTGTGTGTAGAAAGAGGTAGCCAATACATAGACAATATTTTGAAAATATTTTTTAAAATTTTGTGATATTTTGTAAATAAAGGTATAAAATATTTAGCTACAATTCCTTATTTTCCCTATGTATGGTGACTTTTGGGACACCTTGTATATACATATTAGCATTAACAAATAATGCATTTGCATCCTACTATATTTATGTAATGCTAGCTAGCTATTAGGAAGAGATGCCCAACCTTCTTATTTATATCTACATTAAGTCCTTCCCACTTTACATCAAGCACTTTCCCCTTTTATCTGCATAAATGTCAACCCTGGCTTGCCTGGGGGGACATAAAAGCACAGAAGTACTTGGTAAAAACCAATGAGAGGGCAGTGCCTGTGGCTCAGTGGGTAGGGCGCTGGCCCCATATACTGAGGATGGCAGGTTCAAACCTGGCCCTGGTCAAACTGCAACAAAAAATAGCCAGGCGTTGTGGCAGGCACCTGTAGTCCCAGCTACTTGGGAGGC
>NW_003852505.1:2721748-2727483 GCF_000181295.1 Otolemur garnettii | reverse complement strand
AAAAAAAAAAAAATATTGGCTGAATAATTAGGAGGGACTGCTTTGCCTTACTATTTATCAGAGAAATGACAAATAAAAACAATAACAAGATGCCATTTCTCACCCAGCAGCTTGGCAAAGTCTGCTAATATCAAGTGATGTTGAAGATGTGTGGAAACAGGGACTCCTACCCGCCACTGGGAGAAATGTATATTGGTATTGCTACTTTGAAGTATCTAGAAAAATCTGAAAACACCTCCTTTATCTCAGCATTTTCATGTCTAGAGCATACTCTCTAGAGCAGTAGTTGTCAACCTTCCTAGTGCTGCAATCCTTTAATACAGTTCCTGTGGGTTGCGACCCACAGGTTGAGAACCGCTGCTTTAGAGAAACCCTTGCGTGTGTACATATGGAGACACAGCATTGTTTATACGTGTGAAAACTCCCTTTTCTGCTGTCAAATTCTAGATAGTGTCTGCCAGAGTATTCTTTGTATTTCTCTGTAGTTTTATGATTTCATACACACAGAATGGCTTTAGGTGGACTTCTGCACAAGGAAAACAGAAAGGCACTCTATTATAACCTTTCTTTGGGGGAGCTGGGCATCCCTGGTCCTGATGGCCTACTTTAGCAGAAATAGTTATAAGGGGACTTTTACACAGTGGTGCATACTCCCTGGCCATGAAGCAAAGGAATTTTATTCCTTCTTGCTGATGAGGACAAAATCCAAAAGGGCTTGAAAAGCAGGAAAAACTATTTTCTGCCAGAGAGTAAGGATCAGGTGAAAGGGAGCTAGAGAGAGGTATATAAAGAGTGTTAAGCTGAAATCAAAGCATTTCACCTTTTTTTGGTCTTTTTTTGAGATAGTCTCACTTTGCGGCCCTTGGTAGAGTGCTGTGGCATCATAGCTCACAGCAACCTCAAACCCTTGGGCTCAAGTGATTCTCTTGCTTCAGCCTCCCGAGTTGCTGGGACTACAGGCATCTGCCACAATACCGGCCTATTTTTTAGAGACAAGGTCTCGCTCTGGCTCAAGTTGGTCTCGAACTCATGAGCTCAGGCAATCCATCCACCTCAGCCTCCCAGAGTGCTAGGATTACAGGCCTCATCATTTTTAAAATGAGAGCATCTCCAGTTCTTTGGCTTTCAAATCTCCAGGGAAGAGGTGCCTTTCCTGTTCCTTCAGTTGTCAGCAGGCAAGGGCCCTCTGGATGGCAAATAAGTGGGCATTCAGGTGAAGCCATTTAAGAAGGGTTTTAGGACAGCTCTTCTGCTCTTAAGTAAACATTGATTAAAAAAATCTCCAGGAGTCTCCATTTTATCAGCCCATCTTTAAATGCATCAACTGAAACAGTCATTTGAGTTAACCAGCTACTCTTAAAAGATGCAGGTTAATAAAGCTGCCATTCACTAATGGGCCATCTGCCTCAGTTTTGCTGCCTGCACACTTCCTTGTTCCTCCCTTCTCTCTCCCCTGGTCAGTCAAGTCAGAGGGGAACCTTGGGAGGGGAAGTGGAAATGCTTGACTGGAGGGGTGAGTTTGAAATGCCAAAACTAACACCATTTATTCTTATTGCCCCACCCTTTTTCTCCATCCCACTTGACCACTTCCAGGGCATGGGTGATTCATTCCCCATTTACTGAACATTTACAATGTGCCAGACCCTGTGCTAGCCCGCAGCATAGAGCAGGGGTGTCTAAACTCTTTTTATCCTCTGCTGAACATAGGAAGAGTAAGAGTTGTCTTGGGCACACAATAAATACACAGATATCGACAAAAGTTGATTATGGTCCGTGCATACTTTTCATGATGCTCCACACCACAGATAAGCAAAAAATGTCCCCATGAAATCACTATGTGGCCCACAGGCTGCAGGTTGGACACCCCAGGCACATAGCACAGGAGCATTTAACAGTCCTGATAAGGAAGTTACTGATAGGGGCAACTCAAGAGGAAAGAGGCTCTAATGAACCAGGAAGAGAAACCCTATCTTCTAAAAGTTTGTTTTATAAAGTAGTGTCTTACTATCACATATACAAAATTAAAAAGAAGAACCAAAGGAAATCCTTTTTTTTTTTTCTCAGACTCCTACTATCTGATACAGAGACAAGTAGCATCAATTACTACCCTTAGCACCAGAGTCAAGGCAGGCAACCCTGATAGGCCACCAATGATGTCATCCTGGTCCCTACATCTCAAACTCTTGTCTGATTGGCTGGGGCAGCTGTGTTCTCATTTCTGCTCTTCCTCCCACCCCCAGAAATACATGCACAGAAGCTTTTTCCAGAAAGACTGGATAAACTGGTGAAATGCATTAACCCCTTCCTTTCAGCCAGCACAGATGTTACACATATCCTGGATATATGTAATTAGAATTGCCAACATGTCCACCTAACACAGGTTAGCAGCTAACACAGCCAAGCACAAGCTCATGAAGTGCTTATACAATAAGGAAATGATGTTACTTATGTACAATTTCAGAGCTGCAGGGACCCAAACCAATGTTTATACAGATGGCAAGCAGTTGTGGAGTAAAGTTTGGGGTGGGGAGGGGCGTCTTCTACTTGATGTACCTGAAAGTCTTCTCCTGTGTTCAATATTATTTATTATCAGACCCTAACTCCAAATAGACTCTACTGAGAAAACTCTTTTGATCACAAATCTGGGTAAGCAGATATTTCAGCTGTGCAGTAGTGGACAAAGCCCTGGACAAAGGAGCCAGCAGACCTGGCTTCAAGTTTCAGCACTGCCGTTAATTGTGTTCGTGGACAAGTCATTTAACCACTCAGTTCCCTGAACATTCTTAATGTTTATGCTTTGTTCAAACCCCTCAGCACAGGCTGTATACCACTGCACCTAACCAACTGTTTTGCAAATTCATGGTCAGAGAAGAAATGAATCAATATGATGATGAATCGAGAGCATCATGTTTATGTAAGAAGGATGGTGTTGTGATTAATCAACCACCTTGCTTGCTAACTATGCCTTGATATTCATTGAAATGCATCCTTTTAGTTTCCATAAAGAAAATAATGTTGGAGGAAAAAAATATTAGCAAACCCAGCCCAGGTATATATCTCTGTCCTTTCTCTCCCACACATCTCTCTTCCTGCTGTCGTGAGCCTATTTCAGGTGCTGTCAGCTGCCATGTAGACTAGTGTGACAGGTTCCTAACTGGTACTGTCACTACCAGTTTTCCTCCTTTCTAGTTGTCCTACCCCGCCACCATGTGATGATAATTCCTATTGAATTGCTTTAATCACAGAACCCCCCCTTCAAAGAAACTTCCCACAACTACCCTAGCATACCAAGCAAAATCCCAACTCCTCAATCCAGCCCTCTAAGATTTCATTCCAACCTGCTTTTCCGGCTGACTTTCCAGTCATACTGCTTGCATTCCCACCTCTGTGCCTTTGCTGACATTATCTGCAGTAGCTTTCTCCCCATCATTGCCCAGCAAACTCCTACTCATTCTCCCAAGGCCAAACTCCAATGTTTTCTTCTCCTCATCCCTGATCAGAAGTGTAAATTTCTTGGGCACTTTATCCACGGCAATCTTATGCTACCTTGTGTGTTAGGGTTATGAACATAGTGGTCTTATTTTTCTACTACTCTATAAGGTCCTGGAGCACAGGGACGATGCCCCTTTCATTCTTGCATCGTCTCTAGTGTCATGCACACAGTGGGGATTTAATATAGCCTACCTAAATCAATGCCAAATGAATGTAGAGAGAAAGACAGCATGATATGAAAGAAAGAATGTGGGATTTGGAGTCTGAAGGCCAGGTGGTGGACCTCTGCTCTGTCACTGATGTATGGTGTGACCAGTCTGGGCCTAATTCTGCATCTGTAAAATGACCATTTCCTACTCTATGGACCTTACAGTGCAGGAGGCAGGAGTTGTAAAAATCTAATGTTTGTACACTAGTTGATTAGCACAGGAGCCATGATACTTAAAACAGCGTTTGAAATTCTACCCTCCCCCTTCTGTACAGGATCTATTCCAGGGGTCCTCAAACTTTTTAAACAGGGGGCCAGTTCACTCTCCCTCAGACTGTTGGAGGGCCAGACTGCGGGCCCTGGGACGAGTCGACTGCTAAGCAGGACAGGCAGCGGTGGCAAAAACACCTGGCTGGCCGGATAAATGTCCTAGGCGGGCTGCATGTGGCCTGCAGGCCGTAGTTTGAGGACGCCTAGTCTAGTCCATCCACAGGAAGATCTGCATACCACTTTGTGGAGAAGAGGATGAAACAGGAAGACACTGAGTCATTAAAACTCAGAGGGGAGACTCTGTGCCTGTAGCTCAGTGGTTAGGGAACTGGCCACATACACTGGGCCCAGCAGTTCGAACCCAGCCTGGGCCTGTAAACGACAATGACAACTGAAACAAACAAAAAAATAGCTGGGTGTTGTGATGGGTGCCTATAGTCCCAGCCACTTGGGAGGCTGAGGCAAGAGAATTACTTGAGCCCAAGAGTTTGAGGTTGCTGTGAGCTGTGGCGCTACAGCACTCTACCCAGGGCGACATCTGTCTCAAAAAAAAAAAAAATGCCAAAACAAAACTCAGAGGAGAACTGTTTATAGACTGCAAGCCAGATGTTCCTAAGGGCAAGGGGAGCTAGGGAGGGAAGAGAGGCGATGACCCTACCCAGGAGTCTCTCTCCAGAGGAAAAGAAAGGAACTCTATTCCTAAGCACAGGCCAAATTGAACGCTGGCCTGTGGGACTCAGGAAGAATGATTCTGCTGCCAGGTAAGCATTCCAAGTGATGGTGTTAGCTGCCAAGGCTGAACTATGTGGTCAAGACAAGACTGGCTCTGACTGTGGTCTGTCTAATTCAGAACCAAGACCTGTCCTCAAAAATGACACTGTGCCCATCAAATGAGGAACACAAGGCCCATTCCCGTCAAAGATAGAAACATCTTCCCTTCCTGAAATGCATCTCTGCCATTTCATTCTTTCAGGCTAGGTTTCCAGTTCAAATGCAAATTCTCTGAGCCGGAAGCTCTGGACTGCATTTACATTTTAGATTTTTTCCTAGGGAGCAGCTATTGATGTAAGAAAAGGTGAGAAAAGCCCCTTTTGTGGCCAGCGAGCAGCAGGGAAGCTTGGGAAGGGGAAGCTCTGTTAAACCCTAAAGTCAAGCTTCACTTAGGTGGGGGGATGAGTGGGTGGATCTGTGGCCTTTTCGTGTTAATGGATTGGGCCCTTGGTCACACACACACTCACTCAACTCTCGTCCTAAGCCAGCCAAAGCAAAAGTTGTCAAGTTGGTGGACAGTGGGAATGGTCAGGATTCATTTCCCTGGAGATCTCTTTATTCCTTTCCTCAAACCTCTTTTCCCTACATCCCTCCTCCTCCAGCCCATCTTTGAAAGCCTCTCTGGGCCAGGCTCAGGGCCAGAGCCGGAAAACTGCACCTTGTAGGGAAGGGATCCCTAGAACGTGAAAACACTGGGGACTGTTCTCTGGGGGCCCTACGTGTGGCCTTCTGGCCCAGCCGCAACAATGGGTTCCCACGTGACCCGGAAGGGGGCCGTCCCCACTTGGGGGCCCAGATTCCCGGGCGCAGGGCGGCCTCAGCCGAGGCCCCCCGCCCCCGCCCCGTCGGCCTCCGGCTCCCCGGCCCCGCCCGCGCCGGCCCAGCTCTTACTTGCGGTAGGCGGCCAGCTGCACCGCGCTGCAGGGGAAGAGGCGCAGGCAGGCCACCGCGTTGCCCTTCCACAGGGCCCGGGGCCCCTCGGCCCGCCACACCC
>NW_003852505.1:2717552-2720419 GCF_000181295.1 Otolemur garnettii | reverse complement strand
AAAAAAAAAAAAAGTCTTTAGTAGCTATGTCCTCATTTGAAAAGGCCATAGTTGTGGATGTTAGAGCCTGGAATCTGGATCCTGCATTAGTATCTGGGCTTTGCAGCTTACCAACTGTGTGACCTTAGGGAAGTCACTCAACCTCTCTGTGCCTCAATTGCTTTGTCTATAAGACAGATTATTGGTGGCTCCTGTGCTCAGTGGGTAGGGTACGGCCACATACACCAGGGCTGGTGGGTTTGAACCTGGCCCAGGCCTGCTAAAACAACAATGGCAACTGCAACAAAAAAATAGCCGGGCATTCTGGCAGGCACCTGTAGTCCCAGCTACTTGGGAGGCTGAGGCAAGAGAATCAATTAAGTCCAAGAGTTTGAGGTTGCTGTGAGCTGTGATGCCCCAGCACTCCACTGAGAGTGACATAGTGAGACTCTGTCTCAAAAAAAAAAAGAAATAAAAATCAGATTATAGTTCTTTCTCCTGGGGGTTGTGGTAAGAATTAAAGGAACAATGACGGGTACAAGCAAATCATTTATATGTTATGGTTAGATTTTATTTTACGAGAGATGAAACCAAGACACAGGTTGACTTGCTCAAGCTCACACACCTACTACAAGGCAGAATCAGGATTCAAAGCTAGGTCAGTTTGATGCCCACATCCACTAAAGGGTACACTGCATATCCACTAGGACTGTAGTATATAACTCCAGTAGGCACATTTTCAGTGGTTCTTTAGCTAAGAAGACAATAAAGGCAAAGAAAGGCTAAGAGTAACGTGGCTAAAATCCAAGGAATTTTTTTTCCCAAAAGCCTTTTATTTTTCATTTTTTAATTTCAGTTTAATGAGAGGGTACAAACTACTCGGTTACACTGTTTGCATTTGTTAGGTATTGTCCCTCTTATAATTGTGTCCTACAACCAAAAGGTATGTCACACACCCTTACATTGTGTGGGACCACCCCAGTCCCCCTCTACTCCTCCCTCTTTCATTCTTCCTCCCCCCAACTTGAATTGAGTTTTTCTCTCTTGTGGGTGTGTATTAGATTGTCTACCAGCTTCATATTAGTATGGAGTACATTGGATATTTGCTTTTCCATTATTGTGATACCTTATAAAAAAGAATGTGTTTCAACTCCATCCAGGTCAATACATTAGATGTAATGTATTGGTCTCCATTTTTTATGGCTGAATAGTATTCCATGGTATACGTATACCACAGTTTGTTAATCTGTTCCTTGGTTGGTGGGCATTTAGGTTGTTTCCACATCTTGGTGATTGTAAATTGAGCTGCAATAAACAATCTAGTGCAAAGGAGTGGCTCAAAGGAGTAGGGCGCTGGCCCCATATACCAGAGGTGGCGGGTTCAAACCCGGCCCCTGGCCAAAAACTGCAAAAAAAAAAAATTTCTTTGGGTGGTGCCTGTGGCTCAAAGGAGTAGGGCGTTGATCCCATATGCCATAAGTGGTGGGTTCAAGCCCAGTCTCAGCCAAAAACTGAAAAAAAAAAAAAAAAAAAAACCAACCAAACAAACAATAAAACAATCGAGTGCAAATGTCCTCATGATAAAATGATTTTTTTCTTCTGGGTAAATACCTAGGGATTGCGGGATCAAATGGGAGGTGGAATTTGAGTCAAGGAGTTTAATAAAGTTTTTTAAAATTCCAAATTTCTGTCTCTTAAAAAAAAGCTATGTCCATAATAATTTCAAGGCAGGAAACAGCCAGCAGTCTGTTAATGTGAGCAAGATGTCCCAGGTACATAGCTGCTTTTAGGCTTGTATAATTATTTACTACAATTACTAACACCTGGTGATAAAGACGTTGCAGGGTTCTGATTTCGAGACCTTGTTCTAGTTACAGAGGCCTTGCTCTCTGCTCACAATTGGAGAATGCTTATTTCACACGTTGTATTAATTCTTCTGTTTTGCTGTAAGCTAATTTCATGGCTGTGGGTAGTTGGACAAAGTAGATCTGAAGACTGGAGAACACCAGACTTTAAAAGGAATTGAATTAGAATTTGGGGGCTACAGTAGGAAAACCTCTGTTGGACAAGAGGAATAGATCATAAAGCGCCTTTGGGAAGCTCTGCCCTGGGGCTGAGACTCTTGAATAAACTCCTTGCATGGCAATTATATCTGCAGAGTTCTGTTGTTTGCGTTTCATGTTAAGGTAACTTGCCTGAGAACTTCAAGTGCACTCATCTTGGGAACTGGGTATACCCTATTCATTAGTACTGCCATTCTTTTTGTCTTTAGCTCAGATAAGAGGTTCAAGCAAGCCAGAGGCAAGAAGAACTATTTTGTCTTCACAGCTATTGGTCAAGACAGATAATGAACTGATGGTCTATTTTAACCTTGAAAGAAAAATGTATTATTGTTTTCTCTACAGGTACATTTACCAGTAGAACAGTAACATCAATTAATATTTGATGTCTTCTGTCTTTTCATGTTCATATACTAACTAGGTGCGTTCATATTTTACTCAGCCAGAGTCTCATTTATTTGCTAAGCATTGGGCACATTATGTATATTGACATTAAACATGAATAAATTCCTTAGAGTATCCTATATTTGGATTGTGACTTGTAGACTCAAGTTCACTTTACTGAATCTTGGCTCTGCCCTTGTAGCTCAGCTGCTAGGGCGCCAGTCACATACACCAGAGCTGGCGGGTTAGAACCCAGTCTGGGCCTGCTAAACAATAATGACAACAACAACAACAACAACAACAAAGTTGGGTGTTGTGGCAGGCGCTTGTAGTCTCGGCTACTTAAGAGGCTGAGGCAAGAGAATCACTTAAGCCCAAGAGTTGGAGGTTGCTGTGAGCTGTGACGCCACAGTACTCTACCCACGGTAACATAGTGAGACTCTG
>NW_003852505.1:2715389-2717532 GCF_000181295.1 Otolemur garnettii | reverse complement strand
AAAAAAAAAAAAACTTTAATGAATCTTTTTGCACTTATTATTATTATTTTTTTTTGGCCGGGGCTGGATTTGAACCTGCCACCTCCGGTATATGGGGCCAGTGCCTTACTCCTTTGAGCCACAGCCACCGCCCTCTTTTTGCACTTATTGACAAGTCTGTGAAGAATACAATGTAGCCAGAATTACTCTCTGCCAGGTCCTTGGTCCCAAAGATTTGAAAAATAAATCCACAGACCATGTGGATAAGTGGAAGAACAGTAAGGTGACCAGATTTTAACATTGGTAAAGTGGGACACCATTGATGGCGTGTGGGGGAGTTCTTAATTAAAAATTTGGTCTATATGGAGCAACATAAATTTTCATAGAACGCAAAAATAGTATTATATTTTTTAAAATTTCAACATAAGTACAATTTACAAATATAATACATTAAAAATTATGTATACTATTATTTTATGCTTTGGCATATTTCTCATTTGAGTGAATTTTTTGAGTAGATTGCTGTCGTTGTTTAAAAGGTCATAAATTTTTTCACAAGAATTTGTTAAATTATATTTCACATATAAAATGGCTTTCAAAGTCTCAACACTTAATTGTGATTTTTCTGATGTCCACACTTTATTTACCGTAGAAAAAACGCATTCAGTCGCAGCATTAGTTCCTGGTAAGGACAGCACCTATCCCACAATTTTTAGTGCATTATTGTATGGAACATGGTTTGTTTCAAAATGATGAAATATTTCTAACCATTTGTTCTCTATTGTGATTTTTGCTGATGCCCAAGATTTAACCTTTTCCTTATCAATCTATTTTTTTAATAATGATACCTCGTAAGTGTCACTTTCAAGGCTGGTGCTAGACTTTTTGCCACCACTATAAAATATAAATGATATGAGTAATGTCTGCTAAATTCATGAAATAAATAAATAAATAACTTACCTACATTATCTGAATAGCTGATTTGTTGACATCACTTGTTTGACTGGCACTAGCACACAGTAGGATGTGTATCATCTGAGGGACAGTTACAAAATGTTTTCGTGGTTGCCAATGTCAAAAAATGCCATTGTTCATTAAGTCCAAACAATGGTGGTCAAATTCTAACAACCGATCAACAATGTGAACTTTGATAAGCAGTTCTTGATAATCAGTTCTCAACAATTATTTGCTATTATTAAATTTTAACATTGTAAAATTAACAAAAATAATATAAAACTCATATCCTGGCGAAATAGCCACATGGCAGCCGAAAACCGTATATTCCCTTCCCATTCTTCTGCTGTTCCCTAGCTTGTCATGCATTCTTTCCAAAAATTGGGGCTTTTTTAAAGCACCATGGGACGTGGGACAAATTGTTAAAAATCAGGACTGTCCCACCAAAAGTGAGACATCTGGTCACCTTATCCGGGTTTTCTTGAAAGATAAATAGATAAGGGGGAAGAAAGTCAGAGGCTCCAGCAAACCAAGAGGGGACCTAAGTGGAAAGCCCATGTGGGCCTTCTGTCTAGGGGGTTATATACTGCTTTTCCTATCCTGGGGGCAGAGGGTTTGGGGGAGTGTTGTGGGACCTAACACAGCCACACACAAACCCTTCCTGGGAGATGGAAAGTATGTCTGGAATATGTCACAACCATTTGGTGCTAGAGGCCTGTGGGCAGAAATTAATTTTAAAACTGCCATAGTGCAGAGGAATGTGGTCCTTGCAGTCTGCTGCAGGCAAGCTCTTCTTTGCTCCAGGAGAAGCACCCTAGATGAGACATCAGTCAGGCTGCTTTTTTATGACTTTGTGTCCAGAGAACTCAGCCTGTAAAGGGCCTGTTTGTGCCCAGAGATGGGGGTCTGTGGTCAGACTGATTTCTGAACCTACTTCGGCCTAAAAAATGGGGCGGAGGTGTGACATTCAGCTGGCCGTTCAGGGCGATAGAGTTTCTCTACTAGCACCATGGTTCAATTTGTCCATAACCTCAAAGAGAAGGGGCCCTGGCGGTGGTGAATGCTGCTGCGACTTATTCAAAGCGTCTATTGGCCACATTTTGGTACTACACCAAAGTTGAGCTGGTTCTTCTAACCCAGTGATTCTCAACCTTCCTAATGCCTCCTAATGCTGTGACCCTTTAGTACAGTTCCTCATGTTGTGGTGACC
>NW_003852505.1:2704953-2712886 GCF_000181295.1 Otolemur garnettii | reverse complement strand
AAAGTCTCCTGCCTGTGCCGTAAAGTATGCGCATGTGTGTCCTTCACATTTTTTTCTTGCTCAGGAAAGTAAATATTCATTTATATTGGGTTGTTTTCTTCTCTCTCCCTCTTCCTCCTTTGAGCTGTCCCTCTTTCTTTCCTTTTAAATAAAAATGAAATGATTGCTCTGGAAAGACATCCAAAAACTGATAATGAAATTATCTTTAGGGCAGGAAACCAGGATTCTTGGGAACAAAGATGGAAGAGAATTTTGAATGTGTGCCCCTTGTGTGCCGTTTGCTTTTTTTCCCCTTTTTTACCATAGACACAATATCAATTTCGAAACATTCTCTCCTAATCAGTTTTCTCTGAAGCATTCCATCATGTGTAGTGTTTTCTGTGACTTTGCCTTACCATTAGTGAGGTGTTTTTTTAGATTTCCTTTTCTTTTCTTTTCTTTTTTAGAGAGAGTCTCACTCTGTTGCCCTGGGTAGGGTGCCATAGTGTCACAGCCCACAGCAACCTCAAACTCTTGGGATCAAGAGATCCTCTTGTCTCAGCCTCCCAAGTAGCTAGGACTACAGGAGCCTGTCACAACGCCCAACTAATTTTTCTACTTGCTTTTCTTTTCTCTCATTATCATCTGTTTCCACCTACCAGAATGTAAGATCCGTGATGGAACAGATCTTATATCTTGTTCACAGCTGTGTCCTCATTGCCTGGAACACTGGCCGGCACGTCATTAGTGCCCGTAATCATGGGTTAGATGAATGAATGAAGGATGGAAGAAAGGAAAGAGGAAGGAAAGAAAGTAATTGTTTCTTTAGTTGTATGAATAGGGAAAGATGGTCGGTAGAACGCAACGGCTTCATGAATTTATTTAAATCATATATGATAAATATCAAAAGATTAGCTAAATTCACAAGATCAGTGGATTCATCAATTTGCAGTGAATAATATCAACCTTGGAAAGAAACTGGACATTTGTCACTTAAAGTTTCCAGCCACATCTGTAATTTTAATATGAATTGTGATATTCGATAGAGACCCCTTGCTTTGTTCCCAATCATTTTTGCCACGTCTTTGGCAGCTGTTTTAGCAAGTGTATCAACCAATAGTGACATCAGCAGCTCTGACTTTTGCAGTTAAATACAACACTATAAAGTGTAGTGTCCACAGCTCTTTCATTTGGCCCACTGTATTTAACTTGAGGTGATGCTTGAATGCCCTTCCATTCTGCTTCATTAGTTTAGATGTTCGAAGCAGGAAGATTTCCTATCAAAATGTGTGAGGCTTTTCATTTTTTCAGTCACTCAAGCATTTATTTGAAGGAGCTAAGGAAATGGCACCCCAAAATGTGACTACTTGGTATAAGAAATACGTTGAATTAAAGGCCATTCAAGATCAGGAAGCATTTGGAAGTTGCTTTCCCTCATTTTCTCCCTAAAACCGGACTGAGCTGATCAAGAGATCAAAGGGGCAACTGACTTCCTTTCTTCCTCCTGGATGCTAGCACGCCTGGCCCGAATCACATAATACCTGTTTCTCAGGTTAATTTACAAGTCAATGATGTAAACCCCATCTATTCATCTTCCCCAGCAACCACACGTTGGACCTATAGCCCACGTTCTCCCCCTTTCCTTCTAAAAGGCATTTATAAAGGTATCTGACCATCACTGAGACGCGGGGTAATCACTCTTGTGCATAGTATTTGGAAATAAACATTTCTCTTATTAATCTGCCTTGTGAGTTGATCTTTCAGTGAACTTCAGGAGAAAAGGGCAAGTTTCCCCTTGCCCCTACATATTCATTCTATAAATATCTATCGAATACTTACTCTATGTTAGAAACTGTGCTTGGAATATGTACATCAAATAACGGAATTTAATTTACTCTCATTACAAGGTCATGGCAATCCAGATTTCAGTTATTCTTCATGAAGGTCACGCCAGACTTTCAGTTTCTTTGCTGCTGGTATTTTTTACAACACTAATAGATGGTTCAGGTGTTGTAGTGATAGGTCTCTAATACCTATCTGAAGACCCGACTAAAGTCATCACATTTTTACCCCAAATTAGCATCTCTACACTTTCTGTAATTTGTGTACAATAACATTATCCTGTTTTGATGTAGAGTTCTAGGGATTTGAACAACATGTATAGATTTATGTGACTACCTTGACAATCGGGACCCATGACTGTTCCATCAAACCCTACCCCCTCATTCTCACATGCTGTTTCTTTGTAGTCAAAGCCTCTCCCAACTCTATCCCAGAAAACCCATCTAGTCTAGGGTATTTTTTTGTAGCCACACAAAAAAACCAAGAAAATAAACAGGTTGTGGACCTCATGGCCTAATCACCTCTTAAGGTCCCACCTCTTAATAATATCACATGGGCAACACCTATATTTTGGAGGTAACCCTTCAAAACATAGCATCCAGTCATGCACAGGTGTTTGTATGAAAATGTTTCCTTTTTTTTAATACATAAAAGTTAGCAATCTATAGACATATCTTTGGCACTTTGCCTTTTCACCATACACTTTACTCTAGAAGTCATTCTCCTTTAGTTCATAGAGACTTTTTCCATGTTGTAAAAAGCCACCTAGTATTCTACTGCTTATTCAACTCTCCTCCTATATACAGACATTTAGGTTGTTTCTAATATTTTGCAATTGTAAATTATGGTGCAATGAATAACCTTGTGCATAGGTATTTTTGAATTGTTAGAGGCTTATCTTCATTCACTGTTAAGCTTTAAAATCCTGTGCTTAATCACTGACCTATGGTGAGTCCAACAGAAAACAAAACTGAAAGAATGAAGCACAGGACTAATTTCTTTCTTTCTTTTTTTTTTAAAGAGACAGAGTCTCACTTTGTCACCCTTGGTAGAGTGCTGTTGCGTCACAGCTCACAGCAACCTCCAGCTCTTAGGCTTAGGGGATTCTCTTGTCTCAGCCTCCTAAGTAGGTGGGACTACAGGTGCCTGCCACAACACCCAGCTCTTTTTTTTTGTTGCAGTTTGGCCGGGGCTGGGTTCGATCCTGCCATCCTCGGTATATTGGGCCAGCACCCTACTCACTGGGCCACAGGCGCTGCCCATCTTTCTTTTTTCCTTGAGACAAAGTCTCACTATGTTGCCCTCCATAGAGAACTATGACGTCACAGCTCACAGCAACCTCAAAGTCTTGGGCTTAAGAGATTCTCTTGCCTCAGCCTCCCAAGTAACTGGGATTATAGGCACCTGCCATAACACCTGGCTACTTGTTGTTGTTGTTGTAGTTGTCATTGTTGTTTGGCAGGCCCAGGCTGGGTTCAGACCCAGCAGCCCCCGGTGTATGTGGCCGGCGCCCTAGCTGCTGAGCTACAGGCATGTTCCCTTCCTGCTTTTCTTTCTTTCTTTCTTTTTTTGACAAAGTCTCAAGCTGTTGCCCTGGGTAGAGTGCTGTGGCATCATAGCTCATAGCAACTTCAAACTTTTGGGCACAAGTGATCCTCTTGCTTCACCCTCCCAAGTAGCTGGGACTACAGGTACCTGCCACAATGCCTGACTAGTTTTTCTTTTTTTTTTTTTTTTTTTTTGTAGGGATGAGGTCTCACTCTTTCTCAGGCTGGTCTCAAACTCCTAAGCTCAAGCAATCCACCTGCCTCGACCTCCCAGAGTGCTAGGATTACAGACATGAGCCAACGCACCTGGCAACACAGACCTAATTTCTAATAAAAATTACACATCCTTTTACTTATTTCCTGGACTAAAGAGTTGTCAGCTTCAATAAATCATATGTTGGTGTGCCAATGAAAAGAATGCATTGAAGTACATGAACTTTCAAGATACAAGGCCCCAGACTGGTGCTCTGGGTTGCAAAGTACTTCCCAAAGTGGTTGTTGTCACTGGCAATGGGCAGATCAAGGACATGAACGGCCAAGGTGCTAAGTGGTTGGCCACCTGAATGTTTAGATCACTGAGAATGACAGAAGTGGGGATGATGAGGACAGACTTCTGTGAGTAAGAATTAAAATCTTCACAAATGAGGGTGTTGACCAGGAGAGTGACAGAAGACTGCCCCCAGGGTGGCGAGCAGGTGATATAACCAGATGGTGCACCCCAAGGAAGAGCCAGAGATTGCTCAGGAGAGAGAAGGAGCCAAGATGAGAAAGTGGTGTTGGGGAGTAAGGAGAGCTCCATCTCCACCTCCTGGCATTTCCCAAGGCATTTAGCTGTGGGGAGATGAGAGGATAAACAGCCTGTCCTTGAAAGGGGTCAGCAGGCAGAGGTTTCAATTATAGCAGGATGTGGACAGAACATTCTGAGAGCCTTGAGGCTTTGGCAATTAACCCATTATAAACTGGAAGTGATAACCCTAGCTTAACTCTCACTCTCACTCTCACCTGCTGATAAGAGCCAGTCCTCATTAACCATTATTATGGCTAATACCATACCAGGTCAGTTGATATTAGCAGCAGCTATGAAAGTAGCAGCAGTGGCTGCAATGAGCCAGCATTGGGGCACAGGGAGTGGTTTTTGATGTTTCTGCTGGATGTTCTCTAAGGCTGGCCCAAGGGCCTGTTTGGAGGGTCCCAGGGCTGGTCCCTCTGGCAAGTGTGGCATGCGTGGTTGTGATGTCTAATGTCCCTAAACTAGAAACTAGCCACAGCTACCAGAATCTTGCCATCTGCTGCTTTTGCACATGAGATTTGTTGCATTTAAAGGATACCAAAGTGAAAGGCTGGCTGACTACACAGCCAAACTTTACAAGACAGCAGTACTTTGGTGAGGGTCCCTATTGTTTATTCCTTAGCTTTGCAGATCCAAAAATTCAGTTTTATCAGAGTACCCTGCAGCGAGCAGGCTCAGGAAGCTGACTTTTTTTTTTATTGAGACAGAGTTTCACTTGGTCACCCTTGGTAGAGTGCTGTGGTGTCATAGCTCACAGCAACCTCAAACTTGGGCTCAAGTGATTCTCTTGCCTCAGCCTCCCAAGTAGTTGGGACTATAGGTGCCTGCCACAATGCCCCACTTTGTGTGTATGTGTGTGTGTGTGTGTGTGTGTGTATTTAGCAGGCCAGGGCCAGGTTCCAACCCACCAGCCCCAGAACATGTGGCCGGCACCCTAACCACTGAACTATGGGCACTCAGCCAGGAAGCTGATTCTTATTAACTACTGGTCATTCCTTCTCAGTCTCCTTTGCTGGTTTTGTTTCATCCTTATGACCAGCCTAAGTCCTTGAGCCTTTTCTCTATTGAAACTAATTTCCGTAGTAATCTCATCTAGTCTCATGGCTTTAAATATCTATGTCTCCATGACTCCCAAATATAGACAGTAGTACCCCCTTATCTGAATTTTCATATTCCTCAGATTCAGTTACCTGTGGTCAACTACAGTCTGAAAATATTAAATGGAAAATTCCAGAAACAATTCATAAATCTTAAATTGCACACTGTTCTGAGTAGCACTAATGAGATTTCATGCTGTTCTGCTCCATCCCACGTGGGCTGTGAACCATCTCTCCGTCCAGTGGATCCGTGCTGTCTACCTACATGTCCATTAGTCACTTCACAGCCTTCTCAGTTACCAGATGGAAAAAACATAGGGTTTGGTAGTATCCATAGTTTCAGGCATTCACTGGGAGTCTTGGAATGTATCCCCCACTGAGAGGAGGGGACCACTGTATCTCCAGCTGGGATGTCTGCCCTAACCTCCAGATGCTCACACTCAGATGTGTCCTCGGTAGCTCCACTTGGACATCTCATGGGCATCTCAAGCCCAAGTGTCTGAAACCAAACCACCAGTCTTCTCCATCTCAGCAATAGAAGCTTCATCCTTTTGATAACTCAGGCCAAAAATCTTGTAGTTATACTTGATGCCACTTTTTCTCTTTCAGATTTACCATCTCTCACCTACATTGTTGGAATTGACCCCTAACAGATCTTCCTGCTTCCACCTTTGCCCCCTTATACACTGTTCTCAATTCAGCAGTCAGCATGATTCTTTTAGAATGAAAGTCAGATCACATTACTTTGCATGACCCTACATCTTACTCAGAGTAAAATCCAAAATTCTAACACTGCTCTGTAAGGTCCTACACCATCTTTCCTTAATCCTGTTATCCTCATTACCTCTCTGACTCTGCACTGCTCCCCCCGTGTTCACTCCCTTAAGTCACACTGGCAGTCTCCATCTCAGACCTCTGCACTTGTTGACATCTCTTCTGCCTGGAATGTTTTTCCCTAGCTGTCTGCGTAGCTACTTCCATCACAGCCTTCAATGTCTTCTTCTTCTTTTTTTGTTTTTTTACATTTGCACTAGACACTAGAATGTTTATTGCAGCTCAATTCATAATTGCCAAGTCACGGAAGTAACCTAAGTGCCCACCAACCCATGAATGGATCAAAAAACTGTGGTATATGTATACTGTGGAATATTATTCAGCCATTAAAAAGATGGAGACTTTACATCTTTGACATTTACCCAGATGGAGTTGAAATACATTCTTCTTAGTAAAGTATCACAAAAATGGAAAACTATATATCCAATGTACTCCATTCTAATATGAAATCATTATACAAACAATTACAGGTTCTTAACAATAATGAAACAGGCTCAGTGCCTGTAGCACAGTGGTTACAGCGCCAGTCACATACACTGAGGCTGACGAGTTTGAACCTGGCCCAGGCCAGCTAAACAACAATGACAACTGCAACAAAAATAGCAGGGTGTTGGGCATGCACCATTCTGTCTTCAGAAGTGCAAATGTTCTCTGGGAGAGAGATAAAGGCTGCTGGTTTTCTGCTTTGATTTCATCTGCAGGCTTTGATGCTGAGTAGAGGAATAATCAGGCAAGAAAAGTTCTACCTAATGCTGTCTAAGAGCCAAGTCATATATTGAGAGGCAACACGAAAAATAAAGACCAGTGGCATTAAAAAATTATAAAGACGGGCAAGAAGCAAGAAAGTTACCAAGTAACAGCTTCCCTGCAACTGGGCATGGTGAGACTGGGGAGAGAAGACTCCAGACATCTCTGGCTGCTGGGATCTGCCTATAAACATCCCTTTGGGGACACAGGGAGTCAGTAAGAGACTTCTGGACCCCATAAGGAGGGAAAAAAGCAGTGGAGAACTGGACTCATCGAAACCCTAGTCCAGAGGCACAGTAACGTAAAGAGCAAGGGGAAATGAAAGGAAAATTAGGGCAAGGAAACCACTCATGAGGAAGAATCAGCAGAAAAATCCTGGCAACGTGAAAAACCAGTCCAGAGTAACCCCCTGCAAGGGACTGCGAGGTAGCTACTTCAGAGGATTCCACCTATAAAGACATGTTAGAAATGACAGAAAGGGAAATTAAAATACAGATGATGAAGACAATGAAGGAAATGATGGACACAATGAAGGAAAGTGCTGATAAAGCAGAAAATAACCAAAAGGAAATCCAAAACCAGAATCAAATCAGAGATGAATGATATGAAGAATATAGAAAGGATATAGCAGAGCTGAAGGAACTGAAGCAGTCAGTTAGGGAACTTAAAGATGCAACAGAAAGTATCAACAACAGATTAGACCATGCAGAAGAAAGAATCTCAGGGGTAGAGGACAAAGCTCTTGAGATAACTCAGATAGTTAAAGGGGCAGAAAGAAGAGAGAGAAAGCAGAACATTCACTGACAGAATTATGGGACTTTGTGAAGCATTCAAACATTCGAGTTATCGGTATCCCAGAAGGGGCAGAAGAATGCCCCAGGGGAATGGAAGCCATGCTAGAGAATATTATAAATGAAAATTTCCCAAATATCACCAAAGATTCTGACACACTCCTTTCAGAGGGATATTGGATCCAGGTCACCTTGACTCTAACAGAGCTTCTCCAAGACACATTGTGATGAATCTGTCCAAAGTCAGGACAAAAGAAAAGATTCTTCAAGCTGCCAGGAGTGAGCACCAGTTGACCTACAGGGGCA
>NW_003852505.1:2701981-2704678 GCF_000181295.1 Otolemur garnettii | reverse complement strand
CCTTAGGTGTATGTGGCTGGCGCCTTAGCCGGTTGAGCTATAGGCGCCGAGCCAGACTGCAGACTTTTCTAATGAAACTTTCTAAGCAAGAAGACAATGGTCAATCTACCTTTAATCTACTTAAACAGAACAATTTCCAGCCCAGAATTCTATCTCCTGCTATGCAAAACTTTAAAATTGACAAAGAAATCAAATCATTTACTGATATACAAACATTGAGGAAATTTGCCACAGCAAGACCAGCTCTACAGGAAATACTTCACCCTGTTCTACACACTGACCATCATAATGGATCAACAGCAAAGTAAGAACTCATAAATTAAAGGACAGAACCTAACTTCCACAATGATGTAAAAGATAAAACTAAGGAATGGAGTCTCACAAAATAAGATGAATAGAACACTACCACCCTTATCAATCATATCAATAGATGTTAATGGCTTGAATTCCCCACTGAAGAGGCATAGATTGGCTGACTGGATTAAAAAACACAAGCCATCCATTTGCTGTCTGCAGAAAACACACCTAGCTTCAAAAGACAAATTAAAACTCCAAGTTAAGGGTTGGAAGACAATTTTTCAGGCAAACGGAATTCAGAAGAAAAGAGGAGTTGCAATCTTATTTTCAGATACATCAGGATTTAAAGCAACTAAAATCAAAAAAGACAAAGATGGACACTTCATATTGGTCAAGGGAAAAATACAAGAAGACGTTTCAATTCTAAATATTTATGCACCCAACTTAAATGCTCCCAGATTCTTGAAACAGACCTTACTCAGTCTGAGCAATGATATCCTATAATACCATAATAACAGGGGACTTTAACACTCCTCTTACAGAGCTGGACAGATCCTCTAAAAAGAAATTAAACAAAGATTTAGGGGACTTAAACGAGACCCTGGAACAACTGTGCTTGATAGACGCATATAGAACACTACATCCCAAAGATAAAAATATACATTCTTAACATCGGCCCATGGAACATTGTCCAAAATTGATCATATCCTAGGACACAAAACAAACCTCAACAGAATCAAAAGAATTGAATTTTTATCCTGTATCTTCTCAGATCACAAGGCACTAAACGGGGAACTCAACTCCAACAAAAACGTTCAACCCCACACAAAGGCATGGAAATTAAACAACCTTATGCTGAATGACAGTTGGGTGCAGAAAGAAATAAAAGAGGGAATCATCAACTTCCTTGAGCATAACAACAATGAAGACACAAGCTACCAAACCTGTGGGATACTGCAAGAGCAGTTTTGAGGGAAATTTTTCGCTTTAGATGCCTACATTCAAAAAACAGAAAGAGAGCGCATCAACAAACTAATAAGCCATCTTATGGAATTGGAAAAAGAAGAACAATCTAAGCCTAAACCCAGCAGAAGAAAAAACATATCCAAAATTAAATTAGAGATCAATGAAATTGAAAACAAAAGAATCACTCAGAAAATTAATGAAACAAGGAGCTGGTTTTTTTATTTATTTTGAGACAGAGCCTCACACTGTCCCCTTGGGTAGAGTGCTGTGGCATCACAGCTCACAGCAACCTCCAACTCCTGGGCTCAAGCGAGTCTCCTGCCTCAGCCTCCCAAGTAGCTGGGACCACAGGTGCCCGCCACAGCACCCTGCTATTTTTTCGTTGCAGCCATCATTGTTGTTTTGGCGGGGCCCAGGCTGGATTTGAACCCACCACCTTAGGTGTATGTGGCTGGTGCTTTAGCCCCCTGAGCCACAAGCGCCGAGCAAAGGAGCTGGTTTTTTGAAAAAAATATGAATAAAATAGATAAACCCTTGGCCAGACTAACTAGAAATAGGAAAGTAAAATCTCTAGTAACCTCAATCAGAAATGATAAAGGGGAAATAACAACTGATGCCACAGAGATATGAGAGATCATCTCTGAATACTACCAGAAACTCTATGCCCAGAAATTTGACAATGTGAAGGAAATGGATCAATATTTGGAATTACACCCTCTCCTTAGATTTAGCCAGAAAGAAATAGAGCTCCTGAACAGGCCAATTTCAAGCACTGACATCAAAGAAACAAAAATCTTCCAAGAAAAAATGCCCTGGTACGGATGGCTTCACACCAGAATTCTATCAAACCTTCAAGGAAGAGCTTTATTCCCGTACTGCAGAAATTATTCCAAAAAATGGAGGAGGAAGGAATCTTCCCCAACACGTTCTATGAAGCAAACGTCACACTGATACCAAAACCAGGAAAAGACCCAAATGCAAAGGAGAATTTCAGACCAATTTCACTAATGAATAGAGATGCAAAAATTCTCAACAAAATCCTAGCCAATAGATTACAGCTTATCATCCAAAAAGTCATACATCATGATCAAGTAGGTTTCATCCCAGGGAGGCAAGCCTGGTTTAACATGTGCAAGTCCATAAACGTTATCCACTGTATTAACAGAAGTAAAACCAAAGAATATATGATCCTCTCAATAGATGCAGAAAAAGCATAAGATAAAATCCAGTGTCCTTTTCTAATTAGCACACTGAAGAGTATAGGTATACGTGGCACATTTCTGAAACTGATGAAAGCTATCTATGACAAACCCACAGCTAATATTTTACTGAATGGAGTAAAACTGAAAGCTTTTCCTCTTAGAACTGGAACCAGACAAGGTTGTCCTCTGTCACCATTACTATTCAACATAGTGCTGGGGAAGTTCTGGCCAA
>NW_003852505.1:2697743-2701248 GCF_000181295.1 Otolemur garnettii | reverse complement strand
TACTTCCCAAAGCAGTCTACAGATTCAATGCCATCCCTATTAAAAGACCAACATCGTACTTTCAAGATTTGGAAAAAAATGATTCTGTGTTTTGTATGGAACCAAAAAAAAACTATAGCTAAGGCGATTCTTAGTAATAAAAATAAAGCCGGGGGCATCACCATACCAGATTTTAGGCTATATTACAAGGCCATAGTGGTCAAGACATGATACTGGCACACAAATAGAGACATAGACATTTGGAATCGAATAGAAAACCAGGAAATGAAACTAACATCTTACAAACACCTAATCTTCGATGAACCAAACAAGAACATACCTTCAGGGAAAGACTCCCTGTTCCATAAATGGTGCTGAGAGAACTGGATATCCACATGTAAAAGACTGAAACTGGACCCACATCTTTCTCCACTCACAAAAATTGATTCAAGATGGATAAAGGACTTAAATTTAATGCACGAAACAATAAAAATCCTCAAAGAAAGTATAGGAAAAACACTGGAAATATCGGCCCGGGGAGACTTCATGAAGACTTTCTTGGCAAGTGTAACAACAACAAAAATAAACAAATGGGACTTAATTAAAATGAAAAGCTTCTCTATAGCTAAGGAGACAACAACCAAAGCAAATAGACAACCTACACAATGGGAAAGGATATTTGCATATTTTGAATCAGACAAAAGCTTAATAACTAGGTTCTATAGAGAACCTCAAATTAATCCATATGAAAAAAGCCAACAATCCCATATATCAATGGGAAGAGACATAAATAGAACCTTCTCCAAAGAAGACAGATGAATGGCTAACATGAAAAAACGCTCATCATCCTTAATTATTAGAGAAATGCAAATCAAAACCACCCTGAGATACCATCTAACCCCAGCAAGAATGGCCCACATCACAAAATCTCAAAACTGCAGATGCTGGCATGGATGTGGAGAGAAGGGCACACTTTTACACTGCTGGTGGGACTGCAAACTAATACAACCTTTTTGGAAGGAAGTATGGAGAACCCACAAAGAACTCAAGCTAAATCTCCCATTTGATCCTGCAATCCCATACTGGGCATCTACCCAGAAGGAAAAAAAATCCTTTTATCGTAAGGACACTTGCACTAGACTGTTTATTGCAGCTCAAATTACAATCGCCAAAATGTGGAAACAGTGTAAATGCCCCCCAACCCAGGAATGGATTAACAAGCTGTGGACAAGCTATTCAGCCATTAAAAAAATTGAGACTTTACAGCCTTTGTATTAACCTGGATGGAAGTAGAACACATCATTCTTAGTAAAGCATTGCAAGAATGGAGAAGCATGGATCCTATGTATTAAATTTGGGTATGAGGACAATTAATGACAATTAATGACATGGTGTGGGGTAGGGTAAGGGGAGAGCAGAGAGACAGAAGGAGGGAGGGGTGAGGGAAAGGAAAAGCAGAGAGAGGGAAGGAGGGAGGGGGTGGGGTCTTGGTGTGTGACCCACGTCTTGGGGGCAAGACACAATTGTAAGGGGGACTTTATCTAACAAATGCAATCAGTGTAACCTGGTTTCTTGTGCCCTCAATGAATCCCCAACAATAAATTAATAAAAAATTATAAAGACACCTATCAAAGGATAAAGTTTCTCCTGGGAAGCAACTTTTGATGTTGTTAGAATAGACTACCTGCAATAAAGAAAAGAGGTCGGCTCAGTGCCGTAGCTCAACCGGCTAAGGCGCCAGCCATGTACACCTAAGGTGGCGGGCTCGAATCCCCAGCCCAGACCCGCCAAACAACAATAATGGCAACCAAAAAATAGCCAGGCGTTGTGGCGGGCGCCTGTGGTCCCAGCTGCTTGGGAGGTGGAGGCAGGAGACTCGCTTGAGCCCAGGAGTTGGAGGTTGCTGTGAGCTGTGATACCATGGCACTCTGCCCAGGGGGACAGCTTGAGGCTCTGTCTCAAAAAAAAGAAAAGAGGTCACACAGAAAAAAAAATAGCCCAGCCTTGTGGTGGATGCATGTAGCCCCAGCTACTTGGGAGGCTGAGGCAAGAGAATCGCTTGAGCCCAAGAGTTTGAGGTTGCTGTGAGCTGTGATGTCACAGCACTCTATTGAGAGCAACATAGTGAGACTTTATCTCAAAAAAAAAAGAACAATAAAACACTATTATAATCCAGTTTGGGAGTATAGGGAAGTGGGAGGGGGGAGAGAAGCAGGGGGAGGACATATAGCAGAAGGAGGGAGGGCATGAGGCGGGATCTCACCTAATGTGCACATTGTGAGGGTGTATAACACGCCCACTGGGTGAGGGGCTCTTCTACAAATGGAACTCCACCCTGTAAGTGAGAACGATGTAACCTAAATATTGTACCCTCATATTAATCTGATAAAATAAAAAAATACTCAAAAATAAAAAATAAAAAGAAAGAAAGAAAGAGCGAGTAAGCTTTTGGGCTTCCAAGAGCAGCCTTCACTCCCAGTTAACAGAGATATTCACAGTCAACCCAATGACCAGGTGAGGACATTCATAGCAGGGTGACCTGTGATGGTCCACAGCTAAGGCAGCAAATGTGCCTCTCCAGCAGGTTGGGTAAAAGGCAGTGCATTCCCCCGGTAGAAAGTAACCAGCCATTGCTCCAGGCCCTCTGGCTCCTGAGATCTTCAGGGCTTTGCAGGCATAGCTCCCTATAAATCCAGTAGTGACCTAGAGCCTGAGTCTTTCTTGTTCACAAAATCATCCCCTCTTGGTGCCCAGATGTGGTGATGGAGACTGAGAAGACCTGGGAGGGATGTTGGGATGAGAGGAGCTCAGCGATGTCAGATAACAGTGGAATGTCTGCCTGTCTGCCAAGAAATCAGAGACATAAGGACTCTGGGCTAGGTCAGGGGCAGGGCCGGGGAATAAGCCTAGGCCTGACAATGGGCCTAGGAATGGACCTGAGGTTGGGCCTGGACCTGGGCATGGGGTTGGACCCAGGAATGGGCCTAGGGTTGGGCCTGGTATGGGGTCTGGGGCAGCAGGGTCGCCCTCCTGTGTGCTGTACCCTGGGCGCCCCCAGGCCTGGTGGAGGCTGCAGTTGCTGAGGTGTTCTACTGCTGGGAAGATTCTGGGGGAACCGGGCAGAGGGGTGCTCCAGACACCTGGGCCTTACGGAAACATGCGGCTGCTGTTGCTAGGGGCACAGGCCCTGGGGCAGTTGGGTGCAGCCCAGGCTCCTCGGGCTCCCTGGCTATGTTAAATTTTGGTTAAGAAATTTCAGGGTTTCTTTGATACCATGGCAGATTCTAGCCTACCCTAACTAACCCAAATACACACTGTTGTCTACAAGAATGTCCTATCAACCACCAATGTCATACTTTAAAGACACCTAGGTGGCTATTGGTGGATCTGCTCCTGAGTCTGGCCCTGCCGTTCTTGAATCATACCTGCACTTGGTACTCCTGCAGGTTGAGTTGTTCTGCCAGGGCTTGGCGGTCCTCGTGGGTGCGGTACTTCTTTATCTCACAGTGTTTTTCTTTTTTTTTTT
>NW_003852505.1:2695802-2697028 GCF_000181295.1 Otolemur garnettii | reverse complement strand
GCCTCCCAAGTAGCTGGGACCACAGGTGCCTGCCACAACGCCCGGCTATTTTTTGGTTGCAGCCATTATTGTTGTTTGGTGGGTCCAGGCGGGATTTGAACCCACCACCTTAGGTGTATGTGGCTGGCGCCTTAGCTGCTTGAGCCACAGGCGCTGAGCTGACCCCCTCTATTTTAAATCGTAACTCCCACTTTGATTCATTTTGTTCCCTTGTCTGATTCTCTGATTTCTTTTTCTCTGTAGACTTTATCACTGTCTGACATGCTATGTATTTTCCTTAAAAGAAATCTCTATTTAGTCCATTAGAATATAAACTCCATGAGGGCAGAGGTTTTATCTCTCTTGCCTATTTCTATATTTCTGGTGCTTAAAACAGGCTAGTGGGTATTCAATAAATATTTGTTGAATATATGAATGAATGAATGAATGGTCCAACTCATAAGGTAACTAATACATGAACTAAAATGTCTTTTTATTAACTGACAGTGACAAATCCAATGCTAAGCAGATCTGAATACTCACATAGGATATTCAGGGCACCCTTGTCCTTTTAGGGAAATCTCAATGGGCTATCACATTGCAATGAGAAATTAGTGTAAAACACAGCCTCAGAGCAAAGGGAAATATTAACATACTCTTCATAGGAAGTTCTACCAATCTATCTTCACTTTGGGAATATGCCTTCCAATTGGATCATAATATTCATGGAAACTGCTCTGGAATCACCCCTGCACAGGGCTCTTTGGCTTTCTTTTATCTAATTTCCATGTAGAGGAAACAAGGAAACTTGGAAATTTTTGCACATGAGTGGATGATGATGCAATTAACTGAAATAGGAAAGAAGTGAAGTTTATTTATTGACGACTTTATGAAAATAATTTAGACCAAAAGTGATGTATCAATCAGGATAAAGTAGAAAGAGTGTTAAACACTGTAATAAATCCAACTGGAGAACTTATTGCATGTATTCAAGCTGTTATACCAAAAGCAAAGTCCATTAAGCCACAGACTGTCTACCAACATCCACATGTTCCCTTACATGTCCCAGCTTCCATTCTAGCTAAATGGAACCACATAGTTTTGTGTTGGCAAGGGGGGTTTTGTGGGATTGATAACTGCCACTTCTAGGCCTGGCCCATATTATATCCTTTAAGATTTTTTATGCTGGCTCGGTACCTGTGGCTCAAGTGGCTAGGGCGCCAGCCACGTACACCTAAGGTGGCGGG
>NW_003852505.1:2693374-2695572 GCF_000181295.1 Otolemur garnettii | reverse complement strand
AAAAAAAAAAAAAAGATTTTTTATGCTAAATCTCACTGCTGCTGGTGCAGCTGCACACAAGGGGCTCTAAGATGGTAGCGCACAATGCAAAGACTCAGATCCTTGAGTTCCCCATTCGGAGGAAAAACAGTCTGGAGAGTTTCTTAGACAGGAACCATGTCATAGGATTTTCTGTGAGAAATAAATTTTGGTTAAGAAATTTCAGGGTTTCTTTGATACCATGGCAGATTCTAGTCTACCCTAACTAACCCAAATACACACTGTTCTCTACAAGAATGTCCTATCAACCACCAATGTCATACTTTAAAGAACATGAAAAAATAGCTCTTCATTTGATACGGAATCAGAAAAAACCTCGACTAGCCAATACACTACTTAGAAATAAAAATAAATCAGGAGGCATCACGTTACCAGACTTCAGATTATACTATAAATCTATAGTGATTAAAACAGCATGATACTGGCACAAAAATAGACATGTAGATATATGGAACAGAATAGAGAACCTTGAGATGAACCTGAGCACCCGTCATCATTTGATCTTTGATAAGCCTAACAAAAACACATAAAAAGATTCCCTATTTAACAGATGGTGCTGGGAGAATTGGCTAGTGACCTGTAGAAGGCTGAAACTGGACCCTCACCTTTTACCAAGAACAAAAATGGATTCTCATTGGATAAAATATTTCATTTTTTTCTTTTTGTTAGAGGCAGAGTTTCACTATGTCACCCTCGGTAGAGTGGCATAGTGGCACAGCTCACAACAACCTGGCACTCTTGGGCTCAAGCCATTCTCTTGCCTCAACCTTGTGAGTAGCTGGGACTACAGGCTCCCTCCACAACACCCAGCTATTGCTTTGTTGCAGTTGTCATTGTCGTTTAGTAGGCCTGGGCTGGGTTTGAACCTGCCAGCCCTAGTGTATGTGGCTGGCACCCTACCCACCAAGCTACGGGCACTGAGCCTGGATAAAAAAGATTTAAACATAAGACACGAACCTATAAAAATACTAGAAGAGAGTGCTGGGAAAAATGCTTAAAGATATTGGCCTGGGAAAATATTTTATGAGGAGGACCCCCCTGGCAATTTAAGCAACACTCCCCTATATATATATATAGACACACACACACACACACACACATACACAGAGTCTCAAGCTGTTGCCCTGGGTAGAGTGCCATGGCGTCATAGCTCACAGCAACCTATAACTCTTGAGCTCAAGTGATCCTCTTGCCTCAGTTTTTCTATTTTAGTAGAGATGGGGGTCTCGCTTTTGCTCAGGCTAGTCTCAAACTCGTGAGCTCAAGCTATCCAACCACCTCAGCCTCCAAGAGTGCTAGGATTACAGATGTGAGCACTGCGCTCAGTCCAACATCAAAAATACATTACTGGGATCTGATCAAGCTAAAAAGCCTCTGCACAGCTAAGGGCACTGTAAGTAAAGCAAATAGCCTATAGAATGAAAAATTTTTGCAGGCTATGTTTCTGATAAATG
The DNA here is from genome assembly GCF_000181295.1 of Otolemur garnettii. Lineage (NCBI taxonomy): Eukaryota > Metazoa > Chordata > Mammalia > Primates > Galagidae > Otolemur > Otolemur garnettii. The sequence goes on along the minus strand of NW_003852505.1, from coordinate 2,694,079 downwards.
TCTGATAACTAGAATCCACAGAGAACTCAAATGAATCAATAAGAAAAGAACAAACAACCCCATTATTTTTTTTTATTATTTGAGACAGAACCTCAAGCTGTCGCCCTGGGTAGAGTGCTGTGGCATCACAGCTCACAGCAACCTCCAACTCCTAGGCTCAAGCAAGTCTCCTGCCTCCACCTCCCAAGTAGGTGGGATTACAGGCGCCCATCACAGTGCCTGGCTATTTTTTGGTTGCAGCCGTCATTGTTGTTTGGCGGGCTGGGCTGGATTCAAACCCACCAGCTCAGGTATACGTGGTTGGTGCCTTAACCACTTGAGCCATAGGCACCGAGCCAACAATCCCATTTCTTTGTGGGTAAGAGACTTGAACAGAAACTTCTCTGAAGATGACAGGCACATGGCCTACAACGCATGAAAAAATGTTCTTTAAATCATCTTTAATCATAAGACAAATGCAAATCAAAACCACTTTGAGATATTACCTAACTCGAGTGAGATTAGCCCACATCACAAAATCCCAAAACTGCAGATGTTGGCGTGGATGTGGAAAGAAAGGAACACTTCTACACTGCTGGTGGGACTGCCTTTTGGTAAGAAGTATGGAGAATTCTCAAGGAACTAAAAGTTGACCTACTATTTGATCTTACAAAATCATTACTAGGTCTCTACACGGATAAAAAAAAATCATTTTACAGGCTCGGC
>NW_003852505.1:2691121-2692338 GCF_000181295.1 Otolemur garnettii | reverse complement strand
GTGGCTGGCGCCTTAGCCGGTTGAGCTATAGGCGCCGAGCCCAAGGGTACATTTCAAAACAACTAAGAGTATATTATAAAAGTCTCACCACAAAAATCAGTAAGTGAGGTAATGGTTATGTTAGTTTGATTTAAGCATTCCACATCAAATCATCATATTGTATCCATAAACGTATACAGTTATGATTTAATAAAAATTAAGAAAAAAATGCCCTCTCCACTTGAGTTACACATGAAGATTATGAGAAGCAATTAATTCTTGTTATTTATGTGAAGAGTTTCTTTTTCTCAGCTTCATGATGAGATGGGCAATGACCATAAATAACTACTTTGGCTCAAGGAAGTCATTGACTTCCATAAGGAAAAATACTTAATTTGAATTTCAAGAAAAAGCTTATGTCTATCTGAAACAAATGCCATCACTCTGAATGATGATAAGCATGATCAGGATTGACTTTGAGCAACTTAAGTTTATGCTTATATGACAAGCTTCCTCAGTGTTGGACCTTGCAAGAGAAACTGAATGCAACGACCATAAAGACTGTAGCTGCAGTACACATGTCTTGATGGGGATCATGAGGCTGGGGTATTAGATGGTTTTTATTGTCAGCATTATCTAGCTGTGCTTGCAACTAAAGAACTTACTGAAAACATTGTTGATCATAATGAAGAGACTCTTGAAATGCTGATTAAGTGTCTTCTGAAGAATTTTCCCAAAGTGGATGGCAGTGGTGAGTGGCTAATTGTGTGCCAAATTGGGTCCTCTAGGAAGCAGATGGTAACATGGAGTTAGGAATACAAGATGCTGATTGAGGATAATGTCTGTGAGAGATAAATGGCCAAGGAGCAAGATTGAGTAGGAAAGCCTTCAGACCATAAGGCAGATCCACCACATGTGAAAGAACGAGGGGAGAAAGCAGAATTAGATAGAATTGCCTCAGACGGCAAAGCAGAGGTGACAAAGTCTTGATCAACCCAGTGGGGAGTTCTAGAGGGAAAACTGCCCATTAGAAGACTGACACATTGGGCAGAGATGACCAGACCCTAGTATTGCCACCATGCTTAGTCATTGACCGGAGGCTGCCCAACATGGCCTTTTCAAGGACCCTGCAGCTGATCTCTGAAGGCCTGTGATTGTCAGCTAACTGCACACCTCACAGCTATATGGCAAATTCTTTCTTTCTTTCTTTCTTTCTTTCTTTCTTTCTTTCTTTCTTT
>NW_003852505.1:2687012-2689821 GCF_000181295.1 Otolemur garnettii | reverse complement strand
TGGTCAGCAGGGCACTCATTTCTTCCATTAAACCACTGCCCCCTAAACGAAGAGATGCATTTCCACCACCGTATCTGTTTTAGATGAAGCCGAGTTTACACCAATGGCATTGCCTCCTCTTGGGAAAGAGGTAGCCTTCCTCCTTGACACCTTCCTAAGTTTTCTGCAGCAATTGCAGCTGCAAGTCCAGTTAAGAGGGATTGTCTTGGATCCCGAAAAAAATCCCAATGCTGGGTGGGGTGGGGGAAGGGCAGGAGTCGGTACTTGGTTAAGAAGAGGAGCGGGAGGAGGTGGCTGGCGGCGGGGGCTGGGAGCGGGGACGTGGAGGCGGTGGAGGCGTCCTGGGGGAGGGGACAGTGCTGCTGAAGTCTGGGAAGGACCCGGTGGTAGGGTGGAGGGGGTGGAGGTGCAGGGGGTCCCAAGACAATGCCCTGTCGCGCTGCAGTCTCCTCCCCCTGAGAGGCTGCCTGCAAGCTTGGCTCAGAAGCGGAAGAGTCTCTCTGCACAGTTTAGGATCAGAGGCAGGGGCGGCCGCGTTTGATATTCGGCGCTCTCTTTCTCATCCCAACTGTTCCCTTTCTGTCTGTCGCTCCCTTTCTTGCCTCTCTTGTTCCAGCCTCTCACGTTCTTGTCTTTCTCGCCTCTCGCACTCCAGGTGTTCCTGCTGTTCCCTTTCTCGGGCTTTGTCCTTCTCTCTCCAGCGGTTCTTGCCCCGGTCGCTCTCTCTCCAGCCTTCCCCTTTCCAGTCTTTCCTACTATGAGATCCCTTTCTCATAGTTATCCCTATTTCACCTCCAACTCTTCAGCAGAACGGTAAACCCTCTCGACGTGCCAAACACAGCAAGTTATCAGGTTTTGTGGTTTCCTGGGTTTTGACTTTCTCCCTCTCAGAGACATCAGGAGCCCTCAGCCCTTCTGGCTCCAACGATGCGTTGTTCCCTAGGTTTTGTTTTCACCTTACTCATAAAGAATGGCCTTATTTCTTTCCTGAGTTGGATCCCTGTTTTCTGGATCCTTTTATAGCTTCATCATTCTTGGTTCATTCTCTCATTTTAATAGAACACATCTTCCAGTAGTTTCCAAGGAAGTTAGAGAGCCAATGTGTCTTTCAATTGGTGCATTTAGACCACTCACATTTAAAGTGATTATTGAATAGTCAGATTAATATCTATCATCTTTATAGCTTTTTACTTATTTTAATTCATACACATTAGATATATGCATTTTCAGGGTACATGTGATAATTTGATACATTCATGTAGTCAAAGCAGGGTAATTGGGGCATTCATCACCTTCAATATCTATCTTTTTGCTAGGAACGCTCAAATTATTCTCTTCAAATCAAAATGTACCATCAACTATAGTACCCTACCCATTTATCAAAAACTAGGTCTTATTTCTTCTTCTTCTTTTTTTTTTTTTTTTGTGTGTGTGTGTGTGTATGTGTGAGACAGAGTCTCCCTCTGTTGCTCAGTCTAGAGTGCTATGGCATTAGCTGAGCTCATAGTAACCTCAAACTCCTGGGTTCAAGCTATCTTCCTGCCTCAGCCTCTTGAGTAGGTGGGACTACAGGCACCCACCACAAGGCCCGGGTATTTTTTCTATTTTTAGTAGAGACAGGGTCTCGATCTTGCTCAGGCTGGTCTGGAACACCTGAGCTCAAGTGTTCCACCTGCCTTGGCCTCCCAGAGTGTGAGGATTACAGGTGTGAGACACAGTATCAATCAATTAGTGTAGAGTGATCCAAGTCCCTTTGAGGAAGGATTGGAACTATTATTATGTTATAAAATTGTCATGGTGTTGTGGGGTTGTTCCTCCCAGGGATCTAGCCACCTCTTCAATCACTGGGTCCTGGGTCTGATAACTGACTCAGATCCTGGAACCGGGAAGGGAATCATGGCTTTTCATTGGGGTGATGACCCTTCACTTCCTGCTCATCATTTGCTGCTTTAGAAAATTATTTAATTAATATCCTTGTTGGAAATCCATCTATTTTGCTTCTAGAGACACCATGCTCTATTAATCCTCTTGACTCCCTGAGGGTCAAGTCCCCTTGGCTGCCCACTGATTGCTAGTCATTATGATAATTGCAGCCTCCTGGCTTTGGGCAGTTAAACACAGCCACCTGGCATTTATTATAATACTTTGGATTCTATTAATAAGCCCAGATCTGTAGTCGCCTCTCCTACCATCCACCTTGGCCTGCAGAGAAAAACCACCGCAGAATGTCTTGGTGATGCTGGCGCCCCTCTCCCCAGTACACTCCTCATGGCATTGGTGAATGGTGCATCTCCTGAGCCCTCCGGTTTAACATACTTCTCTTCCAGCCCTAGGTAATATATCCTCTCCAGGATGGTCACCTTCCTCCAGGCTTTGAGTTTCTTTCTTTACCACCTGCTCTGGAAATTCAGGCATTTCACCCTCACTCAGTGTAGGTCATCACTTTCCCCAAGCTTCTAAGGGTGACCCTAACTGCAAGTTTGCACCACCCCCTAGGGTCCTTGTCAGGGTGTTAAGTCTTGTATTTCGAGAGAGCGCTCTGAAATCAATAAATGTTCCCTCATCTACCCTTATGTTCTGACCCCACTGATGGGATACCCTTGAAATCCAGTCCAGGACCTCTGTGACTCCTGCCAACATATGTTGGAGGGGTCTTAAGTAGGGTGACCAGATATCCCACTTTTGAACAATTTGTTCCACGTCCTGCGGCGTTTTTAAAAAGTCCCGATTTGGCTCAGCGCCTGTGGCTCAAGCGGCTAAGGCGCCAGCCACACACACCTAAGGTGGCGGGTTCGAATCCCCAGCCCGG
>NW_003852505.1:2684893-2685917 GCF_000181295.1 Otolemur garnettii | reverse complement strand
TTTTTTTTTTTACCAGAACATTCTCCCAAGTCATAACCAGTGAAAGCTTTGCCATTTTTGTACCAGGGACTATTTGTGGTCCACATGTCACCTGGGAGGAAGTCCTCGTCTCGTTTTAGTTAGTGATCCAATCCCAAAGCCCAGCCTACCCCTGCTTTCTCAGCCCGATGCTGGTACCAACTGCATAGGTTCAGGTTCTTTGGGAAGCAGACACTGAGAGTGCAAGGCGTTTGTTGGGGATCCTGCCTACGAAATACAAAGGGCAGAGGGATCAGGACTGGTTTCTTCTGAGGGCTATAAGGGACGATCTTTTCCATGCTTCTTTCTTCGCTTCCAGTGATTTGCTGCCAATCTTTGGTGTTTCTTGTCTTATAGATGTATTGGTTCAATCTCTGCCTTCATCTTCATGTGACTTTTCTCCATATCCTGTCTCTATGTCCAAACTTTCCCTTTTTGTAAGGACACCAATCATACTGAAGTAGGGGCCACCTAACAATCTCATTCTGTCTCCATTACCTCTGTAAAGACCTTCTATCCCAGTGGTTCTCAACTTTCCTAATGCCATGACCCTTTCATACAGTTCCTGTGGGTCTCGACCCACAGGTTGAGAACTGCTGCTCTATCCAAACACGGTCAGATTGTGAAGTACTGGGGATTAGGTCTTCAACATGTCTTTTTTGATGGGGCTATAATCAAACCCATAACACCAGCCCTTTTGAGGTGTGGGATAAAAGAGTAGAATATTTATGTTTTTAAACCAAAGAGTAAGATATTAATATTTAATACATGGATTGACACGACGGGCATGCTCACCTAGTTGTACGCCTGCTTGTTGGGTTCAGGAATAGAGGATGAAGTATTCTGGAAGAAGACTGGGAGTTCCACAATACAGAGGGTTTGGCGGTGGCACCATCCTCATTCTTTCCCTTCTAGTGTACTGCAGTGTTTTGCTTTTTACTGTGCCAAGTCTAGCGAATTTATGGATAACACGATCTTGCTTTAACTAAAATCACTCTTACGGCTC
>NW_003852505.1:2682218-2683474 GCF_000181295.1 Otolemur garnettii | reverse complement strand
GACATGTACCACGTGTATGTATCAGTACAGTAGGCCTAGTTCCTTATGTTGACCACCTCTGTATGTGAACCAGTTTGTTGCAGTCCCTTGGGTGGTCAGTGTTATATTAAGATTTGACAAAGATCAGTCACGATAATATCATGGCATGACATGAGTTATTATTTGATTAATCCCTTAATGTGTGCTAGAAATGGCTCCTTTGAAAAAGTATTATTAGTTGGGTATCATCTGCGTATGTGTGTGTGAGAGCTAAAGAGCTTAAACAGTTTGGTGCCACTGCTATTTTCTTACCTTTGGGGCTTCTTCTTTCTATTTACACTGTCCCACATTTAGAGTTCTTTGCTGAACAGGGAGCATGGTTTTTCAGTTTGAAACTCATTTTATTTAAGACAAAGGTCAGCAAATGTTTTCTGTACAGGACCAAATAGTATTTTCAGCTTTGTGGGCCATATGGTCTCTGTGGCAACTAGACAGTGTGCTCGGCAGAATTCTTAAGGTGGCCTCCGAGATTCCTGGGGCTTTCTGCACACAAACTTTATCTCAGTTATTCAATCAAATACTAATCTAGGTGCTACTGTGAAGAGATTCTAGAAATGTCATTAATGTCCCAAATCAGGTTACCTTGACATAGGGAGATTGTGCTTGGTAGGCTTGACCTAATCAGGTGAGCCTTTTAAAGGGATAGGCCTCTTCCCAGTAAGGGAGATTTAATGTGTTAAAGAGGCTCATTGTGAGGGAGACTCTCTGTTGCTGACTTTGAAGATGGAGGGGCCATATGGCAAGGAATATAGGTGTCTTCTAGTAGCTGAGAGCAGTCGGTGGCTGATGGCCAGCACAGGTATGACGGCTCAGTGTTATAACTGCAAGGAAGTGAATTCTGCCAACAACTAACATGAGCTGGAAAGAAGACCTCGAGCCTCAGAGGTCAGCCAGCTGACCTCTTATCTACTAATTAGCATCATACAATCAAAAGAATAAAGAGTACTTCCTTGGGGGATATAAAATAAATAAATATAATAAGAGGAAAATGAGCTACAACTCGTTTTTTCTAATGACTGATTTCAGCCTGGTGAGACCCTGAAAAGAACCCAACTAAATCCTGCCTGGATTGATGACCCACAGAAACTGTGAGATAATAAATTTGTGTTGTTTTAAGCTATTAAGGCTGTGTGGTAATTTCAGCAATAGGAAATCAGCAATAGGAAACTGATACAAACAGCCATAGACGATATGTAAGTGAATTGGCAGGAGAGGCT
>NW_003852505.1:2677876-2681647 GCF_000181295.1 Otolemur garnettii | reverse complement strand
AAAAAAAAAAAAAAAGCTTTATTTATGGATGCTGAAATTTGAATTTCATGTAATTGTCATATGTCCAAAATATTCTTCTTTTGATTTTTTCCCCTAACCTTTTTAATATATAAAACCACTCTTAGTGGTGGGATCGATTTGGCCTGTGGGTTATAGTTTCGCAACCCCCTGATCTAGGAATTGGAGCACTTTTGGTCAAATGCTCTGAACTTTTGAGAATATTTCAGGTTGCATAGGAGTATGAAAATGAGTCTCTAAAACATTCTTTTGTTTAAGATTTGAAACAAGTTGCAGCTCATTTTCTTCAAATAACATTTGCAAATACACCATACGTTTTAGAACAATTTTCTCTAATGGTCTAAATGTCTTCTAAATATCAAATCTAAACCACAAAACCATTTAATTTATACATCAATTTCTAACACTCAAATAGGTTCAAAGGAACATTGCCAACTCTAATGAAAATATTGTATTTATTTATTTATTTTATATCCCCCAAGGAAGTACTCTTTATTCTTTTGATTGTATGATGCTAATTAGTAGATAAATACGCGTGGCCTTTCTGAAGACATGTTAATTAGTATGAAAGTTGCTATAACAATCTTCTAGCAATTTACATTTTCCGCATATCTGGTATATCATGCATTAATTTTTATCATTTAATGGAATTGCTAAATCAGGAATTTAGAATGCTGTGCTTAAACTTTCTTTAATGAGAAGTGGAGTTATGAAAGCAGGTATGACTGTTGGAAGTGACAGTTTGATAGCACAAGATAGACATATTTGGGGGAAGACTTTCTGGATTTATTTCCTGTGTGGAGAGCGGGGTGGGGTCTGGGCTGCTATAACGAAATACCACAAACTGAGCAGCTTACAGCAATAGAAATTTGTGCTCTCACAGTTCTGGAGACCAGCAATCTGAAATCAAAATGTCTTTAGTATCTGCTCCCTCTGAACCGTGGAGGTAAGAATTCTTCCTTATAGGCCTACCCTTGTGATCTCAGCACTCTGGGAGGCTGAGGCAGGTGGATTGCTTGAGCTCAGGATTTGAGACCAGCCTGAGCAAAAGCAGTACCCCATCTCTACTAAAAATAGAAAAAACTAGCTGGGCTTTCTGGCAGGTGCCTGTAGTCCCAGCTATTCTGGAGGCTGAGGCAAGACGATTGATCGCTTGAGCTTAAGACTTTGAGATTGCTGTGAGCTATGATGCCACAGCTCTCTACCCAGGGCAACAGAATGAGACTCTGTCTCAAAGAAAAAAAAAGAATTTTTTTCTTGCCTCGTCTAGTTTCTGTTATTGTCTGACAGTTGGCATTCCTTGGGTTATAGACAGATCACTCCAATCTGCCTCAAGCCAAATGTCCATCTTCTCCTTGTGCGTCCCTGTGTCTTCTACTCTTTCCTTATAAGGATGTCAACCCTATTAGATTAGGGCCCACCCTAATGACCTTGTCTCAATTGATCACATCTGTCATTATTTCCAAATAAGGTCACATTTACATACACAGGTACTGGGCATTAAGACTTCATCATTTTGGGGAACACAATTCAACCTCTAACCCTTTCCTAAAGAAAAAGATAAGAATGTAAGATAGAACCAGAATGTTAGGAAGACCTTAACAGTTTTCTATAATAACTACTTTTTACATTTGGGGAAACTGAGGCATAGAGCAATTAGGAGATTGCTCAAGGTCATAGAGATGGGAAAGGACAGAACTGGGACTGGAATTTGGTAATGACAGAGAGATATGCAAATTGTGCAAATATGTTTCTGGTTCCGGGGTTGCCAACCTGTGGCCCACAGGCCATGTGCTGATTTTGTGAGGACTTTTTTGCTTGTCTGTGATGTCTGATATCACAAGAAGTAGGCATGGACCTTTTTTCTTTTGCTAGATTTCATTAGTGTTTGTGTATTTACTGTGTGACCCAAGACAAGTCGTAATTCTTCTGATGTGCAGCAGAGAGAAAAAAAAAAAGGTTACAGCAGTAAACACCTAAAATACTCAAGGCTGGCCTAGGGAAAAAGTGGGAATTAGGCAGTTTCTCTGAGTCTTTCTCACCTCCCTTCATTCCCCCTTCCCTCCCTGTTGGAACCTCCTTAGCTTCCTTCTTTCTTCTCGGAACAGGTGACATTTACAGAGCACTTCGTATGTGCTGGGCATCGTGCTACCCCTTGTGTGGTGCTATCTCAGTTAATTGGCATAACATAGAAGCAAATGCTATAGTAGTCCTATTTTACCACTGTAGAAACGGCTTCTAAGAGGTTAATGAACTTGTCCAGAGTCTCAAGCCTGTAAGATGCTGGGCTAAGATGCAAACCAGGCAGAGCCCAGCCTCTCAATTACTCTGTTCTACATGCTCCTCCTTGCCATCATCACCCGCCACCATATGCTTGCACCCCCTTTATACTTTATTCCTCCCTGGAGGCTCTTCCTAAGCCTGCCTTCCCAGACAGGGTCCTATTATTTCAGAATCATCTCTTGGACTCTGTCTTTTTCAGTGATGAGGTGAGAAAGAAAGAAACATCTGGCTGTGTGAGCAAGGCTTCCCAGGGGCCGAGGGTCTGTTCCTCCAACTTGAAGATTCATAACCTTTGTCTCATTGTTTTCCCTAGAAGTGTTCAGGCCTAGGGATAGAAATGCCCTACCTAAATTTACAAGTGGTTGATTGCTAATCTGGAATACCAATTTGGGTGTATACTCTGAGAAGTGTGCCTGCCAAGTGTTGCAACCAGACAGTGATACTGGAAAGGGATTGCTGCTTAGACCTTGCCAGGGGACTGTTAGTGAGATTCTTATGCCCGTGAGCAGGGGCCTGGTTTCCCAGCCCCCATCCCCTGAAAGGGACCAGGGCAAAGGAGGCAGGAATGCTGGCTGTAGGCTGGACTCCTGGGTAGCAGGGCTCTAGGGGCTGGGTTGTCTCTGGGCATTTCCTCAGGCAGTCAGGCAGAGAGCCAGATGCTAGGGGGAGAAGGGCCAACATTCTAGCAAGAAAGCCAACACAGTGAATTGGGTCCAGAGGACAGAAAGGGGAACGTGAGGAGGGATTTCAGTAGCCCAGAGAGATCTGGGCAGGAGAGCTGAGAGGAGAAGCAGTGCAGGGTCATTTGCTCAGTCTGAATCTCGCCTCCGACTCTTTGGATTTAGGCCTGTACTAGGTTATCCTGGTGACCGAACCTTGGCTTTCTCCTAAGGGCTTTGACTTGACCTGAACTGCAGGTTCTTGGCAGCCTATGCTGCTTCTGGCAGAAGCCTCACACTCTGGTGCTGGCCCCACAAATCTCACTCCTCCCCAGGATGGGAGGATCAGATATTTAGCCACAAATACACGGCTCTTGGGGTCCCCACTAGCTGCCCTGGCAGTGCCCTGCCACTCACTCTCCACTCCCTGAGTCTATGATGATCCAGAAGGGGAATGCCGAGTTCCCTGGGTAGGTTTCCATGTTGGCAGACCAGAAAGCACAAGTGACGGCAGAGTTGATTCCACAGTCAGTTCAAAGAGCTAGAAAGCCTTTTTAGGCAGAAATTTTACAAGAACTGTGTTAGACTTCCCCAATGCTGATTGCTTTTTTCTTTTTGTATCATTAGATTCATGTTTACTGCCTCTGTCGTGGTCTCACTCACTTTTGGACATCATTGTGCTAGGCATTTACTTTTTATTAGTTGCCATTAATCATATACATTTGACCCATACAGCTTCTAAAGAGCTACATGAATTGCTCCTGTGGTTCAGTCACTCTGTTTTTTCTTTTCTTTTCTTTTCTTTTCTTTT
>NW_003852505.1:2675416-2677733 GCF_000181295.1 Otolemur garnettii | reverse complement strand
CCCTCAGTAGAGTACCATGGCGTCATAGCTCATAGCAACTTCAAACTCTTGGGCTCAAGTGATCCTCTTGCCTCAGCCTCTCAAGTAGCTGGGACTACAGACACCTGCCACAATGCTGGCTATTTTTAGAGAAAGGGTCTTGTTTGCTCAGGCTGGTTCGAACTTCCAAGCTCAGGCAATCCACCTGCCATGACCTCCCAGAGTGCTAGGATTATAGGTGTGAGCCACTGCGCCTGGCCCCGGTTCAGTCACCTTCTCTGACACTTGGGTGAGCTGCCTTGGCTCAGAGCATTGGCTGTTAATCACCAGTAGGCACCACGCACATAGAAGTAAATATTTTTTGAATGAATGAACAAATGAATATGTGATAGAATGTAAACTTTGAAGGCCAGGTGAGGTGGCTCACGCCTGTAATCCTAGCACCCTGGGAGGCTCAGGTGGGAGGACTGCTTGAGCTCAGGAGTTGGAGACCAGTCTGAGCAAGAACAAGACCCCCTCTCTACTAAAAATAGAAAAACCGTGGCAAAAATATTTCTTGAGCCCATGAGTTTGAGGTTGCTGTGAGCTATGATGCCACAGCATTTTACCCAGGGTGACAGAATGAGACTCTATCTCAAAGAAAAAAAAAATCTCCTAAGTAGCTCTCCATGTCAGCATACACAATGCTGTCTTGATCTTTTCAAACTGTTACAGTTTGAAAAAAACTGTTGCTATTTGAAAACAAAAAAATATATATATTTTTGAGATAGTGTCTTACTATATGGCCTTTGGTAGAGTGCTGTGGTGTCCCAGCTCACAGCAACCTCAAACTCTTGGGCTCAGGCAATTCTCTTGCCTCAGCCTCCCAAGTAACTGGGACTACAGGTGACTGCCACAATGCCTGGCTATTTTTTGGCTGTAGTTGTCTTTTTTTTTTTTTTTTAGCAGGCCCCGGGCCAGGTTCCACCAGTCCCAGCGTATGTGGCTGGCACCCTAGCCACGGAGGTACAGACCCTGAGCCTATTGCAGTTTATTAGACTCTGTGGATATACATTTAAAACAAATGCAATGCCCTGTGGTAAGACATTTATATGTCTCCAAATTTTATTATTATAAACCATTTTATGCATAATAAATATCCCTATTATATAGGATCACTCATATTGTACATTTTTGTAGAATAAATTCCTGATAGTAGAATCACTATATCAAACGGTATTGTGTGCTGATATTGCCAAGTTACACTCTAAAAAGTTTGTACCGATGGTGAAAGAGTGTATATTTTTCCAAAACTTTGTTGACATCTGCTGATTTGTTTGTTTTCATTTCTATTTCTGAATTAAGAGTGGAGCATTTTCTCATATGTAGTCATATGTAATAGTTATTTATTTTTCATATTTTTTAACAAATATTTTCCTTAATTTTGTGATTTTTTAAAGAATTCTTTTCTGGCCAAGTGTGGTAGCTCATGCCTGTAATTCTAGAACTCTAGGAGGTTGAGGGGGGTGGATCGCTTGAGCAAGAGCAAGACCTATCTCTACTAAAAGTAGAAAAACTAGCCAGGGTATTATGGAGGACACCTGTAGTTCCAGCTACTCAGGAGGCTGGGGCAAGAGGATTGCTCAAACCCAGGCATTTCAGGTAGCTGTGAACTATGATGCCATGGCACTCTACCCATGGCACTCACCAGGGTAACACAGTGAGACTGTCTCAAAAAAAAAAAAAATTCTTTTCTGTGACAGAGTTTCATTCTGTCACCCAGGCTAGAGTGCCATGGTTTCAGTGTCACTCACAGTGACCTCAAACTCCTAGGTTCAAGCCATCCTCCCAAGTAGCTGGGACTAAAGGTGTGCGCCACCATGCCTGGCCAATTTTATGGTTTTTGACTTTGGTTATGAAGCATCTTTGCTGTTTACGAGTTGTACAATTTTATATAGTCAAACGTTTAAATCTTTTCCTTTTTGGATTCTAGATTCCAAGATTATAAAGTATCTGTATTTTATTTTACTCCCTGTATTGTTTTATTTTTAAGTTGCAATCGTAACTTCATATGGAATTTATTTATTTATTTATTTTTGGCTGGGGCTGGGTTTGAACCGTGTGGGCAGTGAGATCCATCCAGCTGTATTTTTCTACATGGCTAGTGAATCAAAGATCTTTAGGTGCTAGTAAAGGAACTAACTCAACCTTCCTTGATGGGGAAAGGGGGCAGAAATTGAACATGACAATATGGAGTATTTCCTTGGAACAAGGTCTGGGATGGAGCTTAAGTTCCCCAAAGGCTGGAATCTGAGAAGGAAAAGGTGTTAGAAAGACAGAATAGTTTTGTTTTTTTTTT
>NW_003852505.1:2668741-2674462 GCF_000181295.1 Otolemur garnettii | reverse complement strand
CTTAGGTGTACGTGGCTGGCGCCTTAGCCGGTTGAGCTATAGGCGCCGAGCCCAGGGTTCATTTCTTAAAGGAGACTTACAGGCATTCAATGGCAATGTTTACAAATGGACAGTTTATTATACGGGAAAATGATACAGCAAGGGATCTGGAGCGGTCACACATGTGTGATCCCATTGTCCTCTATGAGGGCCAGGGCAGGACACATTTTCTCACTCAGGCCAGGAACCATTGACATGTTCATGGAATGCCTCGGAACTAAGGAGTCCAAAAAGGAGTCTTGGTTGGTTATTTTAAAATATTTTGTCAGTCACATATCCCAGCCTCAACAGTAGAGCCCTTTGAAGGAGGGGCAGGTGTCACACTGAGACCAGGTGCAATTGTAGGAGCATTACTGTCATCAATACGTAATGCTGACAAGCCGTACAAACTGCCTCGAGTCTCCTTAAGACCCATGGTTACAAAACAATATTAATCAGGATGGTTCATCCCTTGGCCAGGGGGCAGTGTTATGTAGGAACTTTAATAAAACAGCTAGGGCTAATTCTAGACCTGCGGGAATTAACCTCACAACACACACTTTCTCCTCTCCTCTGTTTCTGCACTCTGATATTTTATAACTTGTGATCTGAAAGATTTTTGTAAACCTTTATTTCTGGTAATTGAAGTCTGAGTTCTGTTTGATTTCCTTTACTTTGGATACTTATTGAATTCAAAAATTACCACGTGGACTATGGGAAAACAACAAGGATTGAGAACACTTTATTCTGTAGGTAGTTGATAGCATTTTTTTTTTGAGTCGACTTGTTAATCATTAAGGAAATTACTTGGTGGCTCAGCGCTTGTAGCACAGTGGTTATGGCACTGGCCACATACACTGAAGCTGGCGGGTTTGAACCCAGCCCGGGCCAGCTAAAGAACAATGACAACTGCAGCAACAACAACAACAAAAATAGACGGGCATTGTGGTTGGCACCTGTAGTCCCAGCTACTTGAGAATTGCTTAAGCCCAAGAGATTGAGGTTGCTGTGAGCTGCGATGCCACGGCACTCTACCCAGGGTGACAGCTTGAGATTCTGTCTCAAAAAAAAAAAAAAAAAAGAGAGAGAGAGAAAAAAAAGAAAATTACTTGAACAATTCAGTTCTTATCCAAATTCTCTTGTGTCAGTTTTTGGGTTTAAAGAAAAGTTCAACTCGCAGTATTCAAATACAGTGGAAACTTCTGCATTTAGTTGTTTTGAACCCATGCAAGGCAAAAACATCTTACCTAAAGAGCTTTCCAAAATTTCATGATTTAAAAATATTTTCAAATTGAATTACTTTATTTCAATTATGCTTTCCAAATGGAATGAACTGAAATGCATTTAAAACTGGAAAACTGTACTGTCACTATCTTATATAATTTCAAATGTTGAAAACATTCTATTTTACAAAAGGCTTGAAGCCGCCCATAATGGGCTGGCCTACTCTTGTTTGTACTCATCTTTGTTAGAGAAAGTACATGGTTCCATTAGCCCTGAGCATTTTCAGGCCAAGTACCCAGAAGCATTCACTGAATACGTAGAAATCTCAATTAGGCAGTGTTTTTTGCCAATAACATAGGGAGCAAAACATTTTGATTAAAGTTTTGGGTAGGGAGGGGCAATTTTGTCCCCACTGCAAATACCTGATTAGCTATGAAAAGGGAACGTGTTCTCTCTGAGCTTTGAGTTAATAATTTTAAAACCTATTCCTGTGGCTCTTGTTAAAAAAACAATCAGATGTGACACTGAAGGCAGAAAGCATTAAAAGAAAAAAATGAAAGCTTAGACCAGATTTCTCAAAACTCTATTAAGATACCATAAATAATGCCGAAAGTCAAACAATATATTTGGAAATAAATTTGCACCGCACATGACATGATTCTAACAAATTAAGATACAAAGAAGAGACATGCCCAAGTAGGAAAATTAACAAAGGACCCAGTTAGAATACAAAAGAAGAAATACAAATGCAAATAAAGATGAAAAGCTGTTCTGCTTCACTGGGTGATCAAAGACATGCACATTAAAATAACTTTGCTAGTTTTAAAAAGGTATCAAGGTGATGAAGATCAAAAGGTTAGTAGTGCTGAAAAGACTCGGGGGAAGAGCACTCATACATGTTACCCATGGGAAAGTCATCGAGGGCTACATGGAAATATGAGTCAAAACTGAAAATGTACATAGTCTTTATCTAGCAATTTCATTATTCAGAAATCTATATTTTACACAAGCACAAAAATCTGTTTAAAGATACTCATTGCGGCATTATTTACATCTGCCAAGATCACAGCAGCCTAACTGTCTATCAAAAGGGAACTGGGTAAATTAATTATGGTACTGCATATACTAAACAACTTCTTTTTATTTTTTTTTTCTTGAGACAGAGTCTCACTATGTCACCCTCAGTAGAGTGCTGTGGCGTTACAGCTCACAGCAACCTCCAACTCTTGGGCTTAAGCAATTATCTCATCTTAGCCTCCCAGGTAGCTGGGACTACAGGCGCCCACCACAACTCTGGCTTATTTTTTGATTGTAGTTGTCATTGCTGTTTGGCAGGCCCAGGCTGGGTTTGAACCCACCAGTTCTGGTGTATGTGGCTGGCACCCCTAGCCGCTGAGCTACAGGCACCAAGCCACTAAACAACGTTTTTTTTTTTTTTAATTTTTTTTTAATTTTTTTGAGACAGAGTCTCAAGCTGTTGCCCTGGGTAGAGTGTTGTGGCGTCATAGCTCACAGCAATCTCAAACTCCTGGGCTTAAGTGATTCTCTTGCTTCAGCCTCCCATGTAGCTGGGACTACAGGCACCCACCACCACATCCGGCTATTTTTTTTATTGCAATTATCATTGTTGTTCGGCAGGCCTGGGCTGGGTTCAAACCCACCAGCTCCAGTGTATGTGGCTGGTGCCCTAGCTGCTGAGCTACAGGCACTGAGCCTACTAAACAACTTTTAAAAATGACAGAGTAGATCCGGGAGAAAAATCTCAAGAGCTATTACCAAAGAAAGTAGGTTCTACGCCACAAAATATGATCAGTTTTGAGTTCTACTCCTTCCATCTCTTTGACTCATTCTAACTGTTGGGAAGTTCTCCATTACCATTAACTTCAGTGGTGCTCAATCTAAATGTTCAGTTCTTGGTCCTCACATTACTTGAAATAGTTGATCACATGTTCCACTTGGAAACACTTCTCATTTGGCTTTTAGGACCCCACACTCTCCTGATTTCTTTTGACCTCACTGGCTCCTTTCTCGATCTCTTTTATTCATCCCTTATCCTTTCTCTAATTTCTCCAACATTAGAGTTTTCCAAGGGCTCTGTTCCGATCTACTTCTTTTCTCTCTCTCTCCTTGCTCCACATCTTCTCTGACTTCACACACGATCCATGTGCTGCTGTCTGTCTAATTTACTTCTTCAGCCAACTCTCTCTCCTGAACTCAGACTCCTATATCCTACTGGTTATTTGACATTTCCTCTTGGCTGTCTAATCTTACACTTTTCCTGTCCCAAATTGAACTGTGGCTTTTCACCAGCAGTCCTACAGTTCATCTTCTCTTAATCTTCTTTTTACATCTCAATAAACAACAGCTCCACTCACCCAGTTGCTCAGAACAAAAACCTTGGTATTGGTGTTGTCTTCGACTCCTCTTTCTCCCCAACACTTTTGCTCTCTAAATTTACTATGTAGCTAAGGAGCATCAGAGCCGCTCACTTGCAGCAGCTAGTAGGATAATACGGTCATATGTTTTTATAAAATTTGAATCACCAAACTGGCCCCCTTACGTTTTGGTTTTTTTTTTCAGGAATATCAGTTTGGGACGGTGTTTTTGGCACTTCATCTTTATCCAACCGTTGTGCCCAATGCTTGCAGTTGCCAAAAAGGATCCTTTTGGTAAATTTCAGATTATTATGAGGGCACAAATGTTTACATTACAATGTTTGTGTTTGTTAGGTAAGGTCCCTTTTGTAGTTCGCCCCTCGCCCAGGAGGTGTGCCATATATGCTTACATTGTGCCCATTAGGTGAGAACACATCGATCCCCCTCCTTCTTACCCTCTCCCCCCAACTGGAATTAAATTGGGTTTTTCTCTTGTGTGGGCCTGTGCTAGTTCAACTACTAGCTTCATATTAGTATTGAATACATTAGATACTTGCTTTTCCATTCTTGTGACACTTTACTAAAGAGAATGTTCTTCAACTCTATCCAGGTTAATACAAAAGACAACTTCTCTTCTGATGGTCACTTAATTCATACAACTTTAATTCATAGAATGCATCTATGCAACTTCTTTACCTTGCTGATTTGTTTCAAATGGGCCAATGTTGTTGGAATAGTAACGTCAAACCTTGCTGCTAATTCACGAGTAGGTTGAGATGGATTCATTTCTACTACAGCTTTCAGCTCATCGTTATCCACCTTGGTCTCGGGTCACCCCCATGGCTCATGCAAATCATCAGAATGGAACTTTTTAAATTATCCATGTACTGTGTGTTCATGAACCAAATCCTTTCCAAACACTTCATGGGTGTTTTGAGCTCTCTGCACTGCGCTGTTTTCACAATGGAACTCCTATCTGAAAATAAGACAGATTTTTGACTTGCCCATGGTTTCACAAAAATTGCACTAAAAAATTAAAAGATAATCACAAGGCCAAATGAGCATTTGAAAGAATGAGGATGTACCCTCATAACAAAAATAAATACAAGAAGTGCCAAAGTGAAGTGTCAGAGATTATCAACTGCCAAACTTAGTACTTAAGGAAATTAGACATTTCATACTTAATGACATAGTAAAATATGTTAATTGCAATTAGTTAAGATAGCAGTCTCTTTCCACTCCAACTCCCCTCTATCACCCTTCTATCATAGTGGGGTTGGCATTAGGGTGGCTGTGGACATTGCTGCAATCATGCAGAGGGGAAGCTGAATTGGGTTTACATTTATTTCGGATTTGATCAGATACAGGTAGTATTCACATGGGCAGTAGTCACTTCTATGTCCTTGCTGGACACCTCAGCATAGGAATGGCTTCCAGGAATACTCCGCCCTCATGTTGAGCTGATTAATGGTGCAGAGTCAAAGATCATATCTTGACTATACCTCCTCCATGAGCACCCAGCATTGGAAATAAGTGTATTCAAGGAGAAAAAAAGTATGCAGTGTACAGAGCCAGAAACAAATCTGTGAAAAATTATTCACTGGACATGTAAACTATGAATGGAGGATTCAGTACCGCCGAATCAGCATGGGAGCTTTCTTTTGTCTCTAATATGCTCCATAATGCAGCATATTCAACTATAAATGCAGCGTACGTTTTTCATTGCGGTAATACTTAACATAGCTACCCTCTTAACAAATGCTTAAGTCAAAAATACAGTATCATTAACTGTAGGCACAATGTTGTACAGCTGAACTCTAGAATTTCTTCATCTTGCATAACTTAAACTTCATACCTATTGAACAACTCCCCATTCCCCGCCCCACCCCAGCCCCGGGGCAACTACCATTCAACTCTATGAGTTTGATGACTTTAGATACATGTACCACACATAAGTGGAACTGTGGAGTATTTGCCCTTCTGTGACTGGCTTATCTCACTTAGCATGATGCCCTTAAGCTTCATCTGTGTCACATATGGTGGGATTTCCAATTCCCTTCTTTTTGAAGGGTGAATAATATTCCATGGCATGTATACACATTTT
>NW_003852505.1:2667591-2668721 GCF_000181295.1 Otolemur garnettii | reverse complement strand
AATCTAATGATAGATTTAGGTTGTTTCTACATCTTGGCTATTGTGATTAATGCTGAAATGTACGTGGCCGTGCAAATATCGCTATGAGACCTTCATTTCAATTCTTTTGGATAAATACCCGCAGGTGGGATTGCTGGATGATATAGTAGTTCTATTTTTAATTTTTTGAGGAACCTCCATACTGTTTTCCCCAGTGGCCATACCATTTTTAAGGGAGTCTTGTGAAATAGGATTTATCAGAAATCCTGTGTTTTCAGAGCACAAGCCTGCAGCAGTACTACAAACAGTGATTTTTGTCTGTTATGAATGTGCATTTCTTACACATCTTAACATATTGAATCACGTTATTATGTATCTGACTCATTTTGTTCTGATGAAGCCTAGCAGTTTCAGATGAAATGGCATGTGAAATTGTCACGAACGCGAGGAAATAGCCTGGAGAAGCAATGTCTTAATCACAAAGAGCCTCGATGTAGTTTTTGGTGACTCAGTGTATGGAGTATTAAAAGGAATTTGATTATACAATTGGATGACTCAATCCAATGCAGTGTCAGTTTTTAAATGCATACAAATTGTTCTTATAAATGCCTCATTTTCCGATTAATTTGTATTGTTCTATAGAATGTTTGACGAACCCAAATTTAATAGGATAGGAAAGAAGCTGAATATGTAAACTGAAAGAAGACTGCCCTGTCAAAACCTTTGGTATTATTACAATGGCAAGTGCAAATTCTATTATAATTACCATGATCCGATCACTATGCAGTCTGTGTATCAAAACATCACTATGTTTGATCAGATCTCAGTAATGTATTTGTTGCTTCAATTGCCCGGAGGGGTCTTCCTCATAAAATATGTGCCCAGGCTGATTTCTTCAAGTGTTTTCCCTGCACTTTCTTCTAATATTTTTATAGTTTCGTGTCTTAAATTTAAATCTTTAATCCAGTGAGAGTCTATCTTAGTTCATGGTGAAAGCTGTGGGTCCAGTTTCAGTCTTCTACAGGTCGCCAACCAGTTAGCCCAGCACCATTTATTAAATAGGGAATCTTTTCCCCACTGAATGTTTTTAATTGGCTTGTCAAAGATCAAATAACGGTAAGTAGCTGGGTTCATCTCTTGGCTCTCTATTC
>NW_003852505.1:2664700-2665878 GCF_000181295.1 Otolemur garnettii | reverse complement strand
AGGGCTGGGTTTGAACCCGCCATCTCTGGCATATGGGGCCAGCACCCTACCCTTTTGAGCCACAGGCACCACCCCGAATATAAATGTCTTAACACAATAACTAAGAAAATGTGGTGAAGGCTATATTAGCCAGTTTGATGAAAATATTTCAAATTGTATATAGAACCAGCACATTGTACTCCATTATTGTGTTAATGTACACAGCTATGATTTAATAAAAAAAACTATGTACCTCACGAATATGTACAATTATTATTTGTCAATCAAAAAACTATAAAAACAAAACGTGTCAATGATAAAATACAAATTTTGGTAACCTCTGTTAAAGGAAAGCCAAATGGTGGATGTGGTGGCTCACCCTTTGTAATCCAAGCAGTCTGGGAGGCTGAGGCAGGTGGATTGTCTGGGCTCAGAAGTTTGAGACCAGCCTGAGCAAGAGCAAGACACTGTGTCTACAAAAAACAGAAAACAAAAATATCCCAAAAACAATTAGCTAGATTTAGTGATGAGTGCCTGTAGTCCCAGTTACTAAGGAGGCTGAGACAGGATTGCTTGAGCCCAGGAGTTGGAGGTTTCTGTGAGCTATGATGACACCACGGCACTCTGGCCTAGGTGAATGAGACTCTGTGTCAAAAAAAAAAAAAAGACAAGAGGGAGTCTACCTAACAAATACAAACATTGTAACCTAGTTGTTTGTACCCTCGCATTAATCTGAAATAAAAAAATGACAGACTTATCTTTCTTTATAGAAAATATAATAAAATCTTTTGGGCATGTAAACAAATAGTATGCCACCCATGATACAAGATAGTTATAGGGGTGTGTCAGGAAGTTAATAATATTTTTCTATATTGTCTGAAGTTTATAGTATTTGTAAGCTTTTATAAATTCATAATATATTGTGATTTCTTTTCTCCATTCTTGTGATATTTTGCCTAGTATAATGGTCTCCAATTCTGTCCAGGTTGTCACAAAAGATATAAAATAGCCATCCTTTTTTGTGGTGATTTCTTTTTTCAATTTATGTATGTATGTCTGTATATAGTATGTATTTGAGACAGAGTCTCACTCTGACACACTGAGTGGAGTGCCAGGGTGTCATAGCTTACAGAAATGTCAAACTCTTGGGTTTAAGCAATCTTCTTGCCTCAGCCTCCCAAGTAGCTGGTGCTACAGGC
>NW_003852505.1:2660331-2663491 GCF_000181295.1 Otolemur garnettii | reverse complement strand
GGTTGAGCTATAGGCGCCGAGCCTCTTCAGTGGTTTCTATCCTCACTCAGAGTAAATCCAAAGTCCTTTTTGGGTCCATCAGAGCCACACAATCTGTGCTCCTTCAAACATCACTGACTTCCTTTCCCACTAATTTACTCCATTCTAGCCACCCTGGTTTTGTTGGTTCTTGACCAAGCCAAACATGATTCTGCCTTGGGACCTTGGCATTGTCTGCTCCTCCTGCCTAGACTGCTCTTTTTTCAGATGTCTGCATGACTTTGCCCTCATTTCTTTAGGGTCTCTGCTTAAATGCCACCTTATGAGTGGGATCTTCCTTATATAAAATTATAACCTCTTCAGCAGTCATCCGTCCCTTATCTGCCTTATTTTTCTCTATGTCACTCGCCACCATCTGATATAGTACACCCTTCCCTGTTTATTTGTGTATTTTCTTTCTCTTCCGTTAGAAATAAACTTTGCCAGGGGAAGAGCTGTGTTCTATTCACTAGTGGACCCTCAGCACCTAGACAATGTGCTTGGATATAGCAGACATTCAATAAGTATCTGTTGAATGAATGAAGGAAGGACAAATACTACATGCTAATTTAAGAAGTGGGATTAGCGAGTGATATCTTCAAAAAATATTTTTTAAAGTGTCTATTTTTAAAAAATATACATAGAACAAAATGGCCCATTTTAACGATTTGTAAGAGTACAGTTCAGTAGCGTTAAGTAAATTCACATTATTGTGTAACTGTTACCACCATCTATCCCCCAGATCATTTTCCTGAAAAATTGAAACTCTGTATTCTATTTCTTCTTTATACACTAGGTTAATGTCTGAATTTATTACAACAAACATTTATTATCACAATGTCTAAAGGCCATTTCCATTTTGGAAACCGACTAATGGGAAATTTATATTCATTTTATAAAATGATAATTGAGAAAAGACTGTGTTCCTATTCCTTCAACAGATTAAGTGTAAAACTGTCCAGCTTTAAAAATGATTCATTAACGTGTTCCTCTGGGAGCTTGAATATTCACTACCAGCTGTTTTCCTCACGAATATTTGAATGTAATACTTTAAGAAATGCTATGCTAAAGGAATAGTAAATATTTAACTACTTACGGTATTATTCTGTAAACATATTCTCTTTAATTTACAATATAGTTGTGGTTATGCAACATCAGAATACACAGAAGGGAGAGTGGAGGGTGGCATGTGTTGACAGCCTACTAAGTGCTTTGTTGAATGTAAAGTGGCTTTTGTTTCTTCAGCTCTTGCTCACTTGGCAATGAACTCCATACTGACTTTCACCATCTTTATTTTGTGGCAGATGTTCTCCATAAGATCTCCAGTTACTTCCCTGTCACTAAATTCCAGTAGACACTTTTCAGTCTTTATTTGCTTGGCCTCCTAGCAAGAGGTCAGCACAGATGACCATCCCCTCTTCTTATCAAAACCCCTTCTTCCTTTGGTCCATCTTCAGAGCTTTTTGCTTCTAATTCTAAATATTTTTATTATCTATCTACTTCTCTCTGTATCCACCATCTGCACTCCAACTAGTCTGACATCACACACTCTTTCCTGGACCTCTCCTAGAGCCTCTTAAAAAGTCTTTTTGCCTCCAGTACCTCCAACCCACCCTTGATTTGTTCCCTACACAAGTGCCAACGATCTCTCCAAGCTGTGATCATATCATGTCCGGGTTTCTGCCTGTCTGCCAGACTTAGCTTGAGCCCCTCTCCTTTTGATCTAGTTTTTCTTTCTTTTTGTGGGGGGGGGGGGCACAAAGCCTCACTTTGTCGTCCCAGATAGAGTGCTGTGGCATCACAGCTCACAGCAATCTCACTCTTGGGCTCAAGTGATTCTCTTGCTTCAGCCTCCCACCTAGCTGGGACTATAGGTGCCCACCAGAACACCCAACTATTTTTAGAGACAGAGTTGTACTCTTGCTCAGGCTGGTCTCCAACTCAAGTGAGCTCAGGCGATCCACCCGCCTTGGTCTCCCAGAATGCTAGGATTATAGGTGTGAGCTACTGCGCCTGGCCTTATTCTTTCTTTTTTGTTTGAGACAGGGTTTCATTCTGTCATCCAGGCTAGAGTGCAGTGGCATCATCAGTGCTCACTGCAATCTCTAACTCTTGGGATCAAATGATGCTCCTGGTTCAGCCTCCCAAGTAGCTGGGACTATAGGCATACACCACCACACCTGGCTAATTTTCCTGTTTTTAGTACAAACATGGTTTCACTCTTGCTCAAGGTGATCTCGAACTCCTGAGCTCAAGCAATACTCCTACCTTGGCCTCCCAGAGTGCTAGTAGTACAGGTGTGAGCCACCGTGCCTGGCCTACTTGAGACTTCTTTATGTTTCTTGAAGAAGAATTCTTCCATCTCTGGATCTTTGTGTATGTCCTTCCCTCTGCTTGGATTACTCTTTGTTCATTTATTTCTTCACTCAACACATGTTTATTGAATGCCTAGCAGGTGGTAGCAGGTACTGTTCTAAGTAAGTATTGGGGATACAACACTGAACAAATTTTCCCTTTGGATAAATACCCAGTAATGGGATTGTTGGATCCTATGGTAGTTCTGTTTTCAGTTTTTGAGAAAACTCCATACATTTCAAGTCCTCTCTCTTAGCTAAATATACAATGTATGATTGTTAACCACGGTCTCTGTACTGTGCTAACAAACACTAGA
Organism: Otolemur garnettii; assembly: GCF_000181295.1. Taxonomy (NCBI): domain Eukaryota; kingdom Metazoa; phylum Chordata; class Mammalia; order Primates; family Galagidae; genus Otolemur; species Otolemur garnettii. The sequence continues at coordinate 2,660,802 of NW_003852505.1, read as the reverse complement.
ATTTTTTCCATCTAGCTGCGTGTTTGTGTTTGTACTTGTTAACCAACCTCTCTTCTCCCCCACCATTCCCATACCATTGCCAGCCTCTGGTATCTGTTATTTTGCTCTCTACCTCCATGAGATCCACTATTTTCCCTTCCATGTATGAGTGAGAACATGCTATATTTGTCTTTCTGTGCCTGGGTTACTTCACTTAATGTTATATCTTAACTATCGTGAATAGTGCTGCAATTAGAAAAAGCCTTCTATGGCTGGGCATGGTGGCTCATGCCTGCAATCGTAGCACTCTGAGAGGCTGAGGTGGGTGGATTGCTTGAGCTTACAAGTTTGAGACCAACATGAGCAAGAGAGACATCACCTCTAAAAAAAAAAAAAAATAGTTGGGTATTGTGGTGGACCCTTGTAGTCCCAGCTACTCGGGAGGCTGAGTCAAGAGGATCACTTGAGCCTAAAAGTTTGAGGTTGTTGGCT
>NW_003852505.1:2658032-2659697 GCF_000181295.1 Otolemur garnettii | reverse complement strand
AAAAAATAAAAAGATAAAAACATACAAAATAAAGTACGTGGGTGACACCTGTGGCTCAAAGGAGTAGGGCGCCAGCCCCATATGCTGGAGGCGGTAGGTTCAAACCCAGCCCTGGCCAAAAAATGCAAAAAATAAATAAATAAATGAATAAAGTACGAAAGTGAGTATATATTTGAAATGATGAAAAAAATCACAAATCACAACAATCAGGGAGACTTTGTCAGGACAAGATGGGTTAGATACTGTAAGACATGATTTGATGGGTCAGATTTATTGTTTATTTTATTTTTTGAGATAGAGTCTCACTATGTCACCTTCGGTAGAGTGCTCTGAGGTCACAGCTCACAGCAACCTCAAACTCTTGTGCTTAAGCAATTCTCTTGCCTCAGCCTCCCACATAGTTGGGACCACAGGCGCCTGCCACAATGCCCGCCTATTTTTTCCTATTTTTGCAGCTGTCATTATTGTTTGGCAGGCATAGGCCAGGTTCAAACCCGCCAGCCCCAGTGTATGTGGCCAGCGCCCTAACCACTGAGCAATGGGTGCCGAGCCAATATGTCAGATTTATAAACCCTGTGACTTCACACACATGCTCATTGCTTGTAGTGCTGCTATAGGTTTGTGCCCTACAAATGCAAGGACTCTAATAAATTCTGGTTAATGGGATTTCCATCAAAAAAAGAATAAAAGGATATAATGCACTTCTCATTGTGTATGCTGCAATGTCTAGCATGTTCTTTTTTCCCCAGTACATTGTTAACAGGAGAGAATCCCATTTTATTTAAGTATCAGTGAGAACAAAATCTTCTGTATACTATAATATATATATTGTTTTATTTTTATTTTTTTGCAGTATTTGGCGAGGGCTGGGTTTGAACCCGCCACCTCCAGCATATGGGTTGGCGCCTTACTCCTTTGAACCACAGGCAGCACTCTACTATGATATATTTTGGAAGGATTTTCCATAGACTGGTTTCTGTCTGTGTACATTTCTTTTCTTTTTTTTTTAATTCTTTCTTTTTTTTTGTTTTTTAATTTATTGTTGTGGATTCATTGAGGGTACAAGAAACCAGGTTTCACTGACTGCATTTGCTAGGTAAAGTCCCTCTTACAATCAACCCCAAAGGTGTGGCACACACCAAGACCCCACCTGCCTCCCTCTTTCTCTCTCTCTGCTAATCCCTTCCCCACTCCTCTCTCCTTCTTCCTTTCTCTGCTCACCCCCTCCCCTTGTCATTAATTATCCTCATATTAAAATTGAGTACATAGGATTCATGCTTCTCCATTCTTGTGATGCTTTATTAAGAACAATGTGTTACACTTCCATCCATGTGAATACGAAGGCTGTAAAGTCTCCATTTTTTTAAATGGCTGAATAGAATTTCACGGTGTACATATACCACAGCTTGTTAATCCATTCCGGGGTTGGGGGGCATTTACGCTGTTTCCACATTTTGGTGATTGTAAATTGAGCTGCAATAAACAGTCTAGTGCAAGAGTCCTTAGGATAAAAGGATTTTTTTCCTTCTGGATAGATGCCAGTAATGGAATTGCAGGATCAAATGGGAAGTCTAGCTTGAGTTCTTTGAGGGTTCTCCATACTTCCTTCCAAAAAGGTTGTATTAGTTTGCAGTCCCACCAGCAGTGTAAAAGTGTTCCTTTCTC
>NW_003852505.1:2655849-2657645 GCF_000181295.1 Otolemur garnettii | reverse complement strand
GGATTCGAACCTGCCACCTTAGGTGTATGTGACTGGCGCCTTAGCCACTTGAGCCACAGGCGCCGAGCCTTGTCTGTCTTCTTTAGAGAAGGTTCTATTTATGTCTCTTGCCCATTGATATATGGGATTGTTTGCTTTTTTCGTGTGTATTAATTTGAGTTCTCTATAGATCCTGGTTATCAAGCTTTGGTCTGATTCAAAATATGCAAATATCCTTTCCCATTGTGTAGGTTGTCTATTTGTTTTGGTTGTTGTCTCATTAGCTGTACAGAAGCTTTTCAGTTTAATTAAGTCCCATTCGTTTATTCTTCTTTTTGTTGTAATTGCCACAGCAATCTTCTTCATGAAGTCTTTCCCCAGGCCAATTTCTTCCAGTGTTTTCCCTATACTTTCTTCAAGGATTTTTATTGTTTCATGCCTTAAATTTAGGTCTTTTATCCATCTTGAATCAATTTTTGTGAGTGGGGAAAGGTGTGGGTCCAGTTTCAGTCTTTTACATGTGGATATCCGGTTCTTCCAGCACCATTTATTGAATAGGGAGTCTATCCCCCAAGGTAAGTTCTTGTTTGGTTTATCGAAGATTAGGTGGTTGTAAGATGTTAGTTTCATTTCCTGGTTTTCTATTCGATTCCAAATGTCTATGTCTCTATTTGTGTGCCAATACCATGCTGTCTTGATCACTATGGCTTTGTAGTACAGCTTAAAATCTGGTATGGTGATGCCCCCGGCTTTATTTTTATTACTAAGAATCGCCTTAGCTATATGGTTTTTTTTGGTTCCATACAAAACACAGAATCATTTTTTTCCAAATCTTGAAAGTACGATGTTGGTCTTTTAATAGGGATGGCATTGAATCTGTAGACTGCTTTGGGAAGTATAGACATTTTAACAATGTTGATTCTTCCCAGCCATGACCATGGTATGTTCTTCCATTTGTTAATATCCTCTGCTATTTCCTTTCTTAGGATTTCATAATTTTCTTTATAGAGGTCCTTCACCTCCTTTGTTCGGTATATTCCTAGGTATTTCATTTTCTTTGAAGCTATGGTGAAGGGAGTTGTGGCCTTTATTAGCCTCTCATCTTGGCTATTATTGGTGTATACAAAGACAATAGACTTGTGGACATTGATTTTATATCCTGAGACATTACTGCATTTTTTTATGACTTCTAGGAGTCTTGTGGTTGAGTCTTTGGGGTTCTCTAAGTATAAGATCATATCGTCAGCAAAGCGGGAGAGTTTGACCCCCTCTGCTCCCATTTGGATGCCCTTTATTTCCTTATCTTGCCTAATTGTATTGGCTAGAACTTCCAGCACTATGTTGAATAGTAATGGTGACAGAGGACAACCTTGTCTGGTTCCAGTTCGGAGAAGAAAAGCTTTCAGTTTTACTCCATTCAGTAAAATATTAGCTGTGGGTTTGTCATAAATAGCTTTCATCAGTTTCAGAAATGTGCCACGTATGCCTATACTCTTCAGTGTGCTAATTAGAAAAGGACACTGGATTTTATCGTATGCTTTTCTGCATCTATTGAGAGGATCATATATTCTTTGGTTTTACTTCTGTTGATACAGTGGATAACGTTTATAGATTTGCACATATTAAACCAGGCTTGCCTCCCTGGGATGAAACCTACTTGATCCTGATTTATGATTTTTTTTTTTTTTTGAGACAGAGCCTCAAGCTGTCCCCCTGGGCAGAGTGCCATGGCATTACAGCTCACAGCAACCTCCAACTCCTGGGCTCAAGCGAGTCTCCTGCCTCCGCCTCCCAAGTAGCTGGGACCACAGGCGCCC
>NW_003852505.1:2652677-2654739 GCF_000181295.1 Otolemur garnettii | reverse complement strand
GCATCACAGCTCACAGCAACCTCCAACTCCTGGGCTCAAGCGAGTCTCCTGCCTCAGCCTCCCAAGTAGCTGAGAGTACAGTTACCCACCATAACACCTGGCTATTTTTTGGTTGCAGCTGTCATTGTTGTTTGGTGGGCCTGGGCTGGATTTGAACCCACCACCTTAGGTGTATGTGGCTGGCGCCTTAGCCACTTGAGCCATAGGCACCGAGCCAGAAGCCAACTTTTCACAGAGGCAGCAGGCAGTGTGCAAGGAAGTGAACTGCAAATTATATATACACAGGGTGTCCATAAAGTTTGTGTGTAATTTAAAATTGCACGCTATTTTAAATCACACGTGAACTTATGGCTACCCTGTATGTTTCTTGCCAAAGTCCAGCTAAATGTATCCTCACCTCAACTTCACCCAGGCCAGATGCCAACAATGTCTTTGATTGCTTCAACAGCACCCAGCACAAGGGGAAATGTGACGGGAGAAAATTTGGAGTAGAAAGAGACAGCGATCTTAACTGACTGCAGTAATAATATCTTATTTTTCTAAATTTTACAAAAATATATGACAATGTGAACATATTCCCAGGGATCTTTCTAGGTCCTTGGGCTGTAATGATCCCTGGGGCTAAACCTTCATTAGCTTCAAGTAAAGCTGGCACTGATACAGGGCAATGCAGAAAGGGAGACGTTAAGGATGCTTCTGAAGTTTTGGGGATGAAGAATGAGAAGGATGAAATTTCCATTGCTGAGAGGGTAACGGCTATAGGAGGAAAATGCAGGGCGAGTGGAGGGGGTAGGGCTGAAGATCGACAGTGCAGCTTGACCTTGACGAGCTGAGATGCCAAGTGGAATGTCAAGTAGGTCTTCTTACTCCTACTCCCCTTTTGCAGCTCAGCAAAGTGTCACTCCTTCATCTGGGACTCAAAGGGCAAGGTCAAGTACCCTGTTATACACTCTATAGCACTCTGTACCTCTCCTTTTGTAAGACTCAGTACCTCCATGATGATGTTTTTAATGGTTGTTGCTAGCCTTTGGATGTTTGTCCCCATCAAATCTCATGTTGAAATTTGATCCCCAGTGTTGGAGGTGGAGCCTAATGGGAGGTGTTTCAGTCATAAGGGTGGATCCCTCATGAATAGATTAATACCCTCTCTTGGAGGTTCCTGTGAGAACTAGTTGTTACAGAGTCTGGCATCTCACCTCACCCTCTCCCTTCCTCTCTCGTCATGTGATCTCTGCACCCTCTGCCTCGCCTACACTTTCTGCCATGAGTAGAAGCAGCCTGAGGCCGTCGCCCAATGCAGGTGCTAGTGACATGCTTCTTGTACAGCTTACAAAACTGTAAGCCAAGTAAACATCTTTATAAATTACCCAGCCTCAGGTATTCTTTTCTTGCAACACAAAATGGACTAAAAGAGTCATCTGTCCTGCACAGCACTACACAAAGCTGGGATTGTGCATTCCATGCCGTTGCTGTCTGTCCCTAATGTGTAGCAGAGTGCCCAGCACTGGGCAGGTCCTCAGGAAATGTTTGCTGAATAAATGACAAGAGGTCAAGTAACTTCCAGAAAATGGCTAAGATTTTTCAGGGGCATGTTGTCTCAATGTTAAGGAAAAACAAAGCAAAACACACGTGAGCAAAGTGCACTTGACACCGATAGATTATCACAAGTTGAACATACTCAGGTAACTAGCATTCAGACCAAGGAATAGAGAGCACTGGCAGCATCCCAGAAAGCCCCTCATGCCACCCTTCTAAATGACTATACCTCTTTCTTCCTCCAAAGTAACCACGTCTTGATTTCTAACATCAGAACTTAGTTTTTCTTCTTTTTGAACTTTGTATAAATGAAATATAGTAGTATGTATGCTTATGAGTCTGACTTATTTTGCTCTATGTTTGTGAAATGTATGAATGTTGTAAATATGGCAGCTCTCAAACTTTTGGTCTTTACACTTATAAAAATTATTGAGGAATCCAAAGAACTTTTGCTTATGTGGATTGTACATATTGATATTTACTGTATTAGAAATTAAAACAGAAATTTTTTTTTTTTTTTTTTTTG
>NW_003852505.1:2644326-2652425 GCF_000181295.1 Otolemur garnettii | reverse complement strand
GGTTGAGCTATAGGCGCCGAGCCTTAAAACAGAAATTTAAAAAAATAGTTATTAATTTAAAAACCCATCACATCTTAATATAAATTAATAATATATTTTAATCCAAATAATTATATTTTACCAAACAATGACAAATGTGGCATTGAGTATAAACTAGAGTCTTGGCAAATATGTCAACAATACCAACACTATATTCAGGATGCTCAGCTTCTAGGAGTCTCAGCCAAACCCTAGGAGGGCGCAGGGTTGGTGGCAAGGTTCCATCATGCTCCAACAAGCAACAGGTACAAACGAGCATTTCAAGGACACAAGATGTTGGTATATGAAAGTTACCCAATAAATTTGGCAAATGTGTAAATGCATGACTTGGTGAAGAAATTTGATTAGTTTGGGCAGGAAGTAAAGAGGATGGGAGGAAAAAAAAGAGGATGGGAGGGTAATGACCAGCCACAGGGGTGGGAATGGTGGCAGAAAGCAATACCTATTTAGGAGGCAGAAGATTTACTTTTCAGGTACACAGCAAACTCTTAGGGTGGTGTTCATGGTCCCAATCTGCTTTCCAGGCCCATCTGTCACGCTGCTCAATGCTCCAGCCAATTCATTCCTTCCCTAGACAGTTGTTTCTCTCTCTCTCTCTCTCCCTCTCTCTCTCTCTTTCTCTCTCTCTCTCACACACACACACACACATCTCTGCCACTGTTCATGCTGCCGTCTTTATATGCAGTGACCTCTCCCCTTCCCCTTCACGGCCAAATTCCTGATGACCTTTTATGACTCAGTTGAAATGCTTCCTTCCCAGCAGCCTCCCAGGTGCTGACTCTCTTCCTCACGTCCCCACCTTAGCTAATCCTTCTCTTCCATGCTCCCAAGCACTTGGTGCTCATCCTCATTTTAGAACTTGACACTTGTATCATCATTGTCCAAGTACCTGTCTTCCCCTCCAGACCATGAACTAGGGCAAGCCAAAGTCTTAGGCACCTGTGAGTCCTCAGCCCCTAACATAATTTGGGGGCATATAGTAGGCACTCAATACATGCTCAGTGAATGAGTGAATGGCTAGGGTCTGGAGTGCTTGTCCTGCAGCTTCAAGTGAACAGCCCAGCTCTTCATAACCTGCAAGGACACTTGTGTGTTTTTTGCAATAGGCCGTTTCCTCTTTAATGAATAGTGATGGTTCTATTAGAAGCTGTGAAGCAGGCTCGGCGCCTATAGCTCAACCGGCTAAGGCGCCAGCCACATATACCTAAGGTGGCAGGTTCGAATCCAGCCTAGGCCCACCAAACAGCAATGATGGCTGTTACTTAAAAAAAAAAAAAAAATGGCCAGACGTTGTGGCAGGTGCCTGTGGTCCCACCTACTTGGGAGGCTGAGGCAGGAGACTCACTTGAGCTCAGGAGTTGGAGGTTGCTATGAGCTGTGATGCCACGGCACTCTGCCCAGGGGGACAGCTTGAGGCTCTGTCTCAAAAAAAAAAAAAAAAAAAAAACCATCTATCTGGGACTACTTGTTTTCACTAAGGGACAGTAGAGGTAGCCCTGGTCATGGCATTGTAGTAGGAAATGGGGGTGCCCTGTTAGGCACCTTCCTCACCACATCAACTCCCCTACGTCTACCTTCTGGACAGAGGCAACATCACTTCTTTTCCCTATCCCGAGGCCTGGGCTTTTTTATTCCTTAAGAGTCCAAGACGCTCTGAGGTTATAAACACACACATTTTAATAAGGGCTCTGAGTAGGTAATTTCCTGCCTTACTGTCCGCCTCAGTCAGCGCATGTTTTCTATTTTTTGCATCCAAGCCTTCCCTCCTCTGGAAAGCCTTTCCTGAGAAAAGCCCACCAGTTGTGACTCATTTGGCTGGAGAGTTGAGTGACTCAGTGTATGAGAGCATAAAGATGGAAATGTTTCACATGCAGGCTCTCTCCCAACTAGATCTGAGCCCTTATTTGCAGAGCTAGTGGCACCTGCTTTTCTGTCCCCACCAACGTTTCATATGAGGCACTGCACATAGCTGTGCACTAATATTTGCTGATTGATGAGGGATGGGTGGCGCAGGCTGGTCTACACCTTTCGGAGAGGTCATGCCCTTTTACTTTGTCTGTGGCTGATTAATTCACTTTCTACTGTCAAGTTGTTCCTGGAGGTGGAAAGATAAGAAACAACCCTGTCTCAACTACAGATTAGAGGTCAGGAGATCTTGGTTTCTACTTCACTTTCCTTCATTAAGTGCTGTGAACTTGGCTCGGCGCCTATAGCTCAACCGGCTAGGGTGCCAGCCACATACACCTAAGGTGGCGGGTTCGAATCCCCAGCCTGGACCTGCCAAACAACAATGACGGCTGCAACCAAAAAATAGCCAGGCGTTGTGGCGGGCGCCTGTGGTCCCAGCTACTTGGGAGGCAGAGGCAGGAGACTTGCTTGAGCCCAGGAGTTGGAGGTTGCTGTGAGCTGTAATGCCATGGCACTCTACCCAGGGGGACAGCTTGAGGCTCTGTCTCAAAAAAAAAAAAAAAAAAAAAAAAGAAAAAAAAAGTGCTGTGAACTTGGGCAAGCCAATTAGCTGTTTTAGGCCTCAGTTTCCCTGACTGAAGAATGGGAAACATATGTTTCATGGCCACAATGGAGTAACAGAGTCCAGATTTGCCCTCTTGCATGAAATAAATACAAACAAAACCCCATAAAATTATGTGTTGTTTTTTTTTGTTTGTTTTGAGACAGAGTCTCAAGCTGTCACCCTGGGTAGAGTGCCATAGCATCACAGCTCATAGCAACCTCCAACTCTTGGGCTTAAGTGATTCTCTTGCATCAGCCTCCCAAGTAGCTGGGACTACAGGTGCCCACCACAACACCTGGCTATTTTGTTGTTGTTGTTGCCATTGTTGTTTAGCCGGCCCTGGACTGGGTTTGAACCTGCCAGCCTCAGTATATGTGGCCAGCGCCCTACCCACTAAGCTACAGGTGCCGCCCAAATTATGGTTTTTAAGACATCGAACATTAGGCAATGAAGGACAGGAATCCCAGAGAGATGGGGACAAACAAGGCAAGCCCTACAAAACATTTCCCTATTTCCATGAGACAATTTCAGACTATGACATAGGGAGGGGAACTGAGGTAGAGCCTATTTGACCTCCCCAACCCTCCAAGCTAAGGAGACAAAACAGAGTTCAGAGAGACCAAGTCAGACGGAGTTCACAGGACAAAACACCAGAGAGGAAAGATGTGCACGGAGAGAAGACCTAGAGTGTTCATCAGAGTACTGATCAGCATGTACGTGTGAGCACAGAACCATCTAAAATGACTACAGGGAACGGAACCTCGTGTTCACATGGGGCCAGAAATAGTGCTTGACTGGAAAATTTCATAATTCACAGGGCACTGGGCAGAGTACTCAAGAAGATCTTTTCTTGGTAGTGGGAAATGACTAGCTAAGACTAAATGCTGCTAGGAACCCATCTAACCAACCATAAAAGCAAGACCCAAAAGGATTTAAACGGCTTCCAAGTAATTTAACTGATCGTACAAAACACTGATGAGGAGGTGGAACAAACGGAACTCTCATACGGTGCTGGTGAGAATGTCAGTGGTAAAATTCCCTTGAAAATAATTTTGACAGGTTCTGAAAGAATGTTAAACATGCCCCCACCATATGATCCAGCCATTCCACTCTTAGATATTTACTGAAGAGAAATGAAAGCCTAGGTACATACAAAGACATATACATGAACGTTCACAGCATCTTTATTTATAAGAGCCAATACATGGGAATAGCCCAAATTCCCAGCAATAGGTGAATGTATAAATTGTGTATTCATAGCACACAACACTACATGCAATAATATGAATGAATCTTAAAATAATTGTGCTGAGTAAAAGAAGCTGGACAAAAATAGCACATACTTTATGATTCCATGTACATAAAATTCTGGAAAATGCAAACCAATGTGTAGTGAGAGGAAGCAGACCAGGGGTTGCCTGGGGACGGTTCGGGGAGGAGAAAGAAGTGTATAGGCACGTGAGATAACTTTTGGTGTTTTAGATAGTCTCTTTATCTTGGCTATAGCGCTTGTTTCACAGGTGTCCACATATATCAAAACTTAGCAGATCAGACACTTCAAATACGTACAGGTTATTGTATGTCAATTATCCCTTAATATGGTTGTTTAAAAGTCCATTAATCTGTCTTGCATTTTGAAATGATCTTTTATCCATGCTTGGTTTTGTTACAGCATTCATTGGTCAGCTGGAAAATTTTGTTTTACTGAGTTGTGCAGGCATGGTTTCCAAATTTTTTTTTTTTTTGAGACAAAGCCTCAAGCTGTTGTCCTGGGCAGAGTGCCGTGGCATCACAGCTCACAGCAACCTCCAACTCCTGGGCTTAAGCGATTCTCTTGCCTCAGCCTCCCAAGTAGCTGGGACTACAGGCGCCCACCATAATGTTCATCTATTTTTTGGTTGTAGTTGTGCTTGTTGTTTGGCAGACCGGGGCTGGATTTGAACCTGCCAGCTCAGGTGTATGTGTCTGGTGCCTTAGCCTCTTGAGCTATAGGCGCCGATCCGCTTCCAAATGTTTTTTAAAAGTCTTTTTTGTTTGCCTGGGGTTTTTTTGTTTGTTTATTTTTTGAGACAGAGTCTGACTCTGTCTCCCTCTGTAGAGTGCCTATGCCATAGCTCACAGCAACCTCAGACTCTTGGGCTCAAGTGATCCTCTTGCCTCAAACTCCTGAGTAGCTGGGACTACAGGCACCTGCTATAACACCTGGCTATTTTTAGAGATTGAGTCACTTTTGCTCAGGCTGGTCTGGAACTCCTGAGCTCAAGCTGTCCACCTGCCTCAGCCTCCCAGAGTGCTAGGATTATAGGTGTAAGCCACTGCGCCCAGCTAGCTTCCAAAAATTGACACATTTTACCGTATATTATCCCCCAAATCACATTTATTAGTATTGCCAAAGGTTTTATTAGGAAAGTCTTTAAGAATTGGAAAGCTGTCAAGCTCAAATAGATTTTCCAAAATTTGTTTTTACTTGAAAGCTCCAAAATTATTATTGGTAGCAAAGGCTGTTAGTTGAATAAAAGACTCACTTTATTCATTCTCAAGGGAACTGCCAAAAGTCTAAGTCTGAATAACCAGTTTATCTGTCAGTCATTCTTTCAAGAAAATATGCTGTTCTATGAAAAGTGTATAGTTCAGCTCAAGTCAAACAAATACTTTTCCTTGAGACAACCATTGTGCAGTGGTATGTAATAGACATGTTTTATGCATCCCTCTAGTTCATCAAATGGAAAATAATCATTTAAGTGGACCCAGTTATTGAGGCTTAATACAATTGATTTTTACTGTTTCATCTAAAACTTTGTTTATTCTAGTGTGTGTGGGGTGACTAATGTAATGAATACCAGTATCGGTGGTACCACTGCCTTGATTTGTGCTAAGCTGCTGGTAGTTTTGTTTTTAAATAGGTATACGTAACTTTGCTTTTGCCCCATCAGTACAAATGTCAACAGAGTGAGAAAGGCAAATAGCCTTTTAGTATTATTATGAAAATGGTTTTGACCTAGAGGACTCCCTATGAGGATTTTGGGGACTCCCTAGAGGTCCACAGATCACAGTTTTGAGAAGAGCTGCAGTCTAGTATTTTATTGTAGGACTACGCCACAATTTATTCTTATTATTTTCAGACATTTGGAACAGTCTGTTTTCAGCTATTATATATATAGGAGTGATAAGAATATCTTTGTATATTTCTCAGAGCCGCACATGTGCATGCATTTGTGCTGAATATGCTTAGGAGTAAAGTTGCTGGCTCATAGGGTATATGTACGTTCAAGTTTAGTAAATTATGCCAGAGGGTTTTCCAAAGTGGATGTATAACTTCACACTCCCACTAGCAGTGTCTGAGTCTTAGGGAATCTGAATTCAGATGTGTCTGATTGCAAAGCCCAGGCCCTCTGCGCTGATAAAGTTTGTTCTTTAAGTAAAAACAATAGTTGCTCATGGTAAAAATTCAAACAGTCTAGAAGGGTTTAAAGGGAAAAGTAACATGGCAACAAGAATACTCCTATATAAGGATTTGTGTACAAGGATGTTAGTAGTAGATCAGTTTGCAGTGGTAACAAGTGGTAACAATCAATACCCATCAGTATTTAATGGTATATCCATATTAGTGAATATTAGTCATTAAAAAGGAAGAATTAGGCCTATACCAGCAGACTTGGAGGGATTCCTCAAAGTATTGTTGAGTGGGAAAGATATACTCCTGAGAAGTATATCTACACACACATACACACACACACACACACGATCCCATTTTTATTTATTTATTTATTTTTGAAACAGAGCCTCAAGCTGTCCCCCTGGGTAGAGTGCTGTGGCTTTACAGCTCACAGCAACCTCCAACTCCTGGGCTCAAGCGAGTCTCCTGCCTCTGCCTCCCAAGTAGCTGGGACCACAGGCGCCCACCACAGTGCCTGGCCATTTTTTGGTTGCAGCCATCATTGTTGTTTGGCGGGCCTGGGCTGGATTCGAACCCGCCACCTTAGGTGTATGTGGCTGGCACCTTAGCCAGTTGAGCCACAGGCGCCAAGCCATGATCCCATTTTTATATAGCAAATAACAAAAACAGTCTATACGTATATGAACAGGCTTGGATATGAATAATTGGACATGGCTCGGCGCCTGTGGCTCAAGTGTCTAAGGTGCCAGCCACATACACCTAAGATGGCGGGTTCAAATCCAGCCCGGGCCCGCCAAACAACAATGACAGTACAACCAAAAAGAAAAAAACAGCCGGGAGTTGTGGTGGTCGCCTGTGATCCCAGCTACTTGGGAGGCTGAGGCAGGAGACTTGCTTGAGCCCAGGAGTTGGAGGTTGCTGTGAGCTGTGATGCCACAGCACTCTACCCAAGGGGACAGCTTGAGGCTCTGTCTCAAAAAAAAAAAAAGAACAACTGGACATAACTAAAGGTGCTGAAGGTCACACATCAAGCTAATTCATTGTTTAGGGATGGTGCAAAAAAGATGTGAATAAAAGTGTCCCTGAGAGGAATCACTTACGTGCAGCACGTATACTGAAATCTGAATGATACAGAGAAGATTGGCCTGGCTCCTGTGGGAGGACAACATGCGAATACATGAAGCATTCCATCTTTTGTTTCCGCTTTTTTTTTTTTTTTTTGAGACAGAGTCTCAAGCTGTTGCCCTGAGTAGAGTGCTGTGATGTCATAGCTCACAGCAACCTCCAACTCTTGGGCCGAAGTGATCCTCTTGCCTCAGTTTTTTCTATTTTTAGCAGAGACAGGTCTCACTCTTGCTCAGGCTTGTCTTGAACCTGTGAGCTCAAGCAGTCCACCTGCCTTGGCCTCCCTGAGTGCTAGGATTAAAGGCATGAGCCGCTGTGTCCAGCCTTATTTCCACTTTTTGATGTTCACAGGTAGGAAACCTGAAGCTCTGAAAAGTGAAGTGACTTACCCAATTGAGGGCTCTTCTAGCTTCACACTCCATTCCCAGCTCCTCATTCCAAAAGTTTGTCCATGATATAAACAGCACGTATGAGATCCCATCCTTGTAAGAGTGTGTGTGTGGTGTGTGTGTGTATACACATAGTCGCTGTCTGTTTTCTGTTGTTATAACTGACTGCCTGACACTGGATAATTTATAAAGGAAAGAAATTTATTTCTTACAGTTCTGGAGGCAGGGAAGTTCAAGGTCAATAGGCCACATTTCGTGAAGGTCTTCTTGCTATGTCATAACATGGCAGAGGGTATCACATGGTGAGAGCAAGAGCATGACAAACTGGTTTTTATAACAGACTCACTCTCATGATAGCTAACCCATTAGTGGATTGATGGATTAATACATTCATGAGGATGGAGCCTTCATGACCCAATCACCTCTTAAAGACTTCACCTCTTAATATGGTTACATTGGGGATTAAGTTTCAATATGAGTTTTACAGGGGACACACGTTCAAACCACAGCAATCACCAAAATGTAATTAGTGCTTATCTCTGGGTGGTGGGATTTGAGGGAGGGAAGTTTTTCTTTGTTTTCTTCCTTACATATTTATTTATTTATCTCTTTGAGACAGAGACTCACTATGTTACCC
>NW_003852505.1:2629507-2642702 GCF_000181295.1 Otolemur garnettii | reverse complement strand
GCCTGTAGTCCCAGCTACTTGGGAGGCTGAGGCAGGAGACTTGCTTGAGCCCAGGAGTTGGAGGTTGCTGTGAGCTGTGATGCCGTGGCACTCTACCCAGGGGGATAGCTTGAGGCTCCGTCTAAAACAACAACAACAACAACAACAACAAATAAACTGGAAACAAATATGTGCAACATCTGTCCTGAATAAAGGGCTAGAATTGTTTTTTTGTTTGTTTGTTTTATTTCTTTTTTAAAGGACTAGAAGTGTGACTATATAAAGAACTCTTCAAAATCAATGAACAAAGTTTCAAAAACCCTATAGAAAAGTGGGGAGATACATGAACAATTATCTAACTTTCTATCCCTCTATCATAATGGCCTTTTAATCTTCCAACCTCACATGTAATTGGAGAAACGCACATTAAACCAACACCAGGATATCATTTCTTCCCAACACATCAGCAAAAATGAAAACATGACAATACAAGTCGATTCTTTTGGCAAGTTCGTGGTTCTACAAATAAATAATCTAATTCATACGTACGGAGAAGGGACGGCATTGTGTCACAGTAGAATGTTAGTTAATAAGTGGGGAAGGAATGATGGAAATAGAAAATGACCATTTGGCAAACACACATATCACAGTGATAATTGTGTTAGGCCAGAATCATGAAAGGATTAGTGCGTGGGCAAAGTATGCTAGAAAGAGGATATTTACGTGGACTCAAACTCTCTCTCCACAAACAATTAATTACAAAAGGGAAAGTGGCAACTTTACTGTGGAGAAGCCCCGCAGCCAGCCCTTAAGCAAGCAATCCCAGTTAACATAAGCAATAAGGAGAAACATTCACGTTGTGCACCTCCTGATAGGATGCAGTGAAACGGCATCAATTCCATGGTTTTCTTCCTTCAAATGCATAACCTGTGTTTGTTTTTTTCTATTGAAAAGTTTATTAATACTTTGGCTTGGAGCCTATACCTCAAGCAGCTAAGGTGCCAGCCACGTATACCTGAGCTGGCACGTTCGAATCCAGCCCAGGTCGCCAAACAACAATGACGACTGCAACCAAAAAATAACTGGGCATTATGGCCTGTAGTCCCTTGGAAGGCAGAGGCAGGAGAATCGCATGAGCCCAGGAGCTGGAGGTTGCTGTGAGCTGTGACACTACAGCACTCTACCCAGGGCAAAAGCTTGAGGCTCTGTTTCAAAAAAAAAAGAAAAGAAAAGAAAAGTTTATTAATACTTTAATACAGCTAATACAATAAATCATCCAACTTCTTAGTCTTTATGACATTTTATTTTAAAGATTAAATTTATTTATTTATTTTTTGAGACAGAGTCTCACTTTGTCGCACTTGGTAGAGTACTGTGGTATCATAGCTCACAGCAACCTCAAACTCCTTGGCTCAAGTGGTTCTCTTGCCTCAGCCTCCCGAATAGCTGGGACTATAAGTGCCTGCCACAATGCACAGTTATTTTTTAGAGACTGGGTGTCATTCATGCTCAGGCTGGTCTTGAACTTGTGAGCTCAGGCAATACGTCCTCCTGGGCCTCCCAGAGTGCTAGGATTACAGGTGTGAGCCAATGTGCCTGGCCGAGATTAAATTTATTTCAAAAGTCCTCATGTAAACCGGTCAGACACAAATGAAGCTTTTTTGTAATAGATTTCTCAAATCCATTCAATAATTTTTTCTTGGGATGACAATAGCATTACTATGGTACTGTTAAATTTCCTTATTTTTATTAAAATTAACTCTTTTCAAGGTTGGTACTAGCAAACTTTGATTTTTATTAATGTATCATAGCCAGATGGAAACATACTTTAAAATGATGTTTTAATTTCTTGTGAAGTATTTTATGGTAGAAAACTATTTGGCATTAAGTATTCATATGTTCAAATTTTATTTTTTTTAATCTATACAAATTTTCTTTTTTTTTTTTTTATTTGAGACAGAGCCTCAAGCTGTCCCCCTGGGTAGAGTGCTATGGCATCACAGCTCACAGGAACCTCCAACTCCTGGGCTCAAGCGAGTCTCTTGCTTCAGCCTCCCAAGTAGCTGGGACCACAGGCGCCCGCCACAGCTCCCGGCTATTTTTTGGTTCTAGCCATCATTGTTGTTTGGCGGGCCCAGGCTGGATTCGAACTCACCACCTTGGGTGTACATGGCTGGCGCCTTAGCCACTTGAGCCACAGGCGCCAAGCCCAAACTTTCTTTTTTTATGGAAAAAAGTATCCAATGTACTCAATACTATTATGAAACCAATATATAAACACTTACACATTCATATGAATGATAAAACACAAATATAGTCCAGAAAGAAAGAGGGAAGAGGGAAGGCGAATGGAGGGAGGGTATTTGGCAGGATCTCACTTAATGTGCACAATGTAAGGATACGTTTCACAACAACTAAGAGTATATTATAAATGTCTTACCACAAAAAATGAGTAAGTGAGGCAATGGTTATGTTAATTAGTTTGATTTAAGCATTCCACCTTGTCTATCAAATCAACACATTGTACCCCATAAGTGTATGCCGTTATGATTTAATAAAAATTAAGTTAAAAAAAGCATAACCTGTATTTAATCATGAGAGAACATCAGATGAACCCAAATTGAGAGACATTCGGCAAAATAGCCAATTACTTTTCAAAAGTGTCAAGGTCATGAGAAACAAAGACCAAGAAGTTATCCCAAATTGGAGAACAGGGAAATGTAACAGCTAAATACAAGGTAAGATCCTGGATTCAATCTTGGGCCAGAAAATGAGCCATAATGGAGCAATTGACAACTTAGGCAAGGTCTGTAAGATTAGTCAGTAGTATCATATCAGTGTTAATTTCCTGGGTTTGAGAATTGTATGGGATTATGCCAGATGTTAACACTTGCAGAGGCTAGGGGGCCGGTATGCGGGAATTCTTGTCCTATCTTTGCAACTTTTTTGTTAAGTGCAAGATTATTTCAAAATAAAAAGTGAAAATATGAAAAAAGAATAAACATATATTGCTTATACTATAATCGGAAAAAAAAATGCTCAAGGAGAAATTTGAAAAAAAGGAAAACCAGAAAAAAAAAAACAATTTTTTTATTGTGAAAATAAGCCAAAATTGAAATAACCCTCGTATGTTGTCAAGGAAAATCTCCTTTTCCTTCACCCTTATCCCCAGCTCTCTCCCCCAGAGAGATTACCACTGTTACCATTTTCTTGTTATCTTTCCAGAAATTTTTGCTTTATATAAAAGCGTGTGGTATGTGCTTGTGCCACTTTTAGACACACACACACAGATGAGATCACATTATTGATACTATTCTGCTTCTGATTCTTTTTACTGAGCAGTGTATTTTGTCTATAGCTATAGACGGACCTCTTCCTTTCCTTGTCTGATTGTGTCTTTATCAGGTGGCCAGCCCCTGTTGATTGCCATTTAGAGTGGGTCCGGTTTTTCCCAGTTATAAGAAATGCTGCAGTGAGCACCCTTGTCCATGCATCTTTGTGTAAATGTAGAAGGGTGTCTCAAGAAGAATGGGGACATAAATTCTTACTGCCCAATCCTGCAGCTTCAATGTTTTATCAGTTGCCCCACATTTCTGTCATGCAAACTCTTAGTTTACAAACATTTCTATCATGCTTAATATGTGTCAGTTGCTGTTAGATTTGTTTTGCAAGTGTTAACTCATTTTGTCCTCAGAGTCATCCTATGTATACAGTACTATCACCATCCCCATTTGTCAGATGAGAAAACTGAGGCACCTGAATGTTAAGTAACACATCCAAGGATAAACAGTTGTTACCTCTAAGGTTATCCAACTCTTCCTCCTTCATGAGTTATTTTCTTCTAGTGATTCACGTATCACAAAGTCGAGGGTTGGGCTCACTTTCTACCTCCTCAACCCCTACCCCCAGTCATTTGTCCAGCAGCCACTTTTCCCTGCTGCTCCCATGGGCCAAAACTCAGTTTTCTGCTGGTCTCCTCCAGAAATCCAGCCCCAAAGTCCCCGAAGATAAACAGACACTGAATGAAGAGAAGCCGAATCTTCCTATAGTGTCCTCCCATTTTTTCCTTCCTAACATCACTACCAGGGTTGTACAGAAGGATTGGGGATAACCAAAAGGAATTTCAAGCATAGGGACTTTAAAAAAATAATCTATTATTCATATGCTCATATCTACGTCCTTAGACCAAGAGAAAATTACCAGAGAGGTAGGTCCATCACGGAAAGAGCCCTCATGCCCTTCATCCTTGAATTCAGCTTCATCTTGCTTCTCCTTTTTCAACCCACCAAGCTTAGCCTTGCCCCAGGCCTCACCTCTCTCCCTAGCAGCACATCTGCCCACGTCTTAGTTACTCAGCCTGGCATATTACTCTGGGCCTTCCAACAAGAAAGGTTAGGGTCGACTTGGTAGCACAGTGGTTACAGCTCTGGCCATATGCACTGGGGCTGGTGGGTTCGAACCTGGCCCGGGCCGGCCAAACAACAATGACAACTACAACAAAAAAATAGCTGGGCGTTGTGGCGGGCACCTGTAGTCCCAGCTACTAGGGAGGCTGAGGCAAGAGAATCGCTTAAGCCCAAGAGTTTGAGGTTGCTGTGAGCTGTGACACTACAGCACTCTATGGAGGGGGACATAGTGAGACTTTGTCTCAAAAAAAAAATTAAATAAAAAATAAGTCCCTGATCACCCACTTACCAGTTGTGTGACCTTCAGGAAGATACTGTGCCTTGGTTACCTCATCTCTGAACTGAGAATTATAATCATTCTTACATCAAGGGGCTGTTATAAGGCTTCAATGAGAATATCCACAGCCTTACCTCTAGCAAGCGCTCACTGAATCTTACTCATTATTTTATCCATTATGAGTCTATTTCTCATGCCCTGAAAATGGGAAGGTAAATATAGGGAAAGGGACATTTCTCTGCATAAATATGTGAGGTGCCATCACCCCTGTGAGCTGGGGAAGTTAGGAAAAGGTTCATTTTCTCTCCCTTGCATTTAGACTGCTCTCTCTTTGAGAATCTGTTGTTTACCCATGTGTATCTGTTTTCATCCAACTGTTAAGTACCAGGAAAAATAAGAGAGTGTGTCTCTCTGTGGCTGCTACTGATGGAGACCTCTGGAAAAGATGACCTTTGGAATACCAAAGTTGACCTTAACCTTTCTTTTTTTTTTTTTTTTTTGAAACAGAGTCTCATTATGTTGCCCTTGGTAGAGTGTGTCACAGCTCACAACAACCTCAAACTCTTGGGCTTAAGCGATTCTCTCGCCTCAGCTTCCCAAGTAGCTGGGATTATAGGCACCCGCCACAATGCCTGGCTATTTTTTTTGTTGCAGTTTGTCATTGTTGTTTAGTAGGCCAGGGCTGGGTTTGAACCTGCCAGCCTCAGTGTATGTGGCTGGCGCCCAGAGCTACGGGCACTGCCTATGATCAAGGATTTAAACTGAGCGGTCAAGTGTTCAGAGCCTGTGTACTTTCTGTGACACCTAGACTGACAAGAGGTTAGCAGTTTCCTAGGACAAAATTTTTTTTTTTTTTTTTTGAGACAGAGCCTCAAGCTGTCCCCCTGGGCAGAGTGCCGTGGCATTACAGCTCACAGCAACCTCCAACTCCTGGGCTCAAGCGAGTCTCCTGCCTCCACCTCCCAAGTAGCTGGGACCACAGGCGCCCGCCACAACGCCCGGCTGTTTTTTGGTTGCAGCCATCATTGTTGTTTGGCGGGTCCGGGCTGGGGATTCGAACCCGCCACCTTAGGTGTACGTGGCTGGCGCCTTAGCCGGTTGAGCTATAGGCGCCGAGCCGACAAAATTTTAAAAAGAAAAGAAAAAGAAGGTAAAATTGTTAAAAGAAAATTGTAACAAGAAAATAAAAAGGGTCATAAGTGGTGAAGCTGAGATTTGAACTGAGATAGTTTGACTCCCAAGCCTGAGGTCCCAGTTAGTTAAGGGCAGCCACTTACCTACACAAAAGATTGGCTTTGCAATGTCTGCACAGTCTTCCTTTAAACTCTCAGCTGAGGCCTTTCCCTCTCACTGTTCTTGAAGAGAAGAGAGGCAATGTAAATGTTTATGTTCCGCTAGTGTAAGCAAACCCCCAGTGATCCTCTCATGATGGGCATACTTCTGAAACTGTCTAGATTGAGAGCAGATGAAAGACCACTGGGGTTGCCGTTGTTTTGCTTGGTTTGGTTTGAGCATTTCTTCCCGTGGCTCTAAGCAGAAGAGCTGGAATTTATCTTGGGGCAGACCTGTTCTTTCTCTGGGAGAGACCACTTCATCAAGGCCTCTTAGTGAGTTGCCTACCTGCCAGTGTTCTTGCATGCTAGTGGAAAATGGAAAAGCAAATGCTTCCAACTGGTACAAAGGTGCTCTCCACTGGGTTTTGCTTTGGTTGGCTGGATCTGGGGATGAGGTACAAAGAACGGAGATTTGGCCAACACTAAGGGATGCGGAAACCACTTTCAGTAGATGTTGGCCATCTATTTGGGGGTGATGTGATAACTTAAGACAGAGAAGGGTTATACTGCTGCCTCATACTCCCTGCCTGCTGAATGGGTGGAGTAGGGTCAATACTGGAGATAGTGACTTGCTCCAAAATCTCCCATATTATGTCTTTGGGTGTCTCTTTTTGCAGCATTGGACCCTAAGGGTGTAGGGTACATGGTGTGGTGCTGGTTGGGGTTGAGATTGACTGAGCCTAGTAAGGAATGGGGACAGAGAAGGTGAATATGCATAAAAGGGGGGAAGCTGAAAGCGAAGGTGACAGTGCTCACTATCTCTGAGAATATGATTTGGCTTTGGGAGTGGTCCCTAGGTATATAATAGGGGCAGATAGAGGAGACACTGTACGGGGAGAGCAAATATAGATGTCCTATGGGCCTCCCTGGGGAAAACTAGAATGTTTCCAGTTAGTTACAAGCCTCTTTTTTTTATTGTCACATCCCCATAGGTCTGCTGCGTACCACTGTCCACTGCACAAGGGAATCTGGCTGAGAGGGTCAGTGGGGACTAAAATCCAGCCTTTACTATACTCACCAAGTCATGCATGCTATCACAGAAGGGTCTGTCTGGAGCAGGATCACCTTTTTTAAATTTGCACAAAGATATCTCATGTGGGCAGCCATGACCCTCATATTCAGCACAGTGTCTGCTGCCTAGTAGGTAATTGCCATCTGTTGACCAAAAGCAAAGGGTTGTGATGAAGCTGGTGGTATGAGTGGGAATGCCATAATTACTGTGAAAAGGAGTGCTCTAAGTAGATGAGTACAGAGTGTGACAAGCAAATCTAGCACATGGGAGGTGTATGGCCCAGTCTGTCTTATTGGTTGAAGGTGGATGACAATCAGAAGCCTCCACCAAAATTCAGTTAGCTTGTGGTGGTAGCAATCTCTTTGGGGAAGAGACTTACTTGTTTGTTGTATACTTTCCTCCTACTGGAACATGAGTTCCTTGAGGGCAGAAACATTGTCTGCTTTGTCCATCCCTACATCCCTGTGCTTTGAATCACACCTTGTACAATGGTAGAGGTTCTTTAAGTATTTGCTGAAGGAATGAGTGACTGAATGGAATAGTCATTCAAAGATTCTTCCTGCTCTTACTTCCAGTCCTACTAACCAGAGTATCATTTGATACTCTTGGCTATTTTCCAGGTGGCTTTTTGTTGTTGTTCTTGTTTTATTGGTTATTTCCACAATTCTTAATAAGGTGCTTTTACTTTAAAATCTTGATTTATTGGCTCGACTCCTGTGGCTCAAGTGGCTAAGGCGCCAGCCACATACACCTAAGGTGGTGGGTTCGAATCCAGCCTGGGCCCATCAAAAGCAACAATGATAGCTGCAACCAAAAAAAAATAGCTGGGCATTGTGGTGGGTGCCTGTGGTCCCAGCTACTTGGGAGGCTGAGGCAGGAGACTCGCTTGAGCCCAGGAGTTGGAGGTTGCTGTGAGCTGTGATGCAACGGTACTCTACAGGGGGGATACCTTGAGGCTCTGTCTCGGAAAAAAAAAAATCTTGATTTATTTCCTTTAAACAATATTGACTTTCTTTTCTTTTCTTTCTTTTTTTTTTTTTTTTGGTTAGCTCCTCAACTGGTTTGCCTTCAATCTTTTGCATAACATACTCGAACTTCCATTTATACTCACCTCTTAAAGCTCTGCCCTCTCAGATGAGGAAATTACTCCAAATTCCTCCCTGTTATTAGTTTTATATCATTAGAATTTAGATTGTTTTCATATTTACATTCTGCAGGCAGAGTGGGGACCAAAGACACCCTTCTTGGCAGGGGAGGGCACCCCTAGAAAAAGGGAAAATTAAAAAGTAAGCTGAGGGAGTTGGAACAAAGAAAAGTCAGCCAATTGACCTTTAAGCTAGCCCATGCTAAATTGCTTATCTGAACAAGTTTCTGGCCTTTCCTGAAACTCTGGCCTATTGGGGATACGGCTTACACAAATACCCCTGCTGAGTGTGTGAACACTCTGAGGAAACATAATGGCCACAGAAGACACTGTGGCAAGACCTAGAAAAGACACATCATCTAGGTTGTTTCCTGCCCGTTAAGCAGACAAAGCAGATACCCATTATGGACATTTGCATTTGGCTGTGGCAGACACCAGGGGCACAGCTCGAGCCCTGAGGTATGGGCAGGAGGGCTTCTATCCCTTATCACAGAGGAAAACCCTCCCTGTAGTGACGAGAGGAAAATGTCTCTCCCACCGATTCCTCCGAGGAGATTAACCCCAGTGGCGTTTTACTCCACCGTGAACTAGCTGAGTTTCACACCTCCCTAGGAATCTGTGCGTGTGACTCCAGCCAGGAGGCTGCCCCCACCCAAGGCTCAGGTTTCAGATTTCAAGACGGCTCAGGTCCTTAAAGTTAATCATAATGACAATAGGAGCTGAGCGGCTCACTCACTCAGAGAAAATGCTGGCGTCTTTGTTCCCTCCCTCAGCTGACCGCCTGGGCAAAGAGATTTGAATAAAAGCTGAGTGGAAGCTACTTGGGAGGCTGAGGCAAGAGAATCCCTTAAACCCAAGAGCTAGAGGTTGCTGTGAGCTGTGACTTTACAGCACTCTACCCAGGGCAACAGCTTGAGACTCTGTCTCAAATAAATAAATAAGCTGAGAACAGATGCTCGGGGCCACTCGCTGGAGCCCACGAAGGGCGGGGGTCCCCTGAACGCCCACCTTTGAAAATTCTATTCTGTGTCTTATGTCTCTTTCTTTCTTCTTCTCCTTTTTTTTTGAGACAGAGCCTCAAGCTGTCCCCCCTGTGTAGAGTGCTGTGGCTTCACAGCTCACAGCATCCTCCAACTCCTGGGCTCAAGGGAGTCTCCTGCCTCAGCCTCCCAAGTAGCTGGGACCACAGGCGCCCGCCACAACACCCGGCTATTTTTTGGTTGCAACCGTCATTGGTGTTTGGCGGGCCGGGCTGGATTCGAACCTGCCACCTTGGGTGTATGTGGCTGGCGCCTTAGCCACTTGAGTCACAGACACTGAGCCTTATGTCTCTTTCTTTATCCTTGTTCCTAACTTTGTATTTCTTCAGTCGGTTCTGCCACTTCCACAGGTCTTAGCCCACCCTGCCCCTGGGGTGGGACCCCGACAACATTCCATTCTGCAACTATATTTATCTTTCATGCTTTCTCCTTAGCTTGATTATGAAAGCCAATGAATGACACTTGCAAAATTATGACTTTGTAAATATCACTCGTTACAAAATCAGAGTGTGTGATTTGGCCACTGGGTGAGATGTAACACTATAACACCTGGCCACCTGAAAGGGAATAGTACAAATTTCCACTTCAGATAGTTTCTCTTTTCGTGCATTCTACCCGCTGCTTAGTCATCCCCATTTTAGACTGTTTTAGATACAGACCACGAAGTTTTGAAGCCATTTGCTTTATATAGAGTTTCTAACTTATTTTTTTTTGGCAGAAGATACACGTACCTTTGTCACTGTCTTGTTGCCATCTTTCAGCTATTTGCATAGACTACTTGTTAAATTCTCTGACATGTTTGGATGCTTTGTGAGCCTCCTTCCTCCTCTGCTTGCATTTTAGAATTTTTTTTATTGCATTCCTACTCTAGTGTCTCTGTTTCTTAGGTCCAAAGTCTTCTTCCCTCCCCCCTCCCTTTTTTTTTTTTTCTGAGACAGAGTCTTACTCTGTTACCCTGGGTAGAATGGTGTCATAGCTTACAGCAATCTCAAACTCTTGGACTCAGGTGATCCTAATGCCTCAGCCTCCCAAGTAGCTAGGAATATAGGTGCCCACCACAATGCCTGGCTAGTTTGTTGTTGTTGTTGTTGTTTGCAGTTTTTGGCTGGGGTTGGGTTTGAACCTATCACCCTCGGGTGTATGGGGCCAGCGCCCTACTCCTTGAGTCACAGGCAGCACTCCCTTGGCTAGTTTTTCTATTTTTTTAGCGCAGACTGGTTCTTGCCCTTGCTCAGGCTGGTCTGGAACTCCTGAGCTCAAACAATGTACCCACTTTAGCCTCCCAAAGTGCTGGGATTACAGGTGTGAGCCCCTGGGCCCAGTTTCTTCCTCTTTTTGGAATCTCTCTTTTTGTTAGAGTACTATCCTCAAGTAATTTATTTTTTTCAGAAGAGGAATGGGAGGTAAAATTCTGAGTTCTTTCCTGCCTGAAAATGCCTTTTTAATTTTTGTTATGTTTGACTAATATAGAATTCTAGATCTAAAGTAATTTTTCACATTTACACTCTACTCTTAATATATTTGACATGTACCCTTGCAATATGCACAGTAGGTGAGATCCCACTGATTACCCTCCCTCCACTTCTCCACTCCCTCCCCCCCCCTTGCTGTCCTTCTTTCTGGGCTATATTTGTGTTTTATCTTTCGTATGAAAGTGTGGGTGACTATGTCTTGGTTTCATAATAGTATTGAGTACATTGGATATTATTTTCCACTCTTGAGATACTTTACTAAGAAGAATGTAATATAAACACAACAATCAAATAAGTGAGGTGAAGGCTATGTTAATCAGTTTGATGTAAACATTCCAAATTGTATATAAAATCATCACATTGTACCCCATAAATGTAGTAATGTACACAGTTATGATCTAGTCATTTTTCCTCAAAATTTGCAGCTATTATTCTAGTATTTGTTTTGTTTTGTTTGCATGCTAATGAAGATTTCCATTTCTTTGTGGATAATTTTTTTCTCTTCTCTCAAGAAGCTTTAAGCATCTTCCCTTTATTCTCAGTATTTAAGGAATTTTACAAGGATGTGTATTATGTGCAAGTCTTCTTATTCTTTCATACTACCTACCACTCAGTGATCTTTTCAAACTGAAATCTTTCTTCAATTATGAGAAATTTTCTTCTGTGTGTGTGTGTGTGTGTGTGTGTGTGTGTGTGTCTTAAAACAAGTTCTCACTCTGTCGCCCCTTCCCCCACTACAGTGCAGTGGCATCATCCTAGCTTATTGCAACCTCAAACTCCTGGGCTCAGGCCATCCTCCTGCCTCAGCCTCAAAGTAGCAGTGACTACAGGAGAGTGCCACCACACCTGGCTAAGTTTTCTGTAGAGATGGGTCTTTTTGTAGAGTTGGAGTCTCGCTCTTATTCAGGCTGGTCTAGAACTCTTGGCCTCAAGTGTTCTCCCACGTTGGTCTCCCAGAGTGCTAGGATTACAGGTGTGAGCCGCTTTTTCAGGGCCTCTTCTGTTTTTTAAATTACTTCTTCCTCTCTTTTACTTTTTCTTTCTTTTTGGAATTCCATATAAATGAATGTTGACTCTCCTGGATGAATAGTTTATATATATTTTTAAACTTTCCTCCCAAATTTCACTGGAGTTGAGACCCGACCTAGACACACTTGTATGGAAAGCATGCTTTGAAAAGAAGACTAGGCTCGGCGCCTATAGCTCAACCGGCTAAGGCGCCAGCCATGTACACCTAAGGTGGCGGGTTCGAATCCCCAGCCCGGACCCGCCAAACAACAATGACGGCTGCAACCAAAAAATAGCCAGGCGTTGTGGCGGGCGCCTGTGGTCCCAGCTACTTGGGAGGCGGAGGCAGGAGACTCGCTTGAGCCCAGGAGTTGGAGGTTGCTGTGAGCTGTAATGCCACGGCACTCTACCCAGGGGGACAGCTTGAGGTTCTGTCTCAAAAAAAAAAAAAAAAAAAAAAAAAAGAAAAGAAGACTAAAGGTGTGATTTTAAATACTGGAAGCCCAAGCCTCAGTTTGCATATAGAGGTCTATACCAGCAAGGTGGTCGCTGCAGTCTTTTCTATACTGATTAGACCTCAGGGTAATCAAATATGTAATGATGGGAAGTTTCTTTTCATACGAATATTCCAGTTTGTGAGCCACAGTACTCACCTGATAACTGGGCACTTTGACTGACTGAACTGGAGCCCACTCAATACTGAAGTGTACAATCTCTCTTCCTCTGCCCTGTCTCCTACATACACATCAGTGTCTATTTGAGTCCATTCATATCATGTGGGGTCATTTGCTTTGTGACCATGAGGGAAGGGAAGAGCTTTTTGTGTCAAGAAGGGCTGGAAAAAGATAAGGGGAGCTCTAGGGGGTGATACGGTATTGATTCCTTTTCTAGACCTTTAACACTTGTGGTTAAACACATGAGCACTGTAAATTACTGGCCCTGCCTAAGGGAGACTTTGGGACACTGAGCAAAAGCTGAACTGTTTCAAGGCTCAGGTGACAGAGTGTAGTGTAGACTTGGGGAGGATGTGTTTCTAATCCAGGACAATTTGGACATTCCAAGAATCACAAGCTCTGGGAGGAGTTACAGAAAGCACTGTTAGTGTGGGCACTGGCACCTCAGCATGGCCACTTAGCAGTCAGATTTCTACAGGTACCTTTGCAAGCAAGAGACATGGAGATGTGGAAACTGGAACAACGTAGGAAAATCAGGGTGGGCCTCCATGAAATAAATGGGGTGGGACACTTGAAAGTGGTGTGTGGTTTGACTATTACACAGACTGTAACCTAATAAGCATGCACAAATTACTCATAGCAAAAGGTGGAATAGTCTTCTTTTCTGGAATAAATAATATTATCCTCTAGGGGCCAATTTTAGGGACCCTCTTGATAATTTAGAGTTGTGAAGTTCTGTGCAGAGACAGAGGGATATGGCAACTCCTCTGAGCAGTCTGTTGCCTGGAGTCCAGCCGATTTCCCTGTACAGAGAATTACTGTGCCTCATTCATTCTTTTTTTTTTTTTT
>NW_003852505.1:2620896-2628890 GCF_000181295.1 Otolemur garnettii | reverse complement strand
AAAAAAAAAAAAAAAAAGAACTTCTTGTTCTCACATTGTACCTGTGTTTTCTAGTACCTGATGAGATTTGCATTCTGAAAAGTCTACTCCAGGGCTTTCACTATAACATCATCTAGGGATTTTGTTAAAATGAGATTCTGATTGGTAGGTCTGGGTGGGGCCCAAGAATTTGTGCTTCTAACAAGCTCCCAGGTGAAGATGCTGTTGGTCCTGGAACCGCACTTTGAATAGCAAGAGTTTGGACCAGATATTGGTAAAGGAAGAAAAGTCCAGAGGAGGTAAAGTGGTTGTCAAAAGAGTATCTCATTGCTTTAACCAAGTTCAAGGTGTCTGGTTTGGACAAATTATCTCTCTCAGTGTATTGGGAGAACTTGCAAATAAGATCTCTAAACCATTATTGGAGATCATTTTATTTTCATCAACTTAGAGAGTAGGAGAGATGCTAGAAGCCTGAAGACAGGGAAACGTGGTCATAGATTTCCAAAAGGAAATGATAGAGGAAGTGTAAATGGATGGATCAGTAAGCTTAATGTTGATTCTAAGAGACAATACTAAATTGATTATTTTTAAAGGATAGTTTACATTCACTGGACCCAGTGTGATTTCACTGGGAACAGACTAGTTTCATTATCTTTGATGGTTTAACTAGAATGATAAGTCAGGTTAGTATGGTAGACAGAGAATAAGGGAAATTTAGCAAAACACGTCTGAGGACTTTCATGGTATTATTTACGCTAAGCAGCACAGTAGGGACTGGCTGTAAGAATAATTAGGGGGATTAGTATCTGCTTGATCAAGTCTGCCCAGAGGGCCCATTAATGATTAATAGCTCCCAAAGGAAAGTCTCCAGGCCTATTACAATCTTCAACCTTGGCCTGGTCAATTTCAGCAATGTGATTGATGTTTAGATCAGTGGTTCTCAAATGTTAAGAGTACTTCAGAATATTTAGGGGGCAGGGGATGATTGTTAAAATGTAGCTTCTAAGTCTCCCATCCTGGCCTCTGATTTGGCAGGTCTGGATCGGGACACAGCAAAAACACATCTATGTTTTTAATGATCATTTCAAGGTGATTCTGAAAAAAGTGCTCTATGTAGCTCAATTTGAAAAAAAAAATCCCTGATGAATAGGAATGAACATAAGCAGCCCTGAACACTAAAAAAATGTCTATTTGGGGTGGCGCCTGTGGCTCAAGGAATAGGGCGCCAGTCCCATATACCAAAGGTGGCGGGTTCAAACCCCGCCCTGGCCAAAAACTGAAAAAAATAAAATAAAATAAAATTTAAAAAAAATGTCTATTTGGGGTTTCCCAGTTGCTTAAAACATAGTATTATTGCCCTAGAGAGAGAGCCCCTATCCTGTGACTACTCATTTTCTTGATTCTGAATGAGATGAAATGCGAGAAAGTGTCTTTACCTTTGGTCTATATTGTTTGAATGAATTTTTTTTTTTTTTGAGACAGAGCCTCAAGCTATCCCCCTGGGTAGAGTGCCATGGCATCACGCTCACAGCAACCTCCAACTCCTGGGCTCAAGCGAGTCTCCTGCCTCCGCCGCCCAAGTAGCTGGGACTACAGGCGCCCGCCACAACGCCTGGCCATTTTTTGGTTGCAGCCATCATTGTTGTTTGGCGGGCCCAGGCTGGGGATTCGAACCCGCCACCTTAGGTGTATGTGGCTGGCGCCTTAGCCGCTTGAGCCACAGGCGCCGAGCCTGAATGAATTATTTTAAAGAGAAATTGAGAAAGTGGAGTACACGTACTTTTGCTATTTCTCCCACTAAGTATAACTAAAAACTCTTGACATTGTGTATAAAATAAGCATAATAAGGCCATCCCTGGGTGGTCTGCCTTCTCTCTACCCAGTGGGAGCCAAGAAATGTCACAGTGGTGAGTTCCTTGGGTTTTCTTTCTGCCTCCTATATCCTAGACTTGGATCTGAAGAAGGCAGCAATTGCAGAGGCCGGCAATCCAGAGGTGCCAATGAGTATTAAGAGAGAGAGAGAGAGAGAAAAAAAAGCCTGTAGGAAATCCTGCTCTCTCTAGACAAAAGACCAGAAAGGAGTAACCTGGCAAGATAAAAAACTTTTGGATCATAACAGCTCTGCTCTAGCCGAACACTACATAAAAACCGTGGCATCAGCCCCAGCCATGCCAGCAAAGGCCTAGTGCGGAGCATAGATTTCCACCCATGCAAGATTATAACAAGCACCCCTAACCCCTCTGCCGGGTCATATCACACGGAGCCTGGAAAAGAGTCAGGAGCTTAGCTGCTGCTCAGGAGTCAAGAGGCCTCCTCCTCTTATAGCAGCAGTCCTCAACCTTTTGGTAGCAGGGACCAGTTTCATGGAAGACAGTTTTTCCCATGGACTAGGGGAGAGTGGGTGGGGATGGTTTCAAGATGATTCAAGTGCATTACATTTGTTGTGTACTTTATTTCTATTATTATTACACTGTAATATGTATATAATGAAGTAATGATACAACTCACCATAATGAAGAATCAGTGGGAGCCCTGAGCTTAACAGGACAGTCCCAGTGCTAACATCACTGCCTCAGCTCCACATCAGATCATCAGGCATTAGATTCTCATAAGGAGGGCACAACCTAGATCTCCTGCATGTGCAGTTTACAGTAGGGTTCACGCTCCTATGAGAATCTAATGCTGCCGCTGATCTGACAGGAGGCGGTGCTCAGGCTGTGATGTGAGTGATGGGGAGTGGCTATAAATACAGATGAAGCTTCGAGCACACTCCCCCCACTTACCTCCTGCTGTGAGGCCTGGTTCCTATTAGGCCACAGACTGGTACCGGTCTGTGGCCTGGGGTCTGGGGACTGCAGTATTACAGTGTCAGCAGAAGCTAGGGCACAGTAATAAGTCTGTCTACACCTCTCAGCCAGGGAAGGATGAGTGGAGCCTGGGCGGGGAGCTGTAACCTCTACCTCCACTTAGCAACCCAGCCTCAGGTGTGAAAGGAGGCTACAGGGGTAACCTGGGCTTTTATTATCGCCTAATGATAATATGGCAACATCTCCTCTTTGTTCTCAGAGAACAGTGTTACAGGAGGTCAGCTAAAACAGGCGGTTTACATAAGACCCAGAGGCTTAAAACATGATGCCAGAAACATCAAGTTTTTCAAGTGAAATCATCATACCCAGAACCAGGAAAATCTTAAGCTGATTGAATAAAGACAATGAATAGATGCTGTATTCATTTCCCAGTTCTGGAGCCTGGAAGTCTGAATTCAAGGTGTTGCTAGGGCCACGCTCCCTCTAAAACCTCCCTTCCTTGCCTCTCCCTAGCTTTTAGGGGTGGCCATCAATTCTTGGCATTCTGTGGGGGTCACAGCTTCATGCTCCAAGGTCTTCTTCTGTCACCACATAGCATTCTCCTTGTGTCTGTGTCTTGATTATTTAATCTTATAAGGTCACCAGTTATATTGGACCAGGATCCACACTAATGAACTCCTCTTAACTTGACTACCTTTGCAAAAACCCTATTTCCATATAAGGTCGCATTCATAGGAACTGGGTTAGGAACTCAACATGTCTTTTTATTTGGGGGGGCACAATTTTACCCATAATGGATAACAACACGGAGATGGCAGAAATTTTAGGATTATCTGATAAATACATTAAAGCCACTATGATAAAAATGATACAACAAACAAATATGAATACACTTGAAACAAATGAAAACATAGAAAGCCTCAGCAAAGAAATGGAAGATATAGGGCGGCGCCTGTGGCTTAGAGGAGTGGGGCACCGCCTCCATATACTGGAAGTGGTGGGTTCAAACCCAGCCCCTGGCCAAACACTGCAAAAAAAAAAAAAAAAGAAATAGAAGATATAATGAAGGAAAAAAAATGGGTATTTTAGAACCAAAAAATACAATCACTGAGATATAACCCATGACACCTCTCTCCCATGCAGTACAGTGTGGAAAGATACCGGTTATGTGGGAGGAGAGGGAAGTGAGCGCTGGACTTTGCTTTGGGCCCCAACACTTGGCCCACTCTAGTAAAACTCAGAACTGGTCAGTCCCCCCACATTCCCAAACTCCAGGCTCGTACCCACAGAGTGAACTCCAAGCCCACCCAGTGTAAGGTGGGATCCCATAATCCCAGGCCCCAGACCTGCCTGGTAGAATTTGTCTCCAGGCCTACTACATCATCAGAACAGCTCCAGAATTCCCAGGCTACAGATTGGCCCCAGTCCCAGGGAAGACCCCACGAACTCAGGCTCTAAGCCTGCTCTAGGGTCAGACCAGCCCTAGCAGCCCAAGACTCCAGATCATCCTCTGCATTTGTCTGGGCCCTGCAGCCCTAGTCATCAAGGCCAGCCCTCACAGACCCAGCCTGAAGGTATGGGATCAGGTCTACCTAGTCCCAGGCCAGACCCTATATGCCCATGCCATAGGCCTGCCCCAGGTGTCAGACCAGTACAGAGCTGAGTCAGCTCATATAGCCCCAAGCTTTTTTTTTTTTTTAATTACTTCTTCCTCCTGTAGTGTTCTCTTGCCCCCCATGTAGCTGGGATCACAAGGTCTGGCTGTCTTGTTGTTGTAGAGACAAGGTCTCACTCTGGCTCACTCTGCTTCAGGCAGGTCTTCAGCTGGTCTCGAACCTCAGAGCACAGGTGATCCACCCGCCTTGGCCTCCCACAGCGCTGGGACAACAGGCGTGAGCCACCACGCTCGGCCTAGCCCCAAGCTTTAAATCTGCCCTAGTGCCAGGTTGGCACCAAAGAACATAGGCTCTAGCCAGGGGTCCTCAGACTTTTTAAACAGGAGGCCAGTTCACTGTCCCTCAGACCGTTAGAGGGCTGGACTGTGGGCCCTAGGATGAGTCGGCTGCTAAGCAGGACAGGCAGCGGTGGCAAAAACACCCAGCAGGCTGGATAAATGTCCTTGGCGGGCTGCATGTGGCCCATGGGCTGTAGTTTGAAGACGCCTGCATGCCTTCCCAGAGTCCTGCAGTCCTGACTTCCAGGCTGGCCCTTCTAGCCCTGTGCTCTGGAAGACCCCAATGCTGGACCAGCCCCCATGGATCTAGGACACAAGCTAGTCTCCAAAACCCTAGGTTCCAGGACAGCTCCTGTGGCTCTAAGTATCAGGCCCGCTTCCGTGATCCCAAGTTCCAGATCAGTTCATGTGAATCTAGGCTCCACAAACTATCCCAGCACCAGGCTGGGCATAGGCTCCAGGTGGATCCTTGTGGCTCCAGATTTTGTAGACTATGGAGACTGAATCATGAAGAAATGTAAAATCTGAACAGATCAGTAACAAGAAGAGAGGTTAAATAAGTAATTTTAAAAAATATATCAAATATAGCATATCAAAATTTGTGGGAGACAGCTAATGCTTTTCAAAAGAGGAATTTACAACACTAAATCCATATATTAGGAAATAAGAAAAATTTCAAATCTATAATATAAGCTGACCCCTTAAGAACCTAGGGGGAGGGCGGTACCCTTAGCTCAGTGGGTAGGGCACTGGCCACATACACCCAGGCTGGAAGGTTCGAACCCAGCTTGGGCCAACTAAACAACAATGACAACTGAAACAAAAATATAGCTGGTGAGGGCCTGTAGTTCCAGCTACCTGGGAGGCTGACATAAGAGAATTGCTTAAGCCCAAGAGTTTGAGGTTGCTGTGAATTGTGACACCACAGTACTCTACCCAGGGCGACATAGAGAGACTCTGTCTCAAAAAAAAAAAAAAGAACCTGGGGGAAAAAGAGCAAAATAAACCCAAAGTAATCAGAAGGCAGGAAACAATAATGACAAGAGTAGAAATCAACAAATTTGGCAACATAAAAGAAATAGAGAAAATCATTGAAAAAGAGAGCTGATTCCTTTAAAAGTTCAATAATGTGATGAACCTCTAGGACAGCGATTTTCTTTTTCTTTCCTTTTTTTTTTTTGCAGTTTTTGGCCCAGGCTGGGTTTGAACCTGCTACTGCTACTTCCGGTATATGGAGCTGGCACCCTACTCCTTTGAGCCACAGGTGCCGCTCAAGACAGTGATTTTCAACCAGTGTGCTGTGGCACAGTGGTGTGCCATGAAAAATTTTAAAGATCACTAATTAAATTGGTTTTGAAAGAAGGTCAAAGCACATTAAATATATTCTTCTTTTACTCTTTATTTGATCAACATAATTTAAGTGTGCGGTAGAAGTTTAAGGGTGGTGCCTGTGGCTCAGTGAGTAGGATGTCAGCCCCATATACCGAGGGTGGTGAGTTTAAAGCCAGCCCTGGCCAAACTGCAACAATAAAAAAAAAAAAAGTAGTTTTAACTATAGGTTCAAGTGTACTATGAGATAGAAAGGTTGACAAACACTGCTCTATGAAGACTAGCAAAAGGGAAAGGGGTGGAGGAGAGAGCAAAAGCACAAATTACCAATAGCCAGAATGAAATAAAGGATAGCACTACAGACCTTATAGACATCAAAAAGATAATAAAGGTATACTATGATAAACTCCTTATATGTAAAATTAAAAACTTAGGTGGAATGGACCAATTTCTTTTCTTTCTTTTTTCTTTTTTTTTGAAACAGAATCTTATTCTATCTCCCTGGGTTGAGTGTTGAGGCATTATAGCTCACAGCAACCTCAAACTCTTGGGCTCAAGCGATCCTCTTGCCTCAGCCTCCTGAATAACTGGCCCTAGAGGCTCCTGCCACAACTCCCAGCTAGTTTTTCTATTTTTAGTAGAGATAGAGTCTCGCTCTTGCTCAGGCTGGTTTCGAACTCCTGAGCACAAGCAATCCACCAGCCTCGGCCTCCTCGAAATGCTAGCATCACAGGCACATGTGAGCCACTAGCCTTGGACCAATTTCTTAAAAAATATAAACTCTACAACTCAGCCAAGATAAAATAGATTATTTGAATAGCACTACAACTGTTAAGGAAATTGAATTCATAATTTAAATTTCCTAAAAAGAAGTCTATAGATGGTCCAGATGGCTTCACTAGAAAATTATGCCAAATATGTAAAGAATTTATACCAATTCTGCTATTCTCTTTCAGAAAATAGAAGAGGAAGGAACACTTCCAATTTATTTTAGGGAGCTAGTATTAACCTGATACCCAACCAGACAAGACATCATAAAATAAAGAAAGCTATACACTAAAAACTCTCATGAATATACAAGTTAAAGTTTATAATGAGATATTAACAAATAGAATTCAGAATATATAAAAAGTTTAGGCTCAGTGCCTGTAGCTCAGCGACTAGGGCACCGGCCACATACACCAGGGCTGGCAGGTTTGTATCCAGCCCGGGCCTGCCAAACAACAATGACAACTGCAAACAAAAAATAGCTGGGCATTGTGGTGGGTGCCTGTAGTCCCAGGTACTTGGGAGACTGAGGCAAGAGAATTGCTTAAGCCCAAGAGTTGGAGGTTGCTGTGAGCTGTGACACCACAGCACTTTACTGAGGGTGACATAGTAAAGAAAAAAAAAAAGTTTGTACTCCATAACTAAGTGGGGCTTATTCCAGGGATGCAAGGCTAGTTCAGTATTTCAAATCAATCAAAGTAATTTGCCACACTAACAGGCTGCAGAAGGAAATTTACAGGATTAAATAACTTGGTGCAGAAAAGGGATTTGACAAAATTCAATACCCATTCAGAATTAAAAAAGAAAAAATCTTCAGTCCACTAGGAAAAGAGGGGAACGCCCTCAACTCAGAATGGCTACAGAATGGCTACAAAAAAGCCTACAGCTAACTTTATACTTAATGCTTAATGGTGAAAGACCAAATGCTTTACCCCTAAGGCATCTTTATTCCTAAGATTGGGAATAAGTCAAGAATGCCCACTCTTGTCATTCTTACTTGAATTTAGTGCTGGAAATTTTGATCAATGCAGTAAGGTGAGCAAAGGAAATAAAAGGCACAGAAAGTGGAAAAGACTATTTACACATGACATAATTATCTTGGCTCGGCACCTGTGGCTCAAGTGGCTAAGGCACCAGCTACATACACCTAAGGTGGC